>NW_027248968.1:0-350000 GCF_019359855.2 Lolium perenne | reverse complement strand
GTAGCTCGGGCTCTGAAAGGGTTTTTCGCTTAATATTTATTATATCATTGCCTGATATTTCCATAAATAAATAGATAAAAGTTATCACGTAAGAAAATATCAACGCAAACAGATGGTAGCATAACGGTAGCCACTTCAAACAACCCTAGTTCGAAACTCTGATGGGCCTCTTTTTTGCCTATTTCTTAAACTAGTTTATGCTTTTGTACATTAACATGCACGTGCCTTTTTCTATGAAGAATCTCGGCCGCCACTTCTCACTCTTGCCCAGCACCTGAAGTGTGACAGTCCCATTTTCATCCGGAAAGTGTGCAGCTGTGGCTAAGGCGCGTTCCTTCGAAATGATCTGGTTACATGTGGACAAGATTCGATGTCATTGCACAAGAAATAATAAAGGAAAATTTAGGCTGAACGGAAAAGGCGTGGTTTCAATTGTGAAGCAAGAAAGAATCATTTATCCAATCATTTAGAAAGTTCACGAGAACTTAACGATGCCAGGATTTTACCAGGGAATATAGAAAGCTGGAATGTAGCTACTACAACCAGTTCATATCAAAAACAGTGAAATGCACATTCGATATAGAAGAACAGAAATATACCAGAAGAGGACAAGGTAGTTGAACATCGCAGTTCCTCATGGTAGCTACGAATACAATAGCTTCTGGTTGAATCTTCTGGATAAGAGGGTTTACTTTCTCCATCTGTGCTCCAGATAGACAGCTCCTAAATATTACCCCATAATCAGCTTCTGGAGGTGTTGGATGAGCATGTGACTCAAAAGATTTGTATTCTCGAACATTGTCTTCTTCTGTACAGAAGTTCACAGATAAATAAATCCGCAAGCAATTAAGATTTGATGCATATGTGCATGCACGCTGACAAGGTAACCTGATTTCTCAGATGAAGAGGGTGTCAGAGCCGCCTTTGTAGTATTCTGGCTAGAACTGCCCCTTCCACAGCTAGAGGATTTTTTAGTTCCTGTTAATCTTGTGGTATCATCATGGTGCTCCTTGAAGTATTAAAATAATTTATACGACTTTCCTCAGTATTACCTTGATTTGAGCAAAAGGGGAATGATGGATGCTTGCTTCTGTAAACCGAAGGATTTCAGGTTGGATTTCCTGTGCAAGTTCATCTATTTTTTCCTCATCTACTTTAAGATCACATTGCCCTGGTAAGACTTGATCCTTTGAGTTGGAGAAAATATGAAGATCATCTTCTGCTACTTCTGTCTCGGTTTTTGGATTATCAGTGTACGGTGTTCTTTTACGGAACTGCATAATAACCATAAAAAGCAAGAATGGGAAAATAATACATCTGTTTGACGATATTGCTATCCTTGCACCTACAGGCCAGCCATGATGTTCAAGGCCTGAATTGTTGTTAGTTTCGGAGAGAATCATAAATTGGCTTAATTAATCTTGAAATTTCCTATCTCATTTGCAGGATAGCACCGCAGGAACTACCAGCGCGTCGGTCAGCACCGACGGCAGCTATGCGGAGCACGAGCCAGAGAAAGAACGGCTTTAGGGAGACACGGATGGGGAGAGGAATTGAAAGGGGGTGCCGGTGAAGGATCACGTACGCCGGCGTCCGGCCACACACTCCGGCGCGCGGCATGGTGGCGCCTCCGTCCCGTCCCGTCGCCAAAGTCCAAAGTCATAAGTCACGGCACGCGCTGCCGTCCGCGGCGACGACCATGGGCTTCTTTTATAGATGAATGAAGGACCCTGTTTTGGAGCGGGAAACGGAAAGGATGGATGGGATCTATGCTGGATGAGCACCGGCGCCCGGGATGAAGGGCGGAGATGGTTTAGGCCACGGATCGGTGACGTGGAGCAGAGATGTCGCAGATTATTAAGCGAGCGAGACTCGCGCGGTTAGAAGGAGGGCCGGCCCGGATTAGAGGGCATGTGACGCGACGGATAATTAATAGCATGCCTCCATGTGTGATGGATTGTTGGCGATTTCCGCGCGCGAGGCAGCTGCCCGGTTGACCGCGTGGCCCCACTGCCCGGTTGACCACGGTAGCGCCTCGCTGGCCTGCTCCCGTGCGCTAGGCCGCTACCTTCGCCCTCGCCCAGCCGCGCTTATCGCACGTGGAACCATGCGCTCGGGAGTATGTCAAATTTTGTAAGACTTTGTTATTTTTACTAAGGACAATATATGATGTATTTTAATCTAAAATTTTACACGCCGATAGGTTTCAACATTCTCTATGTCTACATATTTTTTCGAATTTTTTTGAAACTTTAAAATTAGAAATTTTGAAGTTTGAAAAAGGAAAAAACAAAATCAGGCTACATTTGATGCTTTCGGGTTTCAATTTCGTTATTCTCTTAATCGAACTCAACAAGTATTCTGTATAACATGTAAATTTGTAGAAGATGCGAACTGAACATGATCAGGCATAAAGAAAGTGAGGAGTAGGTGTCGGGGCGTCTGTCTGCAGCTGCTGTCGGTGGTGGGTGGAACCTGCGATGTCCGTGTAGTTTTTGCAGCAGTAGCAGAGGTCCCAACGGAAGAGGCTGCAATAACCATGGACGAGGCCGAGGTCCTGGCAACACCGCAGGCACTTGCCAGACCCTTTATAGCACTTGAACATGCAATTCAGCTCTGGCACGTCGCACAGCACCACGCCCCTTACCATCATATGCGTTGTCTCGACTGTATGTATGCACCAAACAAGATTTGAACTAAATCCATGTGGCAATTTTAAAATCTTCATAGAAACTTTGAACGAAATCTCAATGCTTACCGGAGGCGATGAGAAGGATGACCAACATGAACAAAACTTTCTTGCCCATCTCGTTATTTGGTGGAACACCAAGTGAATTCTCAATGGTACAAGTGATCGATGGGAGTTGAATGCTTAGGCTAGGTGGTGCATTTTATAGGAGAACATGATGCAAAAAAATTGCATTCATAAGGGCGTGTTTGACACTTACCAAATTAATAGTCACAATACTTTTTCGGGTTGTATTATATCAAGGATAAATTTTTACCATGGAAGCATTTTAATCATCCAAATCTCATCCATCCTTCGCAGATGTATTTAGATTTGGACGTATCTATGCACGATATAGTGTATAGATGCATCTAAATCTAAATAAATTTGTGACATCCTTTTCGAGAGGGAGGGAGAACTACTAGTAAGAGAGAAGTGTTTGAAAAGGATTCGTTTCACCTTCTTTTAATAGATAGATAATATTAATTACTGTTATCATATGTTTACTTTTTATTTTCATTAATTTTTTGTAAAGCTCCTTAAAAGCGCACCATAGATACATAGTCCCTCCCTGGCGAAATAGAGGATGGTTAAGCTTTCTAGTACAACTTATGTCATGTTATAAATCTTTTTTAAAAAAATACCCCTCGCGTCGACACGGACACTTGTCCGCTCGTTAAAGCAGACACACACACTCCCCCTCATTACCTTCTATCATCTCCGGGGAAATCAGGATTCCTCGGATCCAGTAAGTGTAGGATGCAGCTCTCCGGCCCCTGCAATTGTGTCGTTTTAGATGCTTAAGGTAGGTGGTATATATTTTATTAATAGAGGAATGCATGGAAAAAAGTTATATTTATTCTTAATGGCGTGTTTAACATGCACCTAAATTAGACTCAGAATACGCTCCTCCTCATATATCAAGGATAAGTATACCATGGAAAGCATTTTAATTATGTAAATGAGGTACTATACTAGGAAAACGGAAGTGTATGGAAATGATTTTTTCACTCCTTTTAATTAATAGATAATATTAATTACCATTATCATATATATTTATTTTTTATTATCATGAATTCTTCTTAAAGCTCCTTAAAAGCATAACATGGTTTATTTTTTTAATGAGTTTCATTAAATTTTATGATATATTTCAAATTTCAGTGAAATTTATTTAAACGTAAATCCAGATCTATTGCATGTTGTCGAAGCCGCTCCGGTCGATGTCATCACCGTATCTGACTTTGTCATCGCCATCGTTAGAGGAGAAATGCACCGTGATTATCCTACCATCAGCTGCTGACCATTCATGCACCCATTTGTTGGTGGCCGGCGACGCCATTTCCTGCGATGCACGGAGGATTGCTATGTGCATGGGCTCATGTGGCTCCGTGTGTGTCCAACATTGTCCGATTCATTTTCTTTGATTTTGACATCTGCAACTTGTGATGTATCTAATTTTCGCTGTGACTCTCAATTCTTGACGTGCGGTTACGTGAATGTGTCCATCTTTTTTGATGAAGAACAAACTCATGTATTAACATGGCTAATGAAAATGATCATATGCTTATTTTCTATTGTCAACATGTGATCATTTTTTAAAGACCTTGTATCTAGTTTACAGTTTGTGCCAATGATGTGTACTGAGATCAAAATCAGGAAATGTGTGCTAAGTTAAGTCTATGAACATCAAAATCATGTGTTCACCATCTATACATGTTAATAATCAAAATCTGGAATTATTGTGCTAACTTTAGTCAATGTTTATTACTTATGGAATCAAATCAGTATTGGTCCTTGTAAAAATCATGAACCATAAGAACTAGTGCTAATTTGAGCATTGTTTATATTATTATGTGCATGGTGTATTGTATTGTTTGTTGGTTTGGGTTGTGTATTGTAGGTGCGGTAGCATAAGATCAAGTCATTAAGTTCAAACTGTTATAAGCTTTCGATACATAGTTACCTAGTCCTTCGACCATGAGATCATCTAAATCACTTACACCGGAAGGATGCTTTGATTACATCAAACGACATTGCGTAAATGGGTGGTTATAAAGATGGGATTAAGTATTCGGAAAGTGTGAGTTGAGGCATATGGATCAAGAGTGGGATTTGTCCATCCTGATGACGGATAGATATACTCTGGGCCCTCTCGGTGGAATGTCGTCTGATTAGCTTGCAAGCATGTGACTAGGTCACAAGAGATGACATACCACGGTAGGAGTAAAGAGTACTTGTCGGTAACGAGGTTGAACTAGGTATGGAGATATCGATGATCGAACCTCAGACAAGTAAAGTATCGTGTGACAAAGGGAATCGGTATCGTATGTAAATGGTTCAATCGATTTCTAAATTATCGTTCAATGTGTGGGAGCCATTATGGATCTCCAGATCCCGCTATTGGTTATTGGTCGGAGAGGAGTCTCGAGCATGTCTGCATAGTTCACGAACCGTAGGGTGACACACTTAAGGTTTGATGTTGTTTTAAGTAGATATGGAATATGGAATGGAGTTCAAATGTTGTTCGGAGTCTCGGATGGGATCCAGGACATCACGAGGAGGTCCGGAATGGTCCAGAGAATAAGATTCATATATAGGAAGTCATTTTTCAAGTTTGGAAATGATCTGGTGCATTTATGGAAAGCGCTAGAATGTTCTAGAACCTTCCGGAAGAAATCATCATGGAAGGTGGAGTCCCGGATGAACTCCACAAACCCTAACCAGCCAACCAAGAGGGAAGGTGGAGTCCATGGTGGACTCCACCACCTTGGACGGCCAAGGAAGAAGGAAAGGGGGAGTGCACTCCCCCTAGGTTTCACCCTTTGGTAAGTTTTTGAGTTGGACTCTTATTCGAATCTTTGGGCTAACCCTTGGGGTTCCACCTATATAATGAGGGAGAGAGGGAGGGGCTGGCCACCACACCAGCCGCACCACCCAAGGGCATCAAGGCCGGCGCCCCTCTCCCCAAACCCTAGCCGCCCTCCTCCTCCCGCTTCTCCCGTAGTGCTTAGGCGAAGCCCTGCCGGAGATCTCCACACCACCGACACCACGCCGTCATGCTGTCGGGATTCCGAGGAGGATCTACTACATCCGCTGCCCGCTGGAACGGGGAGAAGGACGTCGTCATCAACACCGAACGTGTGACCGAGTACGGAGGTGCTGCCCGACTGTGGCACCGTCAAGATCTTCTACGCGCTTTTGAAAGCGGCAAGTGATCGACTACATCAACAACGAGATCTAATCTCGTAGGCTTTGAAATCTTCGAGGGTTAGTCTCATGATCTTCTCGTTGCTACCATCTACAAGATTGGATCTTGGCTTGTTATTCGTTCTTACGGTAGGAAATTTTTTGTTTTCTATGCTACGAATCCCATCAGTAGGAATATCCTCAAGATGACGTATTGTAGAAATGTAAAACTGTGCTTTTGGAGTCATCTGGATCCGGCTTATGGTGCGACCCATAGAGACTTGACAAGATTCCGGTAATTTTCTGTCTGATGGTTCCGACCTGAAAATGAAGATGTGCTTGCAGATGCATCAAGATAGCCCTGGATGAAACAATACACAATTGTTGACTGCCAAAACCCACCGGCGGGCAGCGGCCTGTCAACACAGTGTAGAGCCGGGAAGAGCCTAGAGCTGCGGCTGGCTGAGACCCCTCCGAGCGACGGCCCGCAATGCTCTTCTGGTCACACGCGGCGATGCGAAGTGCAAGGGCGTGCCACCTGACCTATACCTGGTCAGGAAGGTGATGGGGATGCCTCGCTTAGTTCCTGCAGGGCATACACGTAAACATTAAATAAGAGCCTCGATCGGCTCTCAGGTTATCCTGTGAATCGGCTCAAAGAGCCGATCCACCCATGATTCGTACGGGGTGCACGAATACTTGGTGATCCTGCTTGATCAAAATAAAGCTAATGAGATCTACGACGATTTAGGGTTTTCACCGCATAATCGGATCATCCTACTCCAGGTTGGGCCTCGCGGCCACGCACGGTGCTCGTAAGCCGATCCTAAACAAGGCCAAAAAACCAACATGGCGTTGATCCTCGGAACATCCTGTTTAGGACTTGCGAACGCCACCCTACGTGCCGCTGGATCCTCCCCCCCTTTGTAAGGCCTAACTATTGCAGATATTAAACTAATCCTTGCAGAGCAAGGAGCAATCGTAACGGATCAGATCTACTAAATAAAGAACAAGCAGGGTGCCGCCCCCACACCTGAGATAGGTGTGAGGGCGGCTAGACATGCAAGGGTTGCACTACGTAAGCATGTTATACGGAGAACTATGCTAACCCTAACACATCTATGATAACTACGTTGCCCGCCATCAAAGACGCTTCAGTACGGGCAACGCATGAACAACGTGGAGCTTGTGCTGCCTAGATCGCAAGATGCGATCTAGGCAGCATGTCGCTTACCTGATTGAAACCCTCGAGACGAAGGAGTTGGCGATGCGCCGAGATTGGTTTGTTTTGGGGTGAACGTTGTGTTGTTGTTTATTCCATAAACCCTAGATACATATTTATAGTCCAGGGGACTTTCTAATTCGGACGTGCACCTAACCGTGCACGGGTAAAACTCTAACTTCTAACTTAAGATACGATCTAATAAATTACAGATAAATGGGCAATCTAGCCCAACTTTGCATATAAGGCCGATCTTCGTATTCTCTCCATATATAACCTTCAAGCTTATCTTGATCGTGGCCCACCTCCGACGTGGTCAAATTCTGGTGATAACACATGCCCCCCTGGTTTTGGAAATGACATTTCCAAAATCATTATGCTTTGTCCGTCGGGTCATGTCGTGGCAGAGCAGAACCATTGCAGTATTTTTCGTCATGATGCCCTGTTTTCTCGACTGCTTCGCGTGATTTGACCGTTGTATTTGGGCACTGCCTCCTCGAAAACTGCTGTGGCATTGAATTTTTTCACCGTAGCCCCCTTTTATTTAACCGCTCTGAACAATTTGCCACTTCACCATCCTGCTCTGTCCTGGCCATCGGCACCAAAAAAACCCCAATCTCCCACAGCCATGTCTTCCTCTTCTTCCTCCTCGTCGTCGGCCTTCCACGACTCCTCCTCCGAGCTTTCCTACGGGTCCTCCTCCTCCCGTGAGACGCCGCCGGACATCCGCGCCCCAGAAGCATGGGACCTGGAAGACCACGCCTCCTCGGTTTGGTCCGAAGACGACCAGTCCCTGACCAGCGGGGACGAAGATCTTCAGTTCCTTGCCGTCGGGGAACTGGAGTCGGAGAGCGAGGACGATCAGTTCCCCTGGGACGGCTGCCCCACCTCTGAAGAAGAGGAAGAGGAAGACGACGATGACGACGACGATTCCCTCGAAGGCTACCCGCCAGCGAAGCGCCTCCGCATGTGGTGGGACAACGACAGCAGCGATGATGAAGACGAAGATGAAGCTCCCGTAGAGGGCTATGGGAGCAGCGACGAGGAACCCATCGGCAGCAGTGCCGATGAGAGTTCCGAGGATGACGACGAAGGAAGCGACGGCCCATAGATTAGGATCTACTAGTGTAGGCCTAGCAGTAGTAGATTGGTCAATAGACCCTTCTTTTGTTCTTCCTTCCTAAGAAATCGGCTCTTTCTTTGTAAGAAATCCTCTTATCAATGAAGAAATCCCTTAATTAATTTCGCTCCCTTGCCGATTGTCGAATGGAGTCGTCGTACAGGGAGCCGATAGCAGAACATCGGCTCATATCGCTGCCTGAGGCCAAGCTGTTGTATAAACTTATTTCGCTAAAGTTGATATCAGCGTATCGGCTTTGTTTTCTGAAGTCGATGCCCGCGCATCGGCTGTACTTGCATACTGTTAATCTCCATATGTCTTCTCAAGTCGATGTCTGTGCATCGGCTGTGATTTTTCTTATTATTTTTTTTTTACTGGCCGATTCTGAAATCGGCCCCCACATCTTACTGTCCATCATCCCACATGCTTGGGAAATATTTCTTGAGGTGTTGACCATTTACAGCCACTGGGAATTTTTCGCCGCTCAACTCTTCCAGCATGTATGCATTACCCTTCAAGGCCTGGACAACTTTGTACGGACCGTGCCAATTAGGAGACCATTTGCCATATGCCTTATCCCTGGTTCCCAATGGCAACACAGCTTCCCAGACAAGATCACCAACTTGGAACTCCTTTGGCCTAACCTTTTTGTTGTAAGCACGAGCCACCCTGGCTTTGTTCTCCTTAATCTTCTCCAACGACCAAAGCCTGAGTTCCGTTGCGTCTTCAATAGTGTCGCTCATCAAAGCTGCATATTCTTCATTGTCGAGATCATTCTGAAACGTGACACGTCTTGACCCAGCCGTAATTTCCCAAGGCAATACAGCTTCCTGTCCATAGACAAGCTGGTACGGCGAAGTCTTTATGGCTCCATGGCACGACATGCGGTAGGCCCATAATGCTTCTGATAACTTCTCATGCCAATCCCGAGGGTTCTCGTCGATTTTTCTCTTGATCAACTTGATCAGACTCTGATTGGACGCCTCAGCCTGCCCGTTAGCTTGAGCATAGTACGGGGATGATCGGATCAATTTAATCCCTAAGTCATCACAGAACTTCCTGAATTCTTTAGAAGTAAAGACCGAACCTCCATCGGTCGTGATAGTTTGGGGAATCCCAAATCTATGAATGACGTGTTCTTTCACAAACTTGATCACATCTTCGATTTCACCTTTTTCATAGGGACGGCTTCCACCCACTTAGTGAAGTAATCTGTGATAACCAAAATCCATTCATGTTTTTTACCTGACGCCGGATGGATTTTGCCGATCATATCCATGCCCCACCCCCGAAACGGCCAAGGTTTGATGATTGGGTTCATCGCTGATGCTGGCACCATCTGAATCTTTCCAAACATCTGACACGCTTGGCACCCCTTGTAATAATTGAAGCAATCTTCAAGCATAGTGGGCCAATAAAACCCTGATCGCCTGATCAACCACTTCATCTTATGAGCCGACTGATGCGTTCCACAGGCGCCTTCATGCACCTCATGTAAAAGCCGATTAGATTCAGTCGGTCCTAGGCACTTGAGTAGCAACCCCTCCAATGTCCTGTAAAACATGTCGTCTCCTATAAGGACATACTTCATGGCTTTGTATCTAACCCGTTTAGGTGCCCCCCGAGCCGAATCTTTTAAATAATCGAAGATCTCGGCTCTCCAATCATTCTGTTCCAGGAATTGTATCTGAACTTCCAGTCCGTCGGCTATATCTATGTAGCCTGACGCCATTTGTGCGAGATTGTTGGCATCGGTATTCTGGGATCTTGGGATCCAATTAAAGTTGATGTACCGAAACTGTGTCATCAACTCACGGCATTCCATCCAATATGGGAAAAGCGATTCACTTTCGCAATTATATTCATCCGTGAGCTGGTTAATCACCAACTTTGAGTCTCCAAAGAGCTCCACAGCTTCCGCTCCAGCTTCCAATAACAATTCCATTCCCTTGCGTATTGCCTCATATTCTGCTACGTTGTTGGTGCAAGGGGTAGATAATCTGATGGAGAAGGAGTATTCTGCCCCCCGAGGCGACACAAGCAGAATGCCGATGCCACAACCACCGTCACAAACCGATCCATCGAAGAACATAGCCCATGCTCGTATAGATAGTGCTGCTATATTGGTACTGATTCGTTCAGCGATGAGATCGGCCAACGCTTGGCCCTTGACTGCCTTCGCCGGCTGGTACCGGAGATCAAATTCTGACAGCGCCAACATCCACTTACCGAGTCGGCCTTTCAAAACAGGAGCCGACAACATGTGCTTGACAACGTCCGATTTACAGATGACGATGATTTCTGCCGTCAGAAGGATGTGATGAAGCTTGGTGCAGGTAAAGAACAGGCAGAGGCAAAGTTTCTCGACCTCAGGATATCTTGTCTCCGCGTCCAGCATCCTTCTGCTGAGGTAGAAAACGACTCTCTCAACGCCCTCGTAGAGTTGCACCACTACCGAAGCAATGGACGTGTCGCCCATCGACAGGTAGATGTAGAATGGCCTGTCTTGTCGGGCGGAACTAATACAAAGCGGTGTTGTCAGATATCGCTTAATTTCATCAAACGCCTGTTGCTGTCCTGCCCCCCAGTGAAACTCGTCGTCAGATTTAGTCTTCACCAACGCCATGAACGGCTCGATTCGTCCTGACAAATTAGAGATGAACCGCCGGACGAAATTGATCTTGCCGATGAGGCGTTGGAGCTCCTTTTTCGTGGTGGGCGGCTGCATGGTACGCACCGCCTCCTGACTTTTCAGGCCGATCTCAATTCCCCGCTCATGAACCAGAAAACCTAGGAATTGACCAGCCGTCACGCCAAAGGCGCACTTCTTCGGATTCATTCTCAGCCCGAATTTCCGAGTTCGGTCTAGGACGCGCCGTAGATCGTCCAAATGCCCCTCCATGGAGACCGATTTGACCACCACGTCGTCGATATAGATCTCCACCAACTTGCCGATCAGATCATGAAATATATAATTCATGGCTCGTTGGTATGTCGCACCAGCATTCTTCAGTCCAAAGGTCATGACCACGTATTCAAACAAGCCTACTGCCCCTGGTACTCTGAATGCGGTCTTGTGTATATCTTCCGGAGCCATGAAAATCTGGTTATAACCGGCGTTGCCATCCATGAAGCTCAACACCTTGTGGCCAGCAGCAGCGTTTATCAATGTTTCTGCCACGGGCATTGGATATTCGTCCTTTGGGGTGGCTCTGTTGAGATCTCGGAAATCGATGGCCACGCGCCATCGGCCGTCCTTCTTCTCCACCGGAACGATACTGGAGATCCACTCAGCATACCTGCATGGCCTGATGAATCCAGCGGCCAACATTTTCTCGATCTCCTTCTTGACTTCTTCCAGGATCTCGGCCTTCATCTGACGTGCTCGTTGTTGGAACGGCCGAAATCCTTTCTTAAGGGGGAGCTGATGCTCAATGATGCTCCTGTCCAACCCAGGCATCTCCGTGTAATCCCATGCAAAGCAATCTGGGTATTCCTTCAACAGGGCTATCATCTGTCCCCTGAGCTGTGGATCTAACTTCTTGCTGATAAAAGTAGGTCGAGGCTTATCCCCAGGACCGATGTCGACTTCTTCTAGCTCATCAGCTGATGTAAACCCGTACCCTAGCTTTCCGTCACCTGTGAGGTCGACGGCACATACCGGGAGAGCATGTGATACGGATACTACGGGCCGATCGCTAGCATCGGCTTCTACCTTGATCATCACCAAGATGTTTTGGCGGTGTTGGGGCCGATCGCATGGAGCAGCCTCTTCCTTATCTTTGCCACGAGAGCAGCTGCCCTCGCCTTTATCTCCATCAAGGGGGTGTCCCAGTTCTATCATGTTGACGTTGAACGAGTGTCCTGGTTGGCACCTCCCAGGGTAAGTACCGTTAGTCCTGCCAACGGTGCGCGACGGTGAATGAGGCACTCCCGGTGCCACCGATGTGCACGACAACGGCAGACGGGGCTGGAGTGGCACTTTTCCTCGGTAGGTCCTGAGAGCTGGCTCTAATAGAGAGTGCTGATTCTTCATGACCTCCTTGACCATCCGAACGGCGACGTGCTCCAAAGTATTCACCAGGCTCTCAGAATGGAGACGCAACGAGTGAGCCACCATGCCACCAATCTCCTGGCGCACGGCCCTGGTACGTTCCTCTGACGGGACAGATAGATCCACTTCATCGAGTGCGCCTTCCGGTGAGAACCCCTTCCGCCTGACGCCATGTGAACGAGTTCTGTGATATGAGCCGATGAGGTCGGCTTCGAGGGTGGCCTTGGTTTCGTCATATCGCTTCTTGAGCTCGTCAGGCAGTTCCTCGTAGGTGACTGGCGTGCCATCCGCCGCCATCTCAGATGTAGATGGCGATGTGGTTGATGTAGACGATTGTCCCACCGGGCGTGCCAGAATGTGTTGACTGCCAAAACCCACCGGCGGGCAGCGGCCTGTCAACACAGTGTAGAGCCGGGAAGAGCCTAGAGCTGCGGCTGGCTGAGACCCCTCCGAGCGACGGCCCGCAATGCTCTTCTGGTCACACGCGGCGATGCGAAGTGCAAGGGCGTGCCACCTAACCTATACCTGGTCAGGAAGGTGATGGGGATGCCTCGCTTAGTTCCTGCAGGGCATACACGTAAACATTAAATAAGAGCCTCGATCGGCTCTCAGGTTATCCTGTGAATCGGCTCAAAGAGCCGATCCACCCATGATTCGTACGGGGTGCACGAATACTTGGTGATCCTGCTTGATCAAAATAAAGCTAATGAGATCTACGACGATTTAGGGTTTTCACCGCATAATCGGATCATCCTACTCCAGGTTGGGCCTCGCGGCCACGCACGGTGCTCGTAAGCCGATCCTAAACAAGGCCAAAAAACCAACATGGCGTTGATCCTCGGAACATCCTGTTTAGGACTTGCGAACGCCACCCTACGTGCCGCTGGATCCTCCCCCCCTTTGTAAGGCCTAACTATTGCAGATATTAAACTAATCCTTGCAGAGCAAGGAGCAATCGTAACGGATCAGATCTACTAAATAAAGAACAAGCAGGGTGCCGCCCCCACACCTGAGATAGGTGTGAGGGCGGCTAGACATGCAAGGGTTGCACTACGTAAGCATGTTATACGGAGAACTAAGCTAACCCTAACACATCTATGATAACTACGTTGCCCGCCATCAAAGACGCTTCAGTACGGGCAACGCATGAACAACGTGGAGCTTGTGCTGCCTAGATCGCAAGATGCGATCTAGGCAGCATGTCGCTTACCTGATTGAAACCCTCGAGACGAAGGAGTTGGCGATGCGCCGAGATTGGTTTGTTTTGGGGTGAACGTTGTGTTGTTGTTTATTCCATAAACCCTAGATACATATTTATAGTCCAGGGGACTTTCTAATTCGGACGTGCACCTAACCGTGCACGGGTAAAACTCTAACTTCTAACTTAAGATACGATCTAATAAATTACAGATAAATGGGCAATCTAGCCCAACTTTGCATATAAGGCCGATCTTCGTATTCTCTCCATATATAACCTTCAAGCTTATCTTGATCGTGGCCCACCTCCGACGTGGTCAAATTCTGGTGATAACAACAATACTAAAGTTGTTTGTATCATCAATATGTACAACTTTAATACTAGAATCACCTTGATCCGACCAACCGTCTAGCCCATAGAGCCATGACAAATCCGAGTAACCAAGTCTCGTGTCTGACGGATCCAACTGGAAGTTGAATATTTACCTAAAGACCTATCAATACAACCTTTGATGGTAAAGTGATAAACACCAGAGTTGTTCGCACAAGTTTTATTTTTGCAGCATCTCCATCCAAGATGCAGTTATTTGATGGTAAAGTGATAAACACGAGAGTTGTTCGCACAAGTATTTTTCGAGAGCCAGGACGAGAAGCGGGATATCTAGGATTTTTGAACGGAAACTAGTGTCTTTTTATTATATGGAAAGTGCAAAGGAGACCCTTATTTGTACGGGAAGACTAGCCGCCTCATATATACGTGAGAGGTGATGGCCGACTGAATAAAAACAATCAAATCTATCAATTATTACACTATTTCATGTTCATCTATCCCTTACCCTTGTACCTATGCTTCTCATTCTTCGTTAGTTTGCCCATGGTGGCGAGCTGTGAATCCACGAGGCTCTAGGGGGGTCAGGCCAATCTGGAGCGGCCCATAGTTGCCGGAACCTCCGACGGGGTTCCTCCCGAGGAACCGAGGCTTCGAGTCTCAAAGAGTGCTTCCTGGATTGTCATGTGTATCGCACTTCCTGATAGCCTCCTTCGATGAGAGTTGCGGCGTATCGCCCCCGGCGTCAAGGGTGCACGAGGGCATGCTAGTGTGAGCTGGTGTATTTCCGCCCTAGCATCGAATGCAACAACTTTTCGGCATTAGCCAAATATTCTATGGTCTAGCATCTAGTTGGAAACTTCCAGCGTAACAATTACACATTCCAAAGCGTTGCGCAACTGGGAAGAGTAGAGGGGTTATATGACATGTGGTGGAGGCTCACACGGAAATCTTGTTGTTCTACTTTTCCAGCTCATGGATGATCAGTCTTACCAAGTTTATCAATTAGAACATCTTTAATGGTAAATAATTATGCTAGAGTTTAGTTTTAAATGTCCATGCGATCTAAAGAAAACAATAGTACTCTCACACCACGTTATTTTAGATATATTTTCTAGCAACTAGTCCTCGAATTATATGGTAAACAAATTTAAATAAAACATGTAGCGATTGGGAGCACAATACTGAACCGGTACCTCCAAGGAGAGGCAATCAGAAGGCGGCGGAAGCCACAAAACCCATCTATGGTTCCGTCATCCCGGTCCGCTGCGCCTCCATGGCCTTGAGGCCTTGGAGGTGTGGCGGACCACGGTCCCTCGCCTGGCGGGGAGTTTTCATTCTTTATTTAGTTTGCTTTTCATTATTTTTTTCGGGATGGTGAGGCGGCGGCTACATCTTAAAGTCAGAATAAGCTCCTCTCCGTCCTATCCTCGCTCCGGTGGTGCATCTAGCGCCGACGAGGGCGTGTGGTGTTGTGTGCCCATCGGATCTCCTGGGATCCGGTCGGTTTTCGTGTTTACTAGTGTGGTTTCATGTCAGTCTCTCCATCTACGGTTGTCATCATTGGTAATGGTTGCTGCTCTGGTGTGCTAGTTCTTTGGGACCTTAGCACGACGACATCTCGTCTGTCTACCACAACAAGCTCTACTACGACAAGCTTTGCTCGGCTCTGGCGATGGAGGGCGAGGACAAGTGGCGCGCCTTGGGTTGTGCTAGTGTATGTACTCCTCGCTAGGTGGTCCAAGTACCAATTTGTAATTTTCTTTACTTTTAGGGATATTTTGTGGCACTACAAAGAGGTCTAGCTTGAATTTCTGGGTAACTTCTTTCAATTGAGAATGGAATTTTGTAGCTCGAGCTACATGTAGGCCACTTTTTGAACCTACGAAAATTTCATTTTAAACATGTTAATATTTTTTGAAAAAAATATGTTGACGCAGAGAATGTTAAAATCGATTGGTGTGTAAATTATCATATTGAAATATGTTGTATTTTGGTCTCAGAAAAAATAACAAATCTTGATTTCAGCATTGGTGAACAGTACACTAAAATCTAGATTTCGTCATTTTGTAAGACTTTGTTATTTTTACTAAGGACAATATATGATGTATTTCAATCTAAAAATTTACACGCCGATAGGTTTCAACATTCTCTATGTCTACATATTTTTTCGAATTTTTTTGAAACTTTAAAATTAGAAATTTTGAAGTTTGAAAAAGGAAAAAACAAAATCAGGCTACATTTGATGTTTTCGGGTTTCAATTTCGTTATTCTCGTAATCGAACTCAACAAGTATTCTGTATAACATGTAAATTTGTAGAAGATGCGAACTGAACATGATCAGGCATAAAGAAAGTGAGGAGTAGGTGTCGGGCGTACATGCGCAGCTGCTGTCGGTGGTGGGTGGAACCTGCGATGTCCGTGTAGTTTTTGCAGCAGTAGCAGAGGTCCCAACGGAAGAGGCTGCAATAACCATGGATGAGGCCGAGGTCCTGGCAACACCGCAGGCACTTGCCAGACCCTTTATAGCACTTGAACATGCAATTCAGCTCTGGCACGTCACACAGCACCACGCCCCTTACCATCATATTCGTTGTCTCGACTGTATGTATGCACCAAATAACATTTGAACTAAATCCATTTGGCAATATCAAAATCTTCAAAGAAACTTTGAACAAAATCTCAATGCTTACCGGAGGCGATGAGAAGGATGACCAAGAGGAAGAAAACTTTCTTGCCCATCTCGTTATTTGGTGGAGCACCAAGTGAATTCTCAATGGTATAAGTGATCGATGGGAGTTGAATGCTTAGGCTAGGTGGTACATTTTATAGGAGAACATGATGCAAAAAAAATTGCATTCATAAGGGCGTGTTTGACACTTACCAAATTAACAGTCACAATACTTTTTTGGGTTGTATTATATCAAGGATAAACTTTTACCATGGAAGCATTTTAATCATCTAAATCTCATCCATCCCAAAAAAGGATATCGCAGATGTATTTAGATTTGGACGTATCTATGCACGATATAGTGTATAGATGCATCCAAATCTAAATAAATTTGTGACATCCTTTTCGAGAGGGAGGGGGAACTACTAGTAAGAGAGAAGTGTTTGAAAAGGATTTGTTTCACCTTCTTTTAATAGATAGATAATATTAATTACTGTTAGCATATGTTTACTTTTTATTTTCATTAAAAAAAATTAAAGCTCCTTAAAAGCGCACCATAGATACATAGTCCCTCCCTGGCGAAATAGAGGATGGTTAAGCTTTCTAGTACAACTTATGTCATGTTATAAATCTTTTTAGAAAATACCCCTCGCGTCGACACGGACACTTGTTCGCTCGTTAAAGCAGACACACACACTCCCCCTTATTACCTTCTATCATCTCCGGGGAAATCAGGATTCCTCGGATCCAGTAAGTGTAGGATGCAGCTCTCCGGCCCCTGCAATTGTGTCGTTTTAGATGCTTAAGATAGGTGGTATATATTTTATTTATAGAGGAATGCATGGAAAAAAGTTATATTTATTCTTAAGGGCGTGTTTAACATGTACCTAAATTAGACTCAGAATACGCTCCTCCTCATATATCAAGGATAAGTATACCATGGAAAGCATTTTAATTATGTAAATGAGGTACTATACTAGGAAAAGGGAAGTGTATGGAAATGATTTTTTCACTCCTTTTAATTAATAGATAATATTAATTACCACTATCATATATATTTATTTTTTATTATCATGAATTTTTCTTAAAGCTCCTTAAAAGCATAACATGGTTTATTTTTTTAATGAGTTTCATTAAATTTTATGATATATTACAAATTTCAATGGAATTTATTCAAACGTAAACCCAGATCTATTGCATGTTGTCGAAGCCGCTCCGGTCGATGTCATCACCGTATCTGACTTTGTCATCGACATCGTTAGAGGAGAAATGCACCGTGATTATCCTACAGTCAGCTGCTGACCATTCATGCACCCATTTGTTGGTGGCCGGCGACGCCATTTCCTGCGATGCACGGAGGATGGCTGTGCCTGGGCTCATGTGGCTCCGTGTTGTCCAACATTGTCCGATTCATTTTCTTTGATTTTGACATCTGCAACTTGTGATGTATCTAATTTTCGCGTGAATGTGTCCATCTTTTTTGATGAAGAACAAACTCATGTATTAACATGGCTAATGAAAATGATCATATGCTTATTTTCTATTGTCAACATGTGATCATTTTTTAAGACCTTGTATCTAGTTTACAGTTTGTGCCAATGATGTGTACTGAGATCAAAATCAGGAATTGTGTGCTAAGTTAAGTCTATGAACATCAAAATCATTTTTTCACCATCTATACATGTTAATAATCAAAATCTGGAATTATTGTGCTAACTTTAGTCAATGTTTATTACTTATGGAATCAAATCAGTATTGGTCCTTGTAAAAATCATGAACCATAAGAACTAGTGCTAATTTGAGCATTGTTTATATTATTATGTGCATGGTGTATTGTAGGTGCGGTCTAAACTCTGAAATTTAAATATGGGTAGAGGCACAGTGTCCTGTTGGATGCATTGATGCATGATCACAGTGAGTCTGTCATGTGCCACGGTTGGATTTACTAGAGACAGAATGATCTCCTTCATGTGAAATACGTGACTTGAATACACTAGTTTGACCAATCTTCTTGCACATGGACGTCCTGGATAAAGTCCTATGTGTAGCTAGGCTCTAAAAGGGGTTTTCGCTTAACATTTATTATATCATTGCCTGATATTACCATAAATAAATAGATAAAAGTTATCATGTAAGAAAATATCAACGCAAACGGATGGTAGCATAACGGTAGCCACTTCAAACAACCCTAGTTCGAAACTCTGATGGGCCTCTTTTTTGCCTATTTCTTAAACTAGTTTATGCTTTTGTACATTAACATTGACAATCGGGTCCCACCATTAATGACGGACTCATGTACCACGAATTCAATTTCGTCAACAGGATTATCCGTGACGGTTAACCATGACGCGAGTTGATACCGTCATGCATGCATGATATACGTGACAAAAAAAACCAATATGTCACCTACTTACCTTAATACATGACAGACCAAACATTTGTAATGAGGATATTTGTCACTGAATATGATGGCAATAGGTTTTAAGATGGCATCTCGCTGTCGACGGAAATGTCGCCTTCCACTGAAGAATATTCTGCCTTTTAATGAGACACCAAAGTGTCAAACCTGAGGTTTAAACTTTGGTGGATTGAGGGTATCATTGCTCTCCTAACCATCCAACCACACGTTGGTTTTCCCATCCCAGCCCAAATAGCTTGACTTCTTGGGTTCGTGTTCCTGGGCAGACAAACTAGGTCTAGTCAGTCAATGAATAATGCAAAAAAAAAAAAAAGGATAGATGATTGGTTCCCTTGTGACGAATGGTGGCTAAGCTCCATATTAACATACGCGATTAATTAAGATTGTCAACTTGATGCATATGGTAAGAGTCAAAAAGAAATGAGCATCATGTGGAGTTTACGGAACAACATGTGCTGAAGGTTCTTGGCGAAAACTTCGAAAATTGGTACTAGATGATTGATTACTTAATAGTAGTGAAAGGCTAAGGACGTTGTATGAACAAACAAAATTAGTAGTACTGCCAAGTTGACTCGTAAGTTTATCAATAAATAATAGCGTGCAAGGGAATTGTAGAGAATATAAATTGCTCTTAAGAAATGTCGTATCTAATCATCGCAGGAGTACAAATATGCCAAGAGATGGACGTGAGAAGTTGACAAATGCAGTATTCTCTCGCGATGTCACTCCAAATGGAGTACAATGTTGTTCAGTTGAGGAATAGTTTTAAAAATGTATACCCGCGCGCTATCACTCCAATCTCATAGTCTCTCTCGTTCCCTCTTGGAGCGTTGAGGCAAACCGGGAGCAGCCATGATTCGCGGCCAGCCTTCTTTCCCGACTCCACGACGGTCGTCGCCATCACCGGTGACCACGAGATCCAGTGCATTCGCGGCTTTCTTGCCCGGCGCCGGTGACAGCGATACCAGCCAGCCACGCGGCATCTTCCCCGGCACCGGTAGCGTCCATATCAGGTGGCCTAGTCTGGGTTTTCGCCGTCGACTCCAAGCTAGGTTCAAGCCTGCCGCCGGCCGTGTCGTCGATGACACCAGCGCTGTGGAACTCAGATCCGGAGGTGCACCGTGCTCGCGTCTGGCGGTCGTGACCACAAGGTGATTTCCTCGCGTCCGGCCCTGTTATCACTCGCATCTTCTCACATATGTGGGTGATATATATAGCCACGTTCTCTTGTGCGCATAGTGTTGGTTTCTAATCCCATTCTTTCGCGGTTTGTTCTTTTGATCTAGCTGTACGTGCAACGACGTACACTGCCAGCTCCGGGGCTCCTCGATTTTATTTGTCCTGATGACTAGCTAGCTTCTC
Source organism: Lolium perenne (assembly GCF_019359855.2). Classification (NCBI taxonomy): domain Eukaryota; kingdom Viridiplantae; phylum Streptophyta; class Magnoliopsida; order Poales; family Poaceae; genus Lolium; species Lolium perenne. Next base: position 329,713 of record NW_027248968.1, on the reverse strand, counting down.
GTTCATGGTTTGTGCAGGCCTGTAAAGAGGGAGCTGATCCACCCCCGTCCCGTGTGCAACAGAGACTGAACATCTGGGTTCCCTCCCAAGTCGGCGGGTCAGCCCAGCCCAGCCCAGCGCCAAGAAGGAGACCGGATCGATGTGAGAAGCGGATAACGGGAGCAGGGAAGGGGAGTACCGAAGGTGTTGGTGTTTTTTTTTTTTCTTTTTTCATTCACGCGGAACCCCGGAGAAGCAGCAGCCCCTCAAGAGAAACAGCCTGGTCAACTCAATCCATGTGCGAGTGCGACGCGTCGATTCCCTGCTCCCGTCCCGTCCCGTCCCGTCCATGTGCGTTGACCCTCTGGCACCGACCCGCGCGTGCCTAGCTCCCCTTGACATGGACCTTTCTTTTTCTACTCTACGTTCCATTGCTGCGAATGAATTCTGGCCGACTAACCGGCGGCAGCCGGGATTTGAGGATAAAACATTTAAAATTTAGCTACGCTAGTTTCATCAACATTTAAAATTCCGGCCACCATCTCCGCCGTCCACCACGATTCCCATACTACCGCCCGCGAGCCATCACAGGGATCAGATCCTCATCTCACGCACAGCAGCTCCTCCGCGATCAGATCCTCGTCTCACCCGCAGTAGCTCGCCGGAGGCCTCCGCAGCTCCCACGCCGTCTCGTCTTCTTCTTGCTCTCGCTCAGCTCCAATCTTTTCCGATGCTGCCGATCATCCGCTCCACCAGGGCGGCCGCAGGTTATCCGGGCCAAAAGTGAATTAACTAGAACTGAATGTAAAAGTTTGTTTAACCACTCACAGCCAACATCGCGAACAATGCCGTCCGCTTTTCTTTTTTTTTGTTTCCATGGATCTCTCCGACGAAGTAGCGGAAGCGCCAAGTGGAAATGTCATGGTCATGCACCTGTGATTTTTGTTCCTGCTTTGGGTTTTCCGCATTAACTATTTGACTCATGTTTACTTGATTATATTCTATATTTTCATGTTTGGTCAGCATAGATCCTTACTTACCAATTCAGACGAAAAACAAAAGCCTGTACCCGCAAAAATAAAAAAAGCCTGCATCCCAGATAAATTTACCTAGTACTACTGTACCTACACTTCTTCTATACCACAGGGCCAGCAGCACATCTCTCCATTCCGATTCCTTTACTCGCACGGAAAGAATACAAACAACTCGACTTGGCGGCAGGGCTCGGAAATAATACAAACAACTCGACCTCCAGGTTTAACATTCCAAACATAGTATAAAAACACCACCGCCGCGTCCAGACAAGCTCACCTTAAACATGTAATCTACACCAACTAGAGACCTCCACCACCACCACAGCAACCTCATGCTTCTCCAGCCTCCTCCGTTGCCAACTGGAACCTGCAAGACCACAACACGGCCAACAAAGATTAACCTCCAACCGGGAAAGGTTACAGTTACTAACCATCATTTCACCATCTCAACTGCCCAACCCAGCTACTGCTTCAAAAAAATGATGCTAAAAGAGGTAATCTGTACATTTTGCACTACATCTTCTAATGGTGCAGAGGGCAAAAAAGTAACAAAAGGCAATAAGGCCAATCATAATAAACGGCAAATGAACCAATTATGCCCTTTCGCAACAAGGACAGTACATGGTGAAACAGATTGCCAGCAATACATTCTTCTACAAATTGTAACTGACAAAACCGAGACAAATACTGTATGCATTCAGGCTTTATAACTCACAAAATATCTATCTACTTTGTTGAACCACTAGTCCAGATCAGCTCCAAAAAGCTCCAGGTTAATTCAGCTCACATTCGACGCAAGCCAGGTTTAAGCTTTACATTCATCAACTCGACCAAACAACTAGTTTAATAAATACAAGAGTATAGGGATCACCAAAACCCACAAGTGTAGGGATCACAAGACCACTTCATCAGAGAAGCAACTCAGTATGGATGCGCACATTTAGGAATAAAATTTCCATGTACACCACAAAAGCAGCAGCAAGAAAATTAAGCTCCAGAAAATACTCCCAATACAGGACTAAAGCAAAAAATATATATATACATGTTCTTCCTTTGGAGCATACAGGTTGTCAAGTAACAAATCATGCACAGAAACTGTGTTACCTAGGTGCCATGGCACACTCGCTGTCACAGGTATGCCCGATACAAACTAGCACCAAAGAGCCAGTAGTACTCAGGGGAGATAACCAAACCAAGCACTGATATGAAAAGGATCAAACAATCATCCAATGGAAATGAACATTTCGATAACTGAAAAAAGCCATATCTCTGCACCAAAGTAGTACTGTACTTGAATTCACTCAGATAATTGCATAAGTTGCTTTGCCGAGGAAAGAAACAAACATCTCTAGTCCAAAAAGATAAGCCTTGTTATTACTTAAAATTTTGGAGCTTCTATTATGTACTGCGTTCAGCCCCTACTACTTTAGCAACGGACCACATTTAACAAACATACAAGCTTTGATTTGGTAACAGACCAACACAGATTAACCTCCAAATGGAAAACGTAACAACTACTAAACATTATTTCACTTATTGATTTGGATAGAGAAATGATCACCTGTTTATCTCCACAAGTTAGTTTATCTCGTCCCCTTCCATCAGGACATCTTCCAGTTTGCTGCATCATAATAGTGCATTCAAAAAGAACAACGAGTAACCATCAATTGTCAAAGATTAACAAATCTGGAAGCTGTTGTCATGCACTCTTGAGTCATTCAACTTACCATCACTCTTCTATTTTCATCCTTCAGTACTGCATGCTGTTCTTCTTGGCCACAGTCTTGTTTTCTTTCAGCACTTGTATTTCCTACATGGTGCACAAAGAGTGAGTCAGCAACTGAGTGCAAAATCTTTCACAAAAACGTGCAATATGGGATGCAATCATAAAAATGGCATTGGTCCTCACTCTAAATGGCCTATGAATTGTTCTCTTGAGCTTTTCCCTTGCTCTGTATTCACTGGGATACCACATTACTAACATCAGCTTCCGTACTCTGTATTCACTGGGATGCAAAATCTTGCGATTTGAGGCTTGCTTTGTCAGCTGATCACCATACAACACATTCTTCTTGTCGCCGTCGTCATGATCGTTAGGCTGCAATGGTGTTCCTCCTCCTCACGCTTTCCCTATGAGGCCGCCTCCCAATGTCGCTCTCTTCAGTTCCTCCTCCTCCGATGAGCTTTTAACCTGAAAATGAACAAGTTTTTAGTACTGTCTATGCATAGCAAACAGCAAACAGTCAAAACAAAATAGCAAAATGGAAACTCTGAAAGATAGCATGTATGTCTCCTTTGTACCAAATTGGCATGCACTAGATTATCTCTCTTTTGTACTCAATACCAAAATGGAAGCTTCAATACCCTTCAACTCGTACAAAAAAGGGGCAAAAAATGAGGCGCTCATGCAAAGTACTACTGCCTACAAGAAGAACATCAGGCACCATTACAGATTGCACAGAACTATAATGTGTATATTTACCCAGATATACACAGCTATACATTTGTATGCACCACCAACCTCATCCCTAATTGTAAAAGAAAGAGAGAAAAAACACTGAAAGATAGCATCAGTTGATAGAGATCCAACTTTATTTTCTTCAATGAAGTGACAGCACAGATTCAATGAGCGTCGCTGTTATGCCTAATTTTCTATACAGGTCTTGTTATAACGATTTCTTTCTTTCTCTTTACCAATTTGAGTAGCAATGTCATAATTTCCAAAGCTCAGCTTTTTTGCTCTGATTTTAGATTGTAAAAAACATGTACAGCAAACAAAATTAGGAGGCATACACTCAAACCTAACTGAACCAACCCATGCATGAAGCAATTCATGAAGCATCCGATATGCTCAAATTATTATTCTGCATTGGATTAAAAAAAAGTGCAAGCTCTTACTACCTCAAGTGCTCAACACACAAAACAAACATAGATATGAATGAGGGATTTACTAGCTCTCCTCCCTTTGGCAGAACAAGGGCTGTGGGTGAAGGCAAGGAGCAGTAGCAGCATGTTTGGATCATCAGCTTTGTCGGGTCAGAGGTGTTAACACGCCTCTCAGATCTTGGTCGGAACAGGGAGGAGGCTAGAGCTAGAGCAGGAGCACACATGGTAGAGAAACGTACAATACAGAGCATCAAAGAGCATGAACCAATGGAATCATCTACACCAGGCTCACAATGTGCGTGAGAAAATATGGGAGTAAAATGAACAAATCATGCACATAAATCAAACACAGCAGATGTCCAACTTGAGATACTAGGAACCCTTATGCATCAAATTCGCTACAGAAAACATGACTAGTAGCAATATTCAGCACCCAAATAAATCATAGGCAGACAGAGCAAAATTTCGACCTTGAGATGCCAATGTCGGAGTCAAGGACATGTCCCTTCCGTTGTGCGAGGAGGCAGGCACATCTTATCCCGGGCAACCACCTCTCCGTCCCCCACCACGAGCATCCCGCCGTGGCTGCTGCCATCGGAGGCGTCGGTGAAGGCCAGGGTCGCTGGGAGTCGATGCGAGGACATCTCCCCTCCATCTAGGCCTGATCCTACTGGTTGCTCCCGTTGTGCGAGGAGGCACATCTTATCCCGCCGTGGCTGCTGCCATCCGAGGCGTCGGTGAAGGGGTGCCCCGCGCGGAGCCGGCCTGGTCACCACCACCACCCGCTGCAGGGGTGCCACCGCCGTCGTGGACCTCCCGCCGGTGACGCCCAATCTTGCCTCCGCCTCACCAACATCCTCTGCCGCGCCGCCGCCCGGCATGGAGGAAAAAGGCCAAAGCTTTCTCCAGTGGGGGGGGCGATTTGGGTGGCTACAATCGGTGGGATAGAGAGAGGGGGTTCCGGGGAGGTGGTCGGCGGGGCGAGGAGTTGCCGGCGGCGGATGTGGAGGAAATGGGTTCGGTGGGAGGGAGGAGGCGCCGGTGGGTGGCTCGAGTTTTGCTCAACTTTGTTCATGTCCAAGGGCTAATCCCACGGATCAAGGACGAAACTTAATTGAGCTACAAAATCTGGGAGTATATAGAATTAATGTGTCGTGATTTAGGGGTGATTTTTTTCCCACGCCCAATCAACTTCCTAGTTTATAGGGGAGAGCCATCCTGGAAATTATTTACGAACACAAAATGTATTGATGGAATGGGGTAGTACTATTTGTTTTTACCCAATCAACTTCCGAGTTTATAGCAAGTAATCCGGGTAATTAATTAATTTGGGGTGTGGCTAAATTAATAACTTGCCAAAATGTTTTAGCCGCCGACAACCAAGGCAACACCGCCGACCATCCCATGCCAGTCGAGGCAACGCGGCGAGATGCCTTGCAACCGGCCAACCCTCCACCGGCGATAACAAAGATCACAGAGAGGGAAAGGAGACACGCATCTGGTCCGTCCCACCTCGCACCTCCACCGCTCGCATGGCCCGTCACCAGCGGCCACCACCACCACCATTGCCAGGACGCCGCCCAGACCGGCGCCCAGGTTGCCGTCCAACGCGCTGTCGATGCCCTAGGCGCGCTGCCGCTCACGACGTCGAGCGCGCCGCTCACACCGCCGCGCATCGAGCAGCCAGCACGCCGTGGTGCCCGGCGAGCGCACCACACCCAACTAGCGAGGATCCTTCCCGCACCGATCCACCCCGCTAGGGGACGAGCAAGCCCCGCCGCCGCCGACAACGACCAGGCAGAGCCCAACCGCGCCCCATGGCGGCGGCTATCTAGGGTTTCCCCCTGTCGCCACGCGGGGGCGAGAGGAGGAAACCTAATAATCGTTACGAACCTCAGAGTTTCCAAATCAAACCATGAACACCAATCATGTTTTGCTGAACCTTTGTTTGTTGATGGCCCATGGCTGCCCTCCACCTAATAATCGTCGCGGCCGTCCACTTCAATAAGATTTGAAATCCATCCAAGTGTTCGACGCTGGTGGGGGCTAGCGGCAGGGTAAGCCTGATTACGGGAGCGGATCATGCAGTACTCGCGGATCGTCATCTAATGTTGTCTGGTTGCTATTAAGTAAGAAACTAGGAACATCACATGTTGGGTCTTTTTTAAATATTCCAAACAGTCTTTAACTATGTAGCCTTGTGAAGTCTGGTGCTTGGTATGCTGACATTTGATCATCAATCTGCAGGATCTGCCCTTCAGATCGACCAAAGTACCTTGTGACTTTCACGGCAGCATGGTATGGGTGGATCGCGCGAGGGATCGATGTTTCATCTGGGTCAATCTGGAACAAGTCTGTATGCCGTTTCAACATTTTTTTTGGAGGACGTTTCAGCTAGATTAGTGGAGATTACCGCGCAGCCCAAAACGAAAATTTTGGCGCTATATTTGGAAACCAATTAAGTCCCAATCGATCCAATTATTTGCGGGGTCTTAGTTTTTCCCTTATTTTCCGCTGTGTGTGCGTGTATGGTAGCAACACTGCGTCTGTATGCACAAATGAAAGATAAGTGATATACTAATTTATCCTCCGCAAACCGATGGACCTTCTCATCTGATCGACCTGGTCCATTTGAGACACAAAAATGTGCAGTTAATTATGAGAAAGAAACTAAGCTAATAAGTCAATGCAAGTTTAATTAGTCATAGTACTCAACATTTTGCCATGACATTTCCTCGTTTTGCAACATTCAGACCACAAATCAAACAATATAGTAGTAGTAGAATAAATGTTCGTACAGCCACACGATCCAACCTTCCTGACAAGTCTAACCCAAAGAAACGCGAACCAGGAACAAACATCACACACGTGCACATGGAGTACTACCCAAATTGTTACAACTTCCAAAGCCTGGAGCATTACAAAAATGGATTTTACAACATCGAGTACAACCGAATATTACAAGGACCGAAGAGCGGCACTACACACGACGGGACACCTGGTTCGCGCTTCCCAACTACAGCACCAAGAAGATTACATGCAGAAAGTGAAAGGATCTGGGCAGGTCCTTCTTTCTAGCCTTCTTGCTCTTCTTTCTTTACATGCTGAAAAAAAGGAAGTTGTGTTACTCTTTCTTATTAAAACTAGGAACATCCAGCACAGGCATCAATGAGCTTCCTAACAGAATTCATTTTAGGAATCAGCTAAGCAAAACAATAATAATCCCGGCACTTAATATGGATCGGAACTTAGCCACTTTAGTGCAGATCAGCTCCAAACAAGCGTAACCAGACACATTAATAATAGTAACTCAAGATCAAGGTTCAGCCCAAATTATATGAAAATTTTGGTTTAGTGTGACTCCAGGTTCTACCTCTAGCTTCAAACATTAATCTAAACAGATAGCTTCAAACAGGTGCAACCAGCCTCTTGAAAACAACGCATAGCATGATCTCAAAGAAATGGAAAGGACATAAGAGGTGACACTCTCATAGCACCAACATATAGCCATGGTATGGTCCTAAACCAGCCTCAACTAAATCAAGAGTTGGTGTCATGGCTACCCGAGTACTCACCTAAACCCACGGATTCGAAGAAGAAGGAACCGCTGCCTGCCGGCCAGATCCGGCAGCCATGGCTACCTTCTGGGCCAGCTCAATTTATCCCTGGAATACAAAAACGAAAAGACAAATTATTTTGGAGCTCAAGTTACAGGAATCAGGAACTGGTCTAATTCCAAACTTCTAATTTACACAAGGAACTGATAAAGCTAAAACAATTTCCAAGAAAGGCAACAGATCCTTATCGATGATTGATTCTGCTTCCTATCTAGCACTTGTCAACAATTACTTCTTTCTACTTGTTTACAAAGATCAGCAGGATTTTATTTAATAAATAGAACTAGTCATTAAGCTACTAAGTAGCAAGGATGTTCGAAATTAATTAGCAAGGGAGTGCTCAAAATTTTGGCAAGACCTTGCCTGTTTTTTGGACATCCAAACCTACACAGCAAATATCATACGTCAATTAAGACAATGGTGCATACGACACAGCCCATGTGACACAAACATATAATCAACGAAAATGTCCGCATCACCGGACAATACCGGGCAAAGTTGATGCACAGCAGCATGCAAGTTACATACAACATAACATGCATCATAACCAGTTCATTAAGGCGCTAGAAAGGAAGCCGGCCAAGCTTGTCCCCAGGGTCTTCCAGCTTCCTTCCAAGTGATGGCCTGCAGCCACAGGTTCCAGCTGCGACACATGTCTCTCATTTAGTCCTCATTTTCCTTGAACAAGAACAAAACATGATGGTCAGCTAGGGCGGATTTAGCAAGAAGGATCAGATTTCGAAATTGGCCTAACATGTCAATAGAATTGCAAAACACCAACACAAACATGGCTTGATGGTGTCACGGATCATCATGTCAAAAACAAGACTTGTGGAGACTTGAATGTACTATGGCATCCATATCATAAATCCACGGAGTCTAGTGCCATGGCCACCCGAGGACTCACCTAAACCCACGGAGTCGAAAAAGAAGGCCACCGCATCCTTCCAGCCGGATCTGGCAGCCATCGCTACCTCCTGACAAGCTCCAGCTCCACTTCTCCCCTGATAAATACAAAAAACAAAAGGAAAATTTATTTTCGAGCTCTAGTTACATGAATCAGGGGCAAAGATATCATCTCGAGCACATGGCTAATCAGCGAGAGAACTAGGCAACAATCAACGTCATGGCAAAGCTGATGCATGGCAGCATACCAAGTGACTCTAGCATCTTATCACACTCATCTAGAATGAAATGCCTGACATTCTTACAACTATATGCTCACGTGTGAGAGGTGCACACTGACAATGTCATCGTGGGGAAGAACTAGGTTCGTGCACGGCAGGAAGATGGGGGAAAGGTGAGGACCTTATTCTGTGGGCGTCGCCGTGGTCGGGTTCTCCTGGACGATCATGTCCAGGTCGCCGACTCATGGTGCGTGGTCGTCGGCGTCTCCTTGGCCGTGCTGGCGAGCACACAGTCACCAGCAGAGCAGCAGATGGGGGAGGCCGGCCATGACCCCTCCAAAATTTCTGCACGGGACAGAGCATGAGCAATAGGAATAAAATCAAGGTCAGGAAACGGAGATCGGGACTTGACCGAGGAGGGAGAGGTAGACGCGGACGCCATGGAGGAGGTCCAGCGCCGGCTTGAGCCTCGGGCGGTGCTCCTCGACGGCGACGGCTTGAGCCTCGGGCGGTGCTACTCGACGGCGACGGCGTGTCCAGGAGGCGATGAGCAAGGGTTGGACAGCGGGGCGGAGGGAATTTGGTGGGTGGGGATGTCCGGCATCGAGGGAGATGGGTGGGCGGCGAGCGGCGGCCGGCGGCAGGAGTTGAGGCGGCGGCGAGGGGAAGTTGGAGGATGCGCTTCGTTTGGCCCAAAACAAAACCTAGATGAGGACCTCTCGTCTTGGCCCAACTCAATAATTTCGATGGCTTTTTTTTCATGTGAATTTTGGAATTTCAGATAGCGCGGGATTCTGCCAATTAGACGAGTCACTTTACTCACCTACCATAAGATCGATCAAGTGTCCAAAAATTGAAAGGATTTTTAGCAGCATGCATCCTGGCTCACGTATACGCTCAATTGAATCAATCGAGCTAGCTTCATAGTATATACGCTCCAAACTTGGAATTCAACCATACATCCACGCACACGAGTCCACTGAGTTTACACTACTGGTGTAACACCACTAACTCTATAAATCAAGCTACTAGTATATCTTCAAGCGGATATTCACTTCGGCTCAGACTAACTTTGTAGCACTTGATTAGACAGTCAAATTATTAAGAACGGCGACATTTTTATGATATATTGAGAATGGTAAAGTCAGCTGAGAAATCAGATTTAATTTCCATGCAGATTAATTTAGACATTATTATATGCTTTTTCACCAGCTAAAAATTAGTTAGCGCCACGAATCAAAAATTAATTAATATTAGTGCTCAGAATTTAGTTATCATCAAAATTGGAATCTCTACATCATATCGGAAGTTTCGCTTGAGTTAATTTCTAGTGTTTGACGAAACGCGTGCTCCTTTTAACCCGTAAATTAAGTCGAGAAACCATGAATCACAAGATCACTCTAAACTATAATAAAGTTTACGGATTGATAATTCTATGCTACGATCACCATATGTAGCAGGAGTGTCATGGGCAAAGCTAGCTAGAGTAGTAGGCTAGTACCCAAGTTCGGTTTGAAGGAAAGGAAATAGACGCTGGATTTAACAATTGCTTATTGCGTGCACTAATTAATTGCATATGTCTCATTTCTTGAAATACTCCCTCCCTGTATAAAATGTTATTTAGATTTATCTATTTTTATATATATTTATAGACATTTTTTTAAGGCATATTTGTATGGACAGAGGTAATAGCATTAATTATCCGGCCATGTGTCCACGTAGAAACTTTTTTGACCAAGTAGTAACCCCCAATTCCACGCCATCGACCCCAATTCTTGCAAGAACTTGACATATTTTTTGGAGTTTTCACGTTCCTGTGACCTATTATAACACAAATAAAAAAGGAAGGTCACATGAAATCACCACTTTCAACGAAGAGCTGGGAGTTAGACGTCACGGGTCCTGTGGGGACAGGGTTTCGATTCAAATTGCACGAGGAATGGTCAAAACTCTTATTCTCGTTGACTATCTCACGCGAAGATTTCGGACTCATATTTCATAACCCCACTTTTGAGGCCACTAGCCGGTCTCTTGTAAGTGCTTTGCCTCTTTTAGGGATTTCATGTTGCTATGATCGACCCATTATGATACAACGAAAGAGGAAAGCCACATTGAATCACCACATTCAACGAAAATATACTAGGTAATATGAAACTCACATGGAATCACCACTTTCGATGGACAACTACAAGGTAGACGTCGCGGGTCCCAAGGAACAAGGTTTCCCCTAAAATCACGTGTGGAATGGTCAAAACTCTTACTCTCGTTCATGGGGGTGATGGGAATTTAAGTGTGGTGTAAATAAGAAAGACCAATACATAACTATGAAGTGGCACTTTCTTCGTAAACATGATTGTCTCGTGTGAAGTTTCTCGACTCATAGTGCATAGCATCCACTTCAACTCCAATAGCCAATCTCTTGTAAGTACTTGGCCTCTTTTGGGATTTCATGTTCTTATACCCATCATGACACAATAAAAGAGGAAAGTCACATTGAATCGCCACTTTCCATGGAAAGCTAATGGGTGATATGAAACTCACATGGAATCAACACTTTTGATGGACAGCTACAAGGTGGTTCGCGGGACCCAAGGAACAAGGTTTCTCCTAAAATTGCGCGAGGAAGGGTAAAAAATCTTCCCCTTTTGATTGAGGTCATGATATGGGTATAGAAGGGTGGTGTAAAAAGACAATACACAACTCTAAAGTGACACTTATTTCACACTTAAAGACACTATAAGTCACGGAGCTTTTAGATTTGTGGTGCAAAAACTACGCTCCGAGACCACAAACCCAACTCCTATAAAGGGGTACCTAGTTCACAAAAATAACTACCCTAGAAAGGAAATTCTAGACTGATAGTGCAAAACGCTCACTTCGAAGCCACTCGCACAACTTTTGTAAGAACTTGGCCTCTTTTGCGGGGTTTCATGGTATTGCGACCCATTATAACTCAAAAAATGTAAAGTTACGTGGAATTAGCACTCTCGATGGAAAGCTAGGGGGAAACATCACGGGGCCTGCAAAACAGAGGAACACATGAAATCATGCCAAAACCCATTGAAAACTCTTCCCTTGTGGTATGGGGCCCTAATATGAGTATATATGGGTTTTCTAAAGCGAACAAGACAAACATAACTTTGATGTAGCAACCGATTCACAAATAGGACTATTATACATACAAGTTATGGGCTAATGGTGCATAACCTCAATTCGAGGCCATTGACACTACTATTGTAAGAACTTGATCTTTTTTCATTTTTATGTTCTTATGACATTTTGAAATAATGCATATAGAAAATTCACATGGAATCTCAAGTTCTGACGGGAATCCAATGGGTAGATGTTGTGGGGGCCATGGAATAGGGTTTCAGATGAAATCGAGAGAGCAAGGTTGTGAAACCCACCCATCTTGCATGTTCCTGTGACCTATTATAACACAAATAAAAAGGAAGGTCACATGAAATCACCACTTTCAACGAAGAGATGGGAGTTAGACGTCGTGGGTTCCATGGGACAGGGTTTCGATTCAAATTGCACGAGGAATGGTCAAAACTCTTATTCTCGTTGACTATCTCACGTGAAGATTCCGGACTCATAGTGCACTTTCGAGGCCACTGGCCGATCTCTTGTAAGCGCTTTGCCTCTTTTGGGGATTTCATGTTGCTATGACCCATTATGACAGAACGAAAGAGGAAAGCCACATTGAATCACCACATTCGATGAAAAGATACTAGGTAATATGAAATTCACATGGAATCACCACTTTCGATGGACAATTACAAGGTAGACATCGCGGGTCCCAAGGAACAAGGTTTTCCCTAAAATAGCATGTGGGATGGTCAAAACTCTTACTCTCGTTCATGGGGGTGATATGGGTATTTAAATGTGGTGTAAATAAGAAAGACCAATACATAACTATGAAGTGGCACTTCCTTCGCAAACATGACTATCTCGTGTGAAGTTTCTGGACTCATAGTGCATAGCACCCACTTCGAGTCCAATGGCCAATCTCTTGTAAGTACTTGGCCTCTTTTGGATATTTCATGTTCCTATACCCATCATGACACAATAAAAGAGGAAAGCCACATTGAATCACCACTTTCCACGGGAAGCTAATGGGTAATATGAAACTCAAATGGAATCAACACTTTCGATGGACACCTACAAGGTAGTTCGCGGGACCCAAGGAACAAGGTTTCTCCTAAAATACGCGAGGAAGGGTAAAAAAATCTTCCCCTTCTGATTGAGGTCATGATATGGGTATAGAAAGGTGATGTAAAAAGACAATGCACAACTCTAAAGTGACACTTCCTTCACACTTAAAACACTATAAGTCACGACACTTTTAGACTTGTGGTGCAAAAAACTACGCTCCGAAGCGACCGACCCAACTCTTGCAAAGTGGTACCTAGTTTACACAAATAACTACCCAAAACAAAAATTCTAGACTTATAGTGCAAAACGCTCACTTCGAAGCCACAAGGACAACTTTTGTAAGAACTTGGCCTCTTTTGCGGGTTTCATGGTATTGCGACCCATTATAACTCAAAAAGAGTAAATTCACGTGGAATCACCACTCTAGACGGAAAGCTAGGGGGAAACATCACGGGGCCTGCAAAATAGATGAACACATGAAATCACACCAAAAACCATCGAAAACTCTTCCCTTGTTATAAGGAGTCCTAGTATGAGTATATATGGGTTTTCTAAAGCGGAGAAGACAAACATAACTTTGATGTAGCACCCGATTGACAAATAGGACTATTATACATACAAGTTATGGGCTAATGGTGCATAACCTCACTTCGAGGCCATTGACCCTACTATTGTAAGAACTTGATCTTTTTTTCATTTTTATGTTCTTATAACCTTTTCAAATAATGCATATAGAAAATTCTCATGGAATCCCTAGTTTCGACACGAATCTAGTGGGTAGATGTCGTGGGCCCATGGAATAGGGTTTCACATGAAATCACGGGGGAAAAGGTTGGGAAACCCACCCATCTTCCAGGTGTGAACATGACGCCTCTACCTTATATCCCGTCGTCGCGCGGTCGCGCCGCCACCACGCTGGTGACCTAGCCCCGCACCTCGCCGGCTACCAGCATCCTTGGCGCCCCTGCTCCTCCTCCCTCGTCTCACCCTCTGGTGGTCCCTCTACACTGCCTCATCCCCTACATCCTGAATTGTCGCCCCCTGCCAGCACCTACACCTGCATCGTGCGCCTCTGTGTTGGTTCTACGGCATCGCGTCGTCCCCCAAAACGCAGACTCCCAGGTCGTCGTACTGTGCTACGCTGCTCATGGATCATCCGACAACTCCGGTTCCCCACTCGCTTCTGCATGGAGCCGCCACACCGCACCTCCGCTTCCTCATCATCGAAGGGCTCATCTGCGCACCTCCTCCGAAATCCGGATGGACGATGGCGCTACTCATCAAGGCGCCCCGCCGCCGTAGTGCTCCGTCCCCACTTCTGGTGTGGCCATGGACGCAAAGGATGCAACGTTGCACTGTTGCTTCTAAGTTAGGCAACATGTGGTGCGATAGCAATTTGACGCTGCTTCGAACGGAGGCAGTCGATGCTACAAGGGTCGGGCGGCGATGCTACTAGTGGCATACGATGGAGCTTCCACAAGCCACGACGATGTTGCGAGTGGCGTCGATTAGTGCTTCCCAGGGCGTCGGGTGCTGCTACCATCAGCTTGGGCTGATGTTGCGACATGCGACAACAATGCTACCACCGCGAGGGAGGGTGCTACAAGGAGGAACCAACAGTGGCGCAAGGACCTTGCTGGAGATCTCGTAAATTTGCTTTCCGGTACTACAATAGAATAATTGGTTTCGTATGATTGTTGTGTTGTTGTGCTATAAGGTTCCTCAGACGAGGCCGGGTTTGGTATTAGTACATACTTTTTGCAACAAGGTCTCAAGTGAGTCTCCACGAAGTCTCCGGCAAACTCCGTGTCAATGAGTGTTTTCTTTTGGTTTTAGGTGAACACTTTTTTGGCTTCAATGAAGTAAAAAAAAGGGTTATTTTTGCTTCAATAAAGCAAAAGTGGGATTTGCGGCAAAATTGGACATATAAGTTGATCTAATTGCTCAGAGTGGTTTGATCCAATGGCGGGAGACCTGGAGGCTATGGGGTTTTGATCGTTTGGACGATTGTCAGCACGGTGAAGATTGCAGGGAAAAGCTCTCCACCGCTATACCTTCAAAAACAAAAAAAAATAAGAACACAGTCATATGGTTATTAATTTTTTTGTACGGTGTAATGTCATGAGCCGAATATATATATAGTTAGCCAATAGCCATGCATATTTGTCCAAGATGAATGAGCCATTTCCTTGGCCACCGACATGCCACAAAAGTAGAGGCTCAATAAAATCTTCTCAACGAATGAAAAACGCTCATCATCAACCTCAATAAAATGCACGTACTTTAAAGCAATGCAAATCTGTGAGTCAATCACGTCCTAGTAGCAAGCTCTCACGCAGGACGTACGCCATGGTTTGAACGTCATGGAAAAAAGGCAAGAAATCCACGTGAGTTAATTACTATGTGTCTCCTCCGCGATTAAAGCAAGTCCAGCAAGGCAAATCAATTAAAACAATGCAAATCTGTTGCCGCTATCTTCTCAACTCCTTATCTGGAAACCCAGCGGCGACATGCATGGCGAGAGTCCCCGATATGATCCCTCCCTCTCCATCCGATGGCTGCCGGCTCACCTCGCGCTCCTCACGCGGATCGTGCCCCCATCCATGGTCTCTCCGCGTTCGCCGCTCAACCCCCTGCTCGCACCTGCCCGCGCTCGCTCCCTATAAATTCTCCACGGGGATTGTCGTGCTCATCATCCTCTAATGTCTTCTCATACTTCATCCCCAAACTCCTCTTCCTCAGCCAATATTGTGTCGATCTTACCAGTTTATAAATCCCATCTAGTCCACGGTGCATGATGCCGGCAAGACATACTGGTGTGGGTTGGACATGTATAGTGGCTGCTAGGCATGGTGAGGACGGCCATGCCGGCGGACATGGCGCATGGTCAGGAGATGCTCGTCTCCGGCGGACATGACGCATGGTGAGGAGATATCTCGGTCTCCCTAAGAACTGTCTTTTCTTAATCTAACTCGGCACAATTCCGTTTGGGTAATAAAACCACTATACTTGTGTTGTAGTGCTGGGAGATATGGTGCTAGCTGCTGGATGTGGAATCGAAGCCGATGCATTTATGTGCCGGTAAGATCTCTTGCCAAGCAAGATGCACGAGTTTGATGTCTTTGCCTTCTTATTGATTCCAATCCCTGCATTCATCATCTCCCAAAATTTCTGTATTAACAATCAATCATGTCTGTTTCTCCGTCATAACTCTTTATTTTCCACAGCTCACTTGATTGGACTTTGAGGTTCAGCTAAGATTGCATTGAGGCATCAGTAAATAAATAGGAATAATTGGAAAATTGTATAACTAGCCGAAAACTGAACCTTGATCTCTGAATTTTCAAACTCTGAAACCTGCTGGTTGTCTCTCTTTGTAAATGTATAAAGTAGTTCTCCGCAAAAAAAATGTATAAAGTAGTTATTAGTATATGTTCACTTGTGCACTTATGTCTCTTCCGTTCAGAATCTGTGTCTCCATCAATTTAAAAGCTCATCAAATACAGTCATGCTATGGACTAGTTTTTTTAACCCTGCAACTCTGTAACCAGCTAGGTGAGATGTACAGCAAACTGAACAAGACTTTGATATCTGAACTTTATCTCAGCACTTCTTTGTATCTTCCATGCACGTTGCCAGCGAGGCATGTCGGTGTGTTCGTACAGTCGGCCGCGGTACATTGTTGGATCTGTTCTTGGAAGTCGGAAGTACATATCTGGAGGCTACCTGTTCAAGACACATGCGGACGGGGCGGCGGTGGCAACCGTGGGTGCTAACATCTCAAACTCATTTCTTCTTGATCTAACTTCAGTACAATTGTAGTAGTGGTAACTAAAGCCCGGTGTTGCAGCTGATGTAGGTAAAGTGGTGCTGATAGTTCGTGTACTAGTCTTTGCAGTTTGCATCAGTGGGAGATTTAGTGCTGTTGGAGATTCGTCCTCACCACCAACCACTTGCAGGTTTGTGTACTAGTAAATAGTAATGCACTATTATTCTTTCCAATCCCAAGACTAATCTTGTAAAAAATTCTTATTAGTAATTATGTTTTCTTAGAGAGAGATCTGGTCTCTGATATTTCTTTTATGTCCTATAATTGGGTTTCCCTCTCTTATTTTTTTCGGTTAACTAGATTGAATCTTGAGGTCTAGGTACGATAGGAGATGAGATGCCATTTCTATCCTAAATTGAGCCTCATGAGGCATGCATGCATCAATAAATAAATAGGAATAAGATGAAAATTATATCATATTCTGTTTCAGAATAAATTTACTTGGTACAGCAGTAAGTATTTTTTTGATCTCCATGTAAATTAGCAGTACATATTTAGATCTCATTGTGACATGGTCTTCTGGTACAAAATTTGTGCATGTCGTTTATGATCCAACTTTTATATGTACACAATTTCAGTTTTTTTCTCCATGTCAGCTCCATCAATTTTAAATATGACTGTAACCTGGGTGAGATGTACAGGTAACTGAACTTTTATCTGAACCTGGCTGTCCCAGACTCCCAATGCTGCCACCTTGGTAAAAAACAATTCTTCGTGAAGAGTAGACTGTGAGCATGTTGGGCCAATGTCCACTGGAGATCCATCAGCCCAGTCACGACCCTAAATTGTTGCTGCCGCCACCAACTCCAATGCTCAGGCAACACTTCTGCCGCAGCTCCTCACCTCGCCGGTCGGCATATCCTCCGTGGCCGCCTATTCTCGTCAATCTCCGGCACTTCCTCACCTTGCCGGAACCATCTACCATGTGCCCCCAGTTTGTACCCCACTCTCACCCCTGCCCAGGAGCAATGGCGTCACGGCCGATTTCTTCGCCGGCGCGCGCGTGCTGCCTAACTCTCCTGGACGCGCTGCGGGCATCGCCGATGCGGTTCGGTCCACGCCGGCGAGGGTGGTTTAGGCCACCAGGACGCGCCGGCGGCGGCAACGCGAGCCACGGAGGGCCATTGCCTGCTCCCTGCGAGGAGCATCTCCTCAGTTGATGGGACAGTGTTGTTTTGTGGTCTCTACCCTGAGCTGCCAAGTCCAGCAGCCGCAGCTCACCAGCCTCTTCGGGTGATTATGTTCGACCGTGGGCGCCTTTGCGGTTCAGGAGGTCGTCGAAATCTGCATCTCAAGGTACTGGCTGTAGCTAGGCAAGCTCGAATAGATTGATGTTCGATGAATATGCTGCTTTGTTTGTCAGCGTTAGGTGTATTCAGTTCAACTGTGTTTAATTTTGGATGAACAAATCTGTCTAGCAGTTGCAACTTAATTTGAGAGACGGAAAGATGTTTGGTGTTCTGTAATTAAAATTAGCCTGAGCGTGAAAAAGAAAATGTTGCATGAATATTTGTATGTTCATGGATATAGGCCATCATCTCCTTGTTCTACAATGCACCGGTTGTGGTATATATGCACCGGTTATCTATCATGCTATTGTGCTTATAACTGGAAGTGTTTAAATTGATCCAGCTCGATGTACAGTTTCAGAGATCTTAATTTGATATGCTGACTTTTGTGAGTGATTCTGGTGTTTGATGATTTAAGGTAGTAGATGTATACAGTTCAAATGTAGTATGTGTAGAACCTTTTACAAATTATCTGATGCTGGTTCTATTATTGTCTATCAACTGAGATTGTGTTAATATTGCAACTGATATAATTCTTGGGTGCATTTTTTGGTCCTTTGTTTGTGGATCCTAGCTTTCTTTTTGTGCTATTGTTGAGCGTGTCATGTGATTTTGTATTTCAATTAAATAATTAGGTATGATGGTAGCAGGTGCAATTTTTCAATATTTAGCTTCCAGCCGCATCTTTGCTTCCTTAAACGTTCATTTTTTTCTATCAGAAGGAGATCATGATTTGAATCTAGCACTAGATGGTCTTGTTCTTTATTGTAACACAAAACTCACTTCGGAACCAATGCTTGCAATCAGTGACAAGCGAGTGAATGAATCAACAAATATGAGTTTTCCATGTGTGACGATCTGCAAAGATCCATGCTTACATGATTGACCATCTGAAAAAGTAGATGCATGCAATGATGCGGAAAACCAAGGCTCAACGGTGCCTCATCGACAACATATAAGATGAATTTGAAAAGGTACTCTTCAAGACCCACTGGTCGGGGTGTTCTATGTCGTACCGGAATCAAATTAATTCACGATACAATGTTTTCATGTCTGCGGATCTGGATTCAAATTGTTTCCATTCTTCTCCTAATTTCCGCTCACTCTAATATGTTCGAAATCTTGTGGAAACATGTCGAGAAGTAATACCATCTTCCAATTCAGTAATTGAGCTTTATGAACTAGTACTGTCGTAAATCTATCATGTAAATTATTACACTACTGTATGCTGCGGTAGCAGTGGCTTGCTTTGATATTGTAAGTTTCTTCAATTTTTGATGAGGTGCTGATCTAGTCATCACATAATTCCCATTGTAGGGGATAGATATTCCAAATTAAAGAATATGTGCTTCTTGTGTGTGTCTCTTTGGAGTATTTTGTTGAGGTAACCCATGTTAGCCCAAAATCCGATGCATGTTTTTCTCACTTGTTGCTCGTTTCAACATAGTCGAAGGATTTCACTTGCCCCATCAAGCATGATTTCACTATTTCAATGTTGCATCAAATTTGGAAGTTATCATGTATCATATGTCTGGATTCTCTTATTACCAAGTTCAGAGTTTCAATATGAATGCCACCATTTCCATGTGTAGGTCAATGAGTTTGTCAAGTGTGCTAGAGGTGCAAAGGTCCATGCATAATTGGCAATCTGAAAAACAAGATTCCTGCAATGATGGTGGAAGCCAAGGCTCAAATAAGTATTAAAAATTGTACCCAGGTGTCCATCTGTGCTAGCTCTGTCTTTTGGTCATGTTGAGGCTTCTCTCTGAAGTATTCGTGAATTTCTTATATTCCTTTGGTGCGAATGACGTGTTTGTCTAGAGGAATATTTGATGCTGGTTTCATTTTTTAACATTCTTGCATTTCATTGTCTCTGCTCTTGCGCTAGTATTTTGGTTTAGGTGCTAGGGCTGTGTTCAATACAGTTTGAGCTTTTTTTCTAGTCTGGGGCACATTTACGTTTGAGTGAGGGGGATGCACTGAATCGCTAGCCTGATGATTAGCATGGAGAACGGAAATCTGAACCCACTTCCCCGTTGAAGCCTGCTTTGGCTGTTGGATATGTTTCGTTGTTTCTTGGTTCTGTTTCTCTTAGTAGTAAATCCCAAACTGGCATACACACACACACATTTACGCATGCTTGCGGACGGGTTTTGCACAAAGCTGGCTAAATGGGCTCCTGAAATGGATGTGTAGAAGCGGAAGTTATAAAGGCTTTGGCAAGACCCCACTTTGTTTAATGTGTATTCCATATTACTCCACCTTGAGTCTGCTTACATTCCATGGTTTACTACCAGGTTTTTGCTGCAGATATCACCATAGTTAGCTCTGTTGGGATCTCAATTCTTGAACAATTCTAGAACTTCCACTATTTTGAAATGACCTGTAAAATGATACATGTCACCACCATTGTTGCTACCTTTTCTTAGCTTGTGTTAGTTTATAACAAAAAAGGTTGACTGTAGTTATTTTGACGACACTTTTTCTATGTTTTCTTCGTAGAGCACCCATGTTTCACTCCGGAGCCTAAATATTTGCAGTAAGTTCCGCAGTGGTGGTGTGCTGCTCTTGTTGCTGGCCGGAGAGGACGTTGTTGTCCTGCACTTCCACGAGCACGAGGTGTCTAGGATGGACACGGTCGCTGGCATCGCCAACAAGTACATTGTCGAGGTACTCTCTCCAATCCTAGTGGTTTGATTGGTATGTTTGCCTAATGAAGATAGTGATCTGTGTGCATTATATGTTCTTGCCAAATGCGAGGAATAGGTTAGGGGTTCCGTCCCTAGTTTGTAATTACAAATAATAAAGTGGTTCATGATTTTTCTTGATTACACTGGCCTTTTTAGCAATTACCTGAACTGGATTTGAGAGACCAAAAAGACAGTCATGAATTGTTTTTTATGTCATCTGGTGTGCATGAATTGATGCATCTGCAGAATTGGTCCTTTTTAATATTGTTATGAACCTATTTTGCTATCCTGATAAGCAAATGGTGAAGTACTCTTCTTGGTTTTCAGTTGCGTGCTCTGTTTTCGTGCTTACAAATTTGCTACCATTTGGTGTACTTGAATTCTTGTTATCATTTTGTCCACTTTAAGTCTGTACTGTTTTTGCAAGGACCAAGCATAGCAGGTGCGCCCATCCATGTGGAAGAGCTTTACCGAACATTGAACTCTTGTTATCATTTTATGTTTAGTTGTTGCGTGCTCTATTTTGATCAGGTTGATATTTTCGTGGATACAAATACTCAAATGATTGCAGGTTTACCAGAATTACAGTTTGTAAACCAAAATATCAAATACATGGTACCTTTGTACTTTAGGCCTTCTTCTGATAGATGAATGCAAGAAATAAGCTACTGCAAATGCTATTGTGTTCTCGAGGCGTTGCAAGGAGCGGTTTAGTTTTTAACTGTATGTATGCATGCACAGACTACTAGCAAGTTGTCTTTGGTCCGTTCCCACGAGCCAGGGTGGCTAAGACTAGTTAGCATGTTGTAAGTTCTACTTAGGATGCGAAATTTATTTCAAAATAAATCTACTATTGATTCATATTGTGGTCAACGAGGATACTGTTACATCTTCATGGTACTTAGAAAACCAGTTTCTTATCTTATTTTCCTTGTCATGGTATGCAGTAGCATATAGTAGGTATTCAGTGCAAGCTCCAAATTTCTGAGTTGTTGTTCTGCAAGTTTTGAGCAACAAAATGGTATCAAAATACAAAGGAAAAACAATCTTGTAGTTATTGTGATTATTTTCTAACAAATTGTTGTTGAATTTTTTTGCAGGTTGGTGGTAGGACAGCTCAAGGGCCTAGACAACATGGAGGATCTATGTACATGGATTGAAAGCCCAACATGAAGCACGCGTCGGTGAGACGACCACCCCAGCTGGAGATAAATTTGCACTTGCTTTCATAAACACATGCATGCTAGTAGACAAACTGATAGCCACTTGAATAAAAACATAAAAAAATAACCATTGTTGATGTTGTTTAACCATGTTCCGTCATGTTGGAAGGCGCGCGAAGCTCTCAAGGCATTCCGCTCCATGTTGTACTGCAGGTGCTCTTCAAGGAAACTACGAATGGTTCATCCATTGTTGGGTGGCTGCCACAATATATAGTGAGGATCTGTCACTGTTCCGTGAGGCAGTGTTGCCTACGTCACCATATGCCAGCGGTGAGGGGGATAACCAGGCGCTAAGCGCTGGCATGGACATCATGGGTCTGCCACTAGCAGTAGCACTTAAATTTGTGTGTGTCAAAGCGACCATATGTTTGTAAATATTTTAGCCAAATGCAAGTTGAGGTCCTCGATCTAGTGTGATCCAAGCAAATTTTTTAGCTATGGAGAAAATCGAGTATGTTGTTACATTATGGGCAACATTGGCTGTTGTTACTCATTTTACAGCAATTTAATATGATTCAGCTGTCCGTTGATCTATGATCAAGCAAATTATGTGACATATATTCTTCTCATGTCGTTGCTTTGTGTTTGTCTGAAGATGTAATAATATATATTGGAACTTTCTCTACCCTGATGGAAACACATGTGAAAAGGTTTTTAATTTACCTCCCTGGAAGCAAAAAAAACAAATAAGATCATGGCTATTGTAAGAACACAAAGAAGGAATAATGTCTGCTTTGTCTAGTGCGAAGAGCGTGTGTTAGGGTCACCTTATGTAACTGTTCAACATAAAGGCTTCCTCCCCTTTTTTCCGATTGTGATTCACTAACGCAACACACTAATACCATACCATACAGGCGTGATTCCCTTTTTTTCCGATTCACTAATACCATATCATACATGCGTGATTCCTTTTTTTGCCGATTGTGATTAACTAAGCAACACACTAGTACCATATCATACAGGCGTGATTCCCTTTTTGCCGATTGTGATTAACTAAGCAACACACTAGTACCATATCATACAGGCGTGATTCCCTTTTTACCGATTGTAATAATTAACTAAAGCAACACACTAGTACCATATCGTACATGCGTCCGGGAGCTACTCGCGTCCAAAGCCAATACCGGCGCATAAGAGCATCTCCAGTTGCATCCCCAAACGACGTCTGGCAAAAACGTCGGATTGGTCGTTTGGGGACGTCCGGACCGAAGCCACATTTGGGAGGGCTCCCGTTCCTAGCCGCGCCCCTCCAAACGAAAAGCAAGTGTAAAAGTCGTATCCGGCGTCCCTGATAGGGCCTCTATACACAGGGGATGGACTGGGGACGCCGGACAATATTTGGGGCACATCCGAACCGAAGCGGCCTTTGGAGCGTATGACTAGAAGAGGTTAAGTGTCCGACGTGCCCCAAATCCCTTTGGGGACGCGGCAGGAGATGCTCTAAGGCGGCTCCTCTGCTTGCTTGGAAACGTCGGGACCACATGACAGCGAATAGTAGCGTTTCTTGTGATTGTCTGGTTCCATGCATGAGCCCAGATATGGCGGCATCATTATGTAGTTATTTCCATTGGAAACATGCATGGGAGAGACTCGATCATTTTGTTGGTAGCTTTCGTGAAATATGTACAATTGTTATCCTATTTCCAGTGGGCACGAACATGTGAGAGATTGCTCCTGGAAATATGGAGTAATTAGTGCAAAGCAGTTATGAGGGTGGGAGGAGAATTGGTCCATCGGTACCATGTTATTATGGATAGAAATTAGCCCCGGATTGCATACAGGCCTACATTAATTTGTTTTTTTCCTAGGCCTAGAGCTTGGTTTTCACTGTCCAGGTAAGCGATCCGCGGCAATGTCCATCGGAGCCATCGATCTGCCTCTTCGTATCTCCTATCTAACAAGCAACATCGTAGAGAGACGAAAAAAGAGCCAATAAACTTGTATGGAAGTAGCGCCTATTTTAGGAAGCAACAAATGGCGCTCAATGGGTTAAATTTGGGTTGTACAATACTCAGAACATTTTTAGTGGAACTAGAAAACTGGTTATATATATGTTTGACGATACCAGCAACTATATGCCGGCCATGATGTTTAAGTTGCAATGAAAACTCCGGACCCTGAACTGCGTTAGTTTCGACGAGAATCAATTGGTTTAATTAATCTTGAAACTACCGAGATCCGACACAGACCTATCTCATTTACCCACTAACACGGTAGGAACTACCACCGCATGCGTCGGTCAGCGCCGACCAACGGCTATCTGCAGCAGGTATGCGGAGCGCTGAGCCAGATGAAGAACGGCTTTAGGGAGACGGACGGGGGAGAGATCGAAATGGAAAGAGGATGATGTGGAAGGATGACGCCGGCGTCCGGCCACACATGTATAGTTTGCTCTCCGGCGTGCGGCATGGTGGCCTCCCCGTCCCGTCCCGTCGCCAAAGTCCAAAGTCATAAGTCACGGCACGCGCTGCCGCCCGCGGCGGCGACCATGGGTTTCTTTTATAGATGGAGATGGAGGGATAAGGCCCCTGTTTTGGAGTGGGAAACAGAACAGATGGATGGATCTCTGCTGCAGGAAACACCGGCCGGCCGGGATGAAGGGCGGAGATGGTTTGGGGCACGGATCGGTGACATGGAGCCTCGGAGATGTCGCGGATTATTAAGTGAGACGGATTAGAGGGCATGCGACCCTACGGATAATCAATGGCCTGCCTACATGTGATGGCCGCGGCACGATTTCCGCGCGCAATGTACGTATTTTTGCCGGCCGGCCGGCCGGATTGGTCGCGAGGCAGCAAGCTGGAGTAGGATTGGTAGCGCGCGTGTTTCGTTCGGGTCCGTTGACCAACCAAGTCGTTGGCTTCTCCGCGACCGTGCACAAGGAAATGGATCGAGCGAGCGAGCGACAGGTGCTGCTCCCGGCCCTTCCCGTGTGCAGATACGGTCCTCTCTACTCCGCGCGCCCTGGTCGCCAAGTCGTCGGCTGGGACTCCCGTGTGCCACAGAGTGAGTCTGTCATGTGTCACGGTTGGATTTACTAGAGAGACAGAATGATCTCCTTCATGTGAAATACGTCACTTGAATACACTAGTTTGACCAATCTTCTTGCACATGAACGTCCTGGATAAAGTCCTATGTGTAGCTCGGGCTCTGAAAGGGTTTTTCGCTTAATATTTATTATATCATTGCCTGATATTTCCATAAATAAATAGATAAAAGTTATCACGTAAGAAAATATCAACGCAAACAGATGGTAGCATAACGGTAGCCACTTCAAACAACCCTAGTTCGAAACTCTGATGGGCCTCTTTTTTGCCTATTTCTTAAACTAGTTTATGCTTTTGTACATTAACATGCACGTGCCTTTTTCTATGAAGAATCTCGGCCGCCACTTCTCACTCTTGCCCAGCACCTGAAGTGTGACAGTCCCATTTTCATCCGGAAAGTGTGCAGCTGTGGCTAAGGCGCGTTCCTTCGAAATGATCTGGTTACATGTGGACAAGATTCGATGTCATTGCACAAGAAATAATAAAGGAAAATTTAGGCTGAACGGAAAAGGCGTGGTTTCAATTGTGAAGCAAGAAAGAATCATTTATCCAATCATTTAGAAAGTTCACGAGAACTTAACGATGCCAGGATTTTACCAGGGAATATAGAAAGCTGGAATGTAGCTACTACAACCAGTTCATATCAAAAACAGTGAAATGCACATTCGATATAGAAGAACAGAAATATACCAGAAGAGGACAAGGTAGTTGAACATCGCAGTTCCTCATGGTAGCTACGAATACAATAGCTTCTGGTTGAATCTTCTGGATAAGAGGGTTTACTTTCTCCATCTGTGCTCCAGATAGACAGCTCCTAAATATTACCCCATAATCAGCTTCTGGAGGTGTTGGATGAGCATGTGACTCAAAAGATTTGTATTCTCGAACATTGTCTTCTTCTGTACAGAAGTTCACAGATAAATAAATCCGCAAGCAATTAAGATTTGATGCATATGTGCATGCACGCTGACAAGGTAACCTGATTTCTCAGATGAAGAGGGTGTCAGAGCCGCCTTTGTAGTATTCTGGCTAGAACTGCCCCTTCCACAGCTAGAGGATTTTTTAGTTCCTGTTAATCTTGTGGTATCATCATGGTGCTCCTTGAAGTATTAAAATAATTTATACGACTTTCCTCAGTATTACCTTGATTTGAGCAAAAGGGGAATGATGGATGCTTGCTTCTGTAAACCGAAGGATTTCAGGTTGGATTTCCTGTGCAAGTTCATCTATTTTTTCCTCATCTACTTTAAGATCACATTGCCCTGGTAAGACTTGATCCTTTGAGTTGGAGAAAATATGAAGATCATCTTCTGCTACTTCTGTCTCGGTTTTTGGATTATCAGTGTA
The DNA here is from genome assembly GCF_019359855.2 of Lolium perenne. Taxonomy (NCBI): domain Eukaryota; kingdom Viridiplantae; phylum Streptophyta; class Magnoliopsida; order Poales; family Poaceae; genus Lolium; species Lolium perenne. The sequence goes on along the minus strand of NW_027248968.1, from coordinate 303,487 downwards.
CGGTGTTCTTTTACGGAACTGCATAATAACCATAAAAAGCAAGAATGGGAAAATAATACATCTGTTTGACGATATTGCTATCCTTGCACCTACAGGCCAGCCATGATGTTCAAGGCCTGAATTGTTGTTAGTTTCGGAGAGAATCATAAATTGGCTTAATTAATCTTGAAATTTCCTATCTCATTTGCAGGATAGCACCGCAGGAACTACCAGCGCGTCGGTCAGCACCGACGGCAGCTATGCGGAGCACGAGCCAGAGAAAGAACGGCTTTAGGGAGACACGGATGGGGAGAGGAATTGAAAGGGGGTGCCGGTGAAGGATCACGTACGCCGGCGTCCGGCCACACACTCCGGCGCGCGGCATGGTGGCGCCTCCGTCCCGTCCCGTCGCCAAAGTCCAAAGTCATAAGTCACGGCACGCGCTGCCGTCCGCGGCGACGACCATGGGCTTCTTTTATAGATGAATGAAGGACCCTGTTTTGGAGCGGGAAACGGAAAGGATGGATGGGATCTATGCTGGATGAGCACCGGCGCCCGGGATGAAGGGCGGAGATGGTTTAGGCCACGGATCGGTGACGTGGAGCAGAGATGTCGCAGATTATTAAGCGAGCGAGACTCGCGCGGTTAGAAGGAGGGCCGGCCCGGATTAGAGGGCATGTGACGCGACGGATAATTAATAGCATGCCTCCATGTGTGATGGATTGTTGGCGATTTCCGCGCGCGAGGCAGCTGCCCGGTTGACCGCGTGGCCCCACTGCCCGGTTGACCACGGTAGCGCCTCGCTGGCCTGCTCCCGTGCGCTAGGCCGCTACCTTCGCCCTCGCCCAGCCGCGCTTATCGCACGTGGAACCATGCGCTCGGGAGTATGTCAAATTTTGTAAGACTTTGTTATTTTTACTAAGGACAATATATGATGTATTTTAATCTAAAATTTTACACGCCGATAGGTTTCAACATTCTCTATGTCTACATATTTTTTCGAATTTTTTTGAAACTTTAAAATTAGAAATTTTGAAGTTTGAAAAAGGAAAAAACAAAATCAGGCTACATTTGATGCTTTCGGGTTTCAATTTCGTTATTCTCTTAATCGAACTCAACAAGTATTCTGTATAACATGTAAATTTGTAGAAGATGCGAACTGAACATGATCAGGCATAAAGAAAGTGAGGAGTAGGTGTCGGGGCGTCTGTCTGCAGCTGCTGTCGGTGGTGGGTGGAACCTGCGATGTCCGTGTAGTTTTTGCAGCAGTAGCAGAGGTCCCAACGGAAGAGGCTGCAATAACCATGGACGAGGCCGAGGTCCTGGCAACACCGCAGGCACTTGCCAGACCCTTTATAGCACTTGAACATGCAATTCAGCTCTGGCACGTCGCACAGCACCACGCCCCTTACCATCATATGCGTTGTCTCGACTGTATGTATGCACCAAACAAGATTTGAACTAAATCCATGTGGCAATTTTAAAATCTTCATAGAAACTTTGAACGAAATCTCAATGCTTACCGGAGGCGATGAGAAGGATGACCAACATGAACAAAACTTTCTTGCCCATCTCGTTATTTGGTGGAACACCAAGTGAATTCTCAATGGTACAAGTGATCGATGGGAGTTGAATGCTTAGGCTAGGTGGTGCATTTTATAGGAGAACATGATGCAAAAAAATTGCATTCATAAGGGCGTGTTTGACACTTACCAAATTAATAGTCACAATACTTTTTCGGGTTGTATTATATCAAGGATAAATTTTTACCATGGAAGCATTTTAATCATCCAAATCTCATCCATCCTTCGCAGATGTATTTAGATTTGGACGTATCTATGCACGATATAGTGTATAGATGCATCTAAATCTAAATAAATTTGTGACATCCTTTTCGAGAGGGAGGGAGAACTACTAGTAAGAGAGAAGTGTTTGAAAAGGATTCGTTTCACCTTCTTTTAATAGATAGATAATATTAATTACTGTTATCATATGTTTACTTTTTATTTTCATTAATTTTTTGTAAAGCTCCTTAAAAGCGCACCATAGATACATAGTCCCTCCCTGGCGAAATAGAGGATGGTTAAGCTTTCTAGTACAACTTATGTCATGTTATAAATCTTTTAAAAAAAAATACCCCTCGCGTCGACACGGACACTTGTCCGCTCGTTAAAGCAGACACACACACTCCCCCTCATTACCTTCTATCATCTCCGGGGAAATCAGGATTCCTCGGATCCAGTAAGTGTAGGATGCAGCTCTCCGGCCCCTGCAATTGTGTCGTTTTAGATGCTTAAGGTAGGTGGTATATATTTTATTAATAGAGGAATGCATGGAAAAAAGTTATATTTATTCTTAATGGCGTGTTTAACATGCACCTAAATTAGACTCAGAATACGCTCCTCCTCATATATCAAGGATAAGTATACCATGGAAAGCATTTTAATTATGTAAATGAGGTACTATACTAGGAAAACGGAAGTGTATGGAAATGATTTTTTCACTCCTTTTAATTAATAGATAATATTAATTACCATTATCATATATATTTATTTTTTATTATCATGAATTCTTCTTAAAGCTCCTTAAAAGCATAACATGGTTTATTTTTTTAATGAGTTTCATTAAATTTTATGATATATTTCAAATTTCAGTGAAATTTATTTAAACGTAAATCCAGATCTATTGCATGTTGTCGAAGCCGCTCCGGTCGATGTCATCACCGTATCTGACTTTGTCATCGCCATCGTTAGAGGAGAAATGCACCGTGATTATCCTACCATCAGCTGCTGACCATTCATGCACCCATTTGTTGGTGGCCGGCGACGCCATTTCCTGCGATGCACGGAGGATTGCTATGTGCATGGGCTCATGTGGCTCCGTGTGTGTCCAACATTGTCCGATTCATTTTCTTTGATTTTGACATCTGCAACTTGTGATGTATCTAATTTTCGCTGTGACTCTCAATTCTTGACGTGCGGTTACGTGAATGTGTCCATCTTTTTTGATGAAGAACAAACTCATGTATTAACATGGCTAATGAAAATGATCATATGCTTATTTTCTATTGTCAACATGTGATCATTTTTTAAAGACCTTGTATCTAGTTTACAGTTTGTGCCAATGATGTGTACTGAGATCAAAATCAGGAAATGTGTGCTAAGTTAAGTCTATGAACATCAAAATCATGTGTTCACCATCTATACATGTTAATAATCAAAATCTGGAATTATTGTGCTAACTTTAGTCAATGTTTATTACTTATGGAATCAAATCAGTATTGGTCCTTGTAAAAATCATGAACCATAAGAACTAGTGCTAATTTGAGCATTGTTTATATTATTATGTGCATGGTGTATTGTATTGTTTGTTGGTTTGGGTTGTGTATTGTAGGTGCGGTCTAAACTCTGAAATTTAAATATGGGTAGAGGCACAGTGTCCTGTTGGATGCATTGATGCATGATCAGAGTGAGTCTGTCATGTGCCACGGTTGGACTTACTAGAGAGACAGAATGATCTCCTTCATGTGAAATACGTCACTTGAATACACTAGTTTGACCAATCTTCTTGCACTTTTTTTTTGCACAAAGAAGGTGGTATTCCATTACAGTAACAGGTGACAGGTACAAATTGCAAACAGGATCTTTACAACACTCGCCCTAAAAAACCTAATATTTGAAGATAAGGCATGTAAAGTTACACAACACACCCCAGAACAAAAGTCTAGCCCATAGAGCCATGACAAATCCGAGTAACCAAGTCTCGTGTCTGACGGATCCAACTGGAAGTTGAATATTTACCTAAAGACCTATCAATACAACCTTTGATGGTAAAGTGATAAACACCAGAGTTGTTCGCACAAGTTTTATTTTTGCAGCATCTCCATCCAAGATGCAGTTATTTGATGGTAAAGTGATAAACACGAGAGTTGTTCGCACAAGTATTTTTCGAGAGCCAGGACGAGAAGCGGGATATCTAGGATTTTTGAACGGAAACTAGTGTCTTTTTATTATATGGAAAGTGCAAAGGAGACCCTTATTTGTACGGGAAGACTAGCCGCCTCATATATACGTGAGAGGTGATGGCCGACTGAATAAAAACAATCAAATCTATCAATTATTACACTATTTCATGTTCATCTATCCCTTACCCTTGTACCTATGCTTCTCATTCTTCGTTAGTTTGCCCATGGTGGCGAGCTGTGAATCCACGAGGCTCTAGGGGGGTCAGGCCAATCTGGAGCGGCCCATAGTTGCCGGAACCTCCGACGGGGTTCCTCCCGAGGAACCGAGGCTTCGAGTCTCAAAGAGTGCTTCCTGGATTGTCATGTGTATCGCACTTCCTGATAGCCTCCTTCGATGAGAGTTGCGGCGTATCGCCCCCGGCGTCAAGGGTGCACGAGGGCATGCTAGTGTGAGCTGGTGTATTTCCGCCCTAGCATCGAATGCAACAACTTTTCGGCATTAGCCAAATATTCTATGGTCTAGCATCTAGTTGGAAACTTCCAGGCGTAACAATTACACATTCCAGGCGTTGCGCAACTGGGAAGAGTAGAGGGGTTATATGACATGTGGTGGAGGCTCACACGGAAATCTTGTTGTTCTACTTTTCCAGCTCATGGATGATCAGTCTTACCAAGTTTATCAATTAGAACATCTTTAATGGTAAATAATTATGCTAGAGTTTAGTTTTAAATGTCCATGCGATCTAAAGAAAACAATAGTACTCTCACACCACGTTATTTTAGATATATTTTCTAGCAACTAGTCCTCGAATTATATGGTAAACAAATTTAAATAAAACATGTAGCGATTGGGAGCACAATACTGAACCGGTACCTCCAAGGAGAGGCAATCAGAAGGCGGCGGAAGCCACAAAACCCATCTATGGTTCCGTCATCCCGGTCCGCTGCGCCTCCATGGCCTTGAGGCCTTGGAGGTGTGGCGGACCACGGTCCCTCGCCTGGCGGGGAGTTTTCATTCTTTATTTAGTTTGCTTTTCATTATTTTTTTCGGGATGGTGAGGCGGCGGCTACATCTTAAAGTCAGAATAAGCTCCTCTCCGTCCTATCCTCGCTCCGGTGGTGCATCTAGCGCCGACGAGGGCGTGTGGTGTTGTGTGCCCATCGGATCTCCTGGGATCCGGTCGGTTTTCGTGTTTACTAGTGTGGTTTCATGTCAGTCTCTCCATCTACGGTTGTCATCATTGGTAATGGTTGCTGCTCTGGTGTGCTAGTTCTTTGGGACCTTAGCACGACGACATCTCGTCTGTCTACCACAACAAGCTCTACTACGACAAGCTTTGCTCGGCTCTGGCGATGGAGGGGCGAGGACAGTGGCGCGCCTTGGGTTGTGCTAGTGTATGTACTCCTCGCTAGGTGGTCCAAGTACCAATTTGTAATTTTCTTTACTTTTAGGGATATTTTGTGGCACTACAAAGAGGTCTAGCTTGAATTTCTGGGTAACTTCTTTCAATTGAGAATGGAATTTTGTAGCTCGAGCTACATGTAGGCCACTTTTTGAACCTACGAAAATTTCATTTTAAACATGTTAATATTTTTTGAAAAAAATATGTTGACGCAGAGAATGTTAAAATCGATTGGTGTGTAAATTATCATATTGAAATATGTTGTATTTTGGTCTCAGAAAAAATAACAAATCTTGATTTCAGCATTGGTGAACAGTACACTAAAATCTAGATTTCGTCATTTTGTAAGACTTTGTTATTTTTACTAAGGACAATATATGATGTATTTCAATCTAAAAATTTACACGCCGATAGGTTTCAACATTCTCTATGTCTACATATTTTTTCGAATTTTTTTGAAACTTTAAAATTAGAAATTTTGAAGTTTGAAAAAGGAAAAAACAAAATCAGGCTACATTTGATGTTTTCGGGTTTCAATTTCGTTATTCTCGTAATCGAACTCAACAAGTATTCTGTATAACATGTAAATTTGTAGAAGATGCGAACTGAACATGATCAGGCATAAAGAAAGTGAGGAGTAGGTGTCGGGGCGTCTGTCTGCAGCTGCTGTCGGTGGTGGGTGGAACCTGCGATGTCCGTGTAGTTTTTGCAGCAGTAGCAGAGGTCCCAACGGAAGAGGCTGCAATAACCATGGATGAGGCCGAGGTCCTGGCAACACCGCAGGCACTTGCCAGACCCTTTATAGCACTTGAACATGCAATTCAGCTCTGGCACGTCACACAGCACCACGCCCCTTACCATCATATTCGTTGTCTCGACTGTATGTATGCACCAAATAACATTTGAACTAAATCCATTTGGCAATATCAAAATCTTCAAAGAAACTTTGAACAAAATCTCAATGCTTACCGGAGGCGATGAGAAGGATGACCAAGAGGAAGAAAACTTTCTTGCCCATCTCGTTATTTGGTGGAGCACCAAGTGAATTCTCAATGGTATAAGTGATCGATGGGAGTTGAATGCTTAGGCTAGGTGGTACATTTTATAGGAGAACATGATGCAAAAAAAATTGCATTCATAAGGGCGTGTTTGACACTTACCAAATTAACAGTCACAATACTTTTTTGGGTTGTATTATATCAAGGATAAACTTTTACCATGGAAGCATTTTAATCATCTAAATCTCATCCATCCCAAAAAAGGATATCGCAGATGTATTTAGATTTGGACGTATCTATGCACGATATAGTGTATAGATGCATCCAAATCTAAATAAATTTGTGACATCCTTTTCGAGAGGGAGGGGGAACTACTAGTAAGAGAGAAGTGTTTGAAAAGGATTTGTTTCACCTTCTTTTAATAGATAGATAATATTAATTACTGTTAGCATATGTTTACTTTTTATTTTCATTAAAAAAAATTAAAGCTCCTTAAAAGCGCACCATAGATACATAGTCCCTCCCTGGCGAAATAGAGGATGGTTAAGCTTTCTAGTACAACTTATGTCATGTTATAAATCTTTTTTTAGAAAATACCCCTCGCGTCGACACGGACACTTGTTCGCTCGTTAAAGCAGACACACACACTCCCCCTTATTACCTTCTATCATCTCCGGGGAAATCAGGATTCCTCGGATCCAGTAAGTGTAGGATGCAGCTCTCCGGCCCCTGCAATTGTGTCGTTTTAGATGCTTAAGATAGGTGGTATATATTTTATTTATAGAGGAATGCATGGAAAAAAGTTATATTTATTCTTAAGGGCGTGTTTAACATGTACCTAAATTAGACTCAGAATACGCTCCTCCTCATATATCAAGGATAAGTATACCATGGAAAGCATTTTAATTATGTAAATGAGGTACTATACTAGGAAAAGGGAAGTGTATGGAAATGATTTTTTCACTCCTTTTAATTAATAGATAATATTAATTACCACTATCATATATATTTATTTTTTATTATCATGAATTTTTCTTAAAGCTCCTTAAAAGCATAACATGGTTTATTTTTTTAATGAGTTTCATTAAATTTTATGATATATTACAAATTTCAATGGAATTTATTCAAACGTAAACCCAGATCTATTGCATGTTGTCGAAGCCGCTCCGGTCGATGTCATCACCGTATCTGACTTTGTCATCGACATCGTTAGAGGAGAAATGCACCGTGATTATCCTACAGTCAGCTGCTGACCATTCATGCACCCATTTGTTGGTGGCCGGCGACGCCATTTCCTGCGATGCACGGAGGATGGCTGTGCCTGGGCTCATGTGGCTCCGTGTTGTCCAACATTGTCCGATTCATTTTCTTTGATTTTGACATCTGCAACTTGTGATGTATCTAATTTTCGCGTGAATGTGTCCATCTTTTTTGATGAAGAACAAACTCATGTATTAACATGGCTAATGAAAATGATCATATGCTTATTTTCTATTGTCAACATGTGATCATTTTTTAAGACCTTGTATCTAGTTTACAGTTTGTGCCAATGATGTGTACTGAGATCAAAATCAGGAATTGTGTGCTAAGTTAAGTCTATGAACATCAAAATCATTTTTTCACCATCTATACATGTTAATAATCAAAATCTGGAATTATTGTGCTAACTTTAGTCAATGTTTATTACTTATGGAATCAAATCAGTATTGGTCCTTGTAAAAATCATGAACCATAAGAACTAGTGCTAATTTGAGCATTGTTTATATTATTATGTGCATGGTGTATTGTAGGTGCGGTCTAAACTCTGAAATTTAAATATGGGTAGAGGCACAGTGTCCTGTTGGATGCATTGATGCATGATCACAGTGAGTCTGTCATGTGCCACGGTTGGATTTACTAGAGACAGAATGATCTCCTTCATGTGAAATACGTGACTTGAATACACTAGTTTGACCAATCTTCTTGCACATGGACGTCCTGGATAAAGTCCTATGTGTAGCTAGGCTCTAAAAGGGGTTTTCGCTTAACATTTATTATATCATTGCCTGATATTGCCATAAATAAATAGATAAAAGTTATCATGTAAGAAAATATCAACGCAAACGGATGGTAGCATAACGGTAGCCACTTCAAACAACCCTAGTTCGAAACTCTGATGGGCCTCTTTTTTGCCTATTTCTTAAACTAGTTTATGCTTTTGTACATTAACATTGACAATCGGGTCCCACCATTAATGACGGACTCATGTACCACGAATTCAATTTCGTCAACAGGATTATCCGTGACGGTTAACCATGACGCGAGTTGATACCGTCATGCATGCATGATATACGTGACAAAAAAAACCAATATGTCACCTACTTACCTTAATACATGACAGACCAAACATTTGTAATGAGGATATTTGTCACTGAATATGATGGCAATAGGTTTTAAGATGGCATCTCGCTGTCGACGGAAATGTCGCCTTCCACTGAAGAATATTCTGCCTTTTAATGAGACACCAAAGTGTCAAACCTGAGGTTTAAACTTTGGTGGATTGAGGGTATCATTGCTCTCCTAACCATCCAACCACACGTTGGTTTTCCCATCCCAGCCCAAATAGCTTGACTTCTTGGGTTCGTGTTCCTGGGCAGACAAACTAGGTCTAGTCAGTCAATGAATAATGCAAAAAAAAAAAAAAGGATAGATGATTGGTTCCCTTGTGACGAATGGTGGCTAAGCTCCATATTAACATACGCGATTAATTAAGATTGTCAACTTGATGCATATGGTAAGAGTCAAAAAGAAATGAGCATCATGTGGAGTTTACGGAACAACATGTGCTGAAGGTTCTTGGCGAAAACTTCGAAAATTGGTACTAGATGATTGATTACTTAATAGTAGTGAAAGGCTAAGGACGTTGTATGAACAAACAAAATTAGTAGTACTGCCAAGTTGACTCGTAAGTTTATCAATAAATAATAGCGTGCAAGGGAATTGTAGAGAATATAAATTGCTCTTAAGAAATGTCGTATCTAATCATCGCAGGAGTACAAATATGCCAAGAGATGGACGTGAGAAGTTGACAAATGCAGTATTCTCTCGCGCGATGTCACTCCAAATGGAGTACAATGTTGTTCAGTTGAGGAATAGTTTTAAAAATGTATACCCGCGCGCGCTATCACTCCAATCTCATAGTCTCTCTCGTTCCCTCTTGGAGCGTTGAGGCAAACCGGGAGCAGCCATGATTCGCGGCCAGCCTTCTTTCCCGACTCCACGACGGTCGTCGCCATCACCGGTGACCAGGAGATCCAGTGCATTCGCGGCTTTCTTGCCCGGCGCCGGTGACAGCGATACCAGCCAGCCACGCGGCATCTTCCCCGGCACCGGTAGCGTCCATATCAGGTGGCCTAGTCTGGGTTTTCGCCGTCGACTCCAAGCTAGGTTCAAGCCTGCCGCCGGCCGTGTCGTCGATGACACCAGCGCTGTGGAACTCAGATCCGGAGGTGCACCGTGCTCGCGTCTGGCGGTCGTGACCACAAGGTGATTTCCTCGCGTCCGGCCCTGTTATCACTCGCATCTTCTCACATATGTGGGTGATATATATAGCCACGTTCTCTTGTGCGCATAGTGTTGGTTTCTAATCCCATTCTTTCGCGGTTTGTTCTTTTGATCTAGCTGTACGTGCAACGACGTACACTGCCAGCTCCGGGGCTCCTCGATTTTATTTGTCCTGATGACTAGCTAGCTTCTCGTTCATGGTTTGTGCAGGCCTGTAAAGAGGGAGCTGATCCACCCCCGTCCCGTGTGCAACAGAGACTGAACATCTGGGTTCCCTCCCAAGTCGGCGGGTCAGCCCAGCCCAGCCCAGCGCCAAGAAGGAGACCGGATCGATGTGAGAAGCGGATAACGGGAGCAGGGAAGGGGAGTACCGAAGGTGTTGGTGTTTTTTTTTTTTCTTTTTTCATTCACGCGGAACCCCGGAGAAGCAGCAGCCCCTCAAGAGAAACAGCCTGGTCAACTCAATCCATGTGCGAGTGCGACGCGTCGATTCCCTGCTCCCGTCCCGTCCCGTCCCGTCCATGTGCGTTGACCCTCTGGCACCGACCCGCGCGTGCCTAGCTCCCCTTGACATGGACCTTTCTTTTTCTACTCTACGTTCCATTGCTGCGAATGAATTCTGGCCGACTAACCGGCGGCAGCCGGGATTTGAGGATAAAACATTTAAAATTTAGCTACGCTAGTTTCATCAACATTTAAAATTCCGGCCACCATCTCCGCCGTCCACCACGATTCCCATACTACCGCCCGCGAGCCATCACAGGGATCAGATCCTCATCTCACGCACAGCAGCTCCTCCGCGATCAGATCCTCGTCTCACCCGCAGTAGCTCGCCGGAGGCCTCCGCAGCTCCCACGCCGTCTCGTCTTCTTCTTGCTCTCGCTCAGCTCCAATCTTTTCCGATGCTGCCGATCATCCGCTCCACCAGGGCGGCCGCAGGTTATCCGGGCCAAAAGTGAATTAACTAGAACTGAATGTAAAAGTTTGTTTAACCACTCACAGCCAACATCGCGAACAATGCCGTCCGCTTTTCTTTTTTTTTGTTTCCATGGATCTCTCCGACGAAGTAGCGGAAGCGCCAAGTGGAAATGTCATGGTCATGCACCTGTGATTTTTGTTCCTGCTTTGGGTTTTCCGCATTAACTATTTGACTCATGTTTACTTGATTATATTCTATATTTTCATGTTTGGTCAGCATAGATCCTTACTTACCAATTCAGACGAAAAACAAAAGCCTGTACCCGCAAAAATAAAAAAAGCCTGCATCCCAGATAAATTTAGCTAGTACTACTGTACCTACACTTCTTCTATACCACAGGGCCAGCAGCACATCTCTCCATTCCGATTCCTTTACTCGCACGGAAAGAATACAAACAACTCGACTTGGCGGCAGGGCTCGGAAATAATACAAACAACTCGACCTCCAGGTTTAACATTCCAAACATAGTATAAAAACACCACCGCCGCGTCCAGACAAGCTCACCTTAAACATGTAATCTACACCAACTAGAGACCTCCACCACCACCACAGCAACCTCATGCTTCTCCAGCCTCCTCCGTTGCCAACTGGAACCTGCAAGACCACAACACGGCCAACAAAGATTAACCTCCAACCGGGAAAGGTTACAGTTACTAACCATTATTTCACCATCTCAACTGCCCAACCCAGCTACTGCTTCAAAAAAATGATGCTAAAAGAGGTAATCTGTACATTTTGCACTACATCTTCTAATGGTGCAGAGGGCAAAAAAGTAACAAAAGGCAATAAGGCCAATCATAATAAACGGCAAATGAACCAATTATGCCCTTTCGCAACAAGGACAGTACATGCATGGTGAAACAGATTGCCAGCAACACATTCTTCTACAAATTGTAACTGACAAAACCGAGACAAATACAGTACGCATTCAGGCTTTATAACTCACAAAATATCTATCTACTTTGTTGAACCACTAGTCCAGATCAGCTCCAAAAAGCTCCAGGTTAATTCAGCTCACATTCGATGCAAGCCAGGTTTAAGCTTTACATTCATCAACTCGACCAAACAACTAGTTTAATAAATACAAGAGTATAGGGATCACCAAAACCCACAAGTGTAGGGATCACAAGACCACTTCATCAGAGAAGCAACTCAGTATGGATGCGCACATTTAGGAATAAAATTTCCATGTACACCACAAAAGCAGCAGCAAGAAAATTAACCAGAAAATACTCCCAACACAGGACTAAAGCAAAATATATATATACATGTTCTTCCTTTGGAGCATACAGGTTGTCAAGTAACAAATCATGCACAGAAACTGTGTTACCTAGGTGCCATGGCACACACGCTGTCGCAGGTATGCCCGATACAAACTAGCACCAAAGAGCCAGTAGTACTCAGGGGAGATAACCAAACCAAGCACTGATATGAAAAGAATCAAACAATCATCCAATGGAAATGAACATTTCGATAACTGAATAATGCCATATCTCTGCACCAAAGTAGTACTCCCTCCGTCTCACGAAACATGTCGAAGGTTTGTCAAAATTTGGATGTATCTATTACTATTTAGTGTCTAGATACATCCAAAATTTGACAAACCTTTGACATGTTTCGTGGGATGGAGGGAGTACTTGAATTCACTCAGATAATTGCATAAGTTGCTTTGCCGAGGAAAGAAACAAACATCTCTAGTCCAAAAAGATAAGCTTTGTTATTACTTAAAATTTTGGAGCTTCTATTATGTACTGCGTTCAGCCCCTACTACTTTAGCAACAGACCACATTTAACAAACATACAAGCTTTGATTTGGTAACAGACCAACACAGATTAACCTCCAAATGGAAAACGTAACAACTACTAAACATTATTTCACTTATTGATTTGGATAGAGAAATGATCACCTGTTTATCTCCACAAGTTAGTTTATCTCGTCCCCTTCCATCAGGACATCTTCCAGTTTGCTGCATCATAGTAGTGCATTCAAAAAGAACAACGTGTAACCATCAATTGTCAAAGATTAACAAATCTGGAAGCTGTTGTCATGCACTCTTGAGTCATTCAACTTACCATCACTCTTTTATTTTCATCCTTCAGTACTGCATGCTGTTCTTCTTGGCCACAGTCTTGTTTTCTTTCAGCACTTGTATTTCCTACATGGTGCACAAAGAGTGAGTCAGCAACTGAGTGCAAAATCTTTCACAAAAACGTGCAATATGGGATGCAATCATAAAAATGGCATTGGTCCTCACTCTAAATGGCCTATGAATTGTTCTCTTGAGCTTTTCCCTTGCTCTGTTTTCACTGGGATACCACATTACTAACATCAGCTTCCGTACTCTATATTCACTGGGATGCAAAATCTTGCCGATTTGAGGCTTGCTTTGTCAGCTGATCACCATACAACACATTCTTTTTGTCGCCGGCGTCGTGATCATTAGGCTGTAATGGTGTTCCTCCTCCTCACGCTTCCCCTACGAGGCCTCCTCCCAATGTCGCTCTCTTCAGTTCCTCCTCCTCCGATGAGCTTTGAACCTGAAAATGAACAAGTTTTTAGTACTGTCTATGCATAGCAAACAGCAAACAGTCAAAAGAAAAAAGAAGCACAACTACTAAGCCTACACATCTACAGCAAACAAAAATAGCAAAATGGAAACCCTGAAAGATAGCATGTACCAATTTGAGTAGCACGGTCATAATTTCCAAAGCTCTCCTTTTTTGTTCTAATTTTAGATTGTAAAAAACATGTACAGCAAACATAATTAGGAGGCATACACTCAGACCTAACTGCACCAACCCATGCATGAAGCAATTCATGAAGCATCCGATGTTCTCAAATTATTATTCTGTGTTGGATTAAAAAAGGTGCAAGCTCTTACTACCTCAACACACAAAATAAACATAGATATGAATGAGGGATTTACTAGCTCTCCTCCCTTTGGCAGAAGAAGGGCTGTCGGTGGAGGCTAGGAGCAGTAGCAGCATGCTTGGATCATCAGCTTTGTCGCCTCTCAGGTCTTGGTCGGAACAGCGAGGAGGCTAGAGCAGGAGCACACATGGTAGAGAAACGTACAATACAGAGCATCAAAGACCATGAACCAATGGAATCATCTACATCAGGCTCACAATGTGCATGAGAAAATATGGGAGTAAAATGAACAAATTATGCACATAAATCAAACACAGCAGATGCCCAACTTGAGATACTAGGAACCCTTATGCATCAAATTCGCTACAGAATTAAGCATGGATATTATTAACACTACGCACTTTGCGATAGATTCAGCCAGGTAGCACTAACAAATCATCCGCTGCAAGTCTTAGTTCATATCAGCGCAAGCAAAACACAAATGTATAACAATCGAACCACCAAATGGAGAAGATATTCTAGCCTCTACTACTTTCTGCACTACCATGTAGAAAACAAAATTAGTAATTTGCATGTCAGCAAATACAATATGTGACCACACAGATGCATTAAGCAGACAAGGAAAACTACTTAATCATTCTATTTGTATTTGAACAAATACAGTATGTGGCCCCAGAGCAGGCGAGCAAAACTATTTAATCATTCTTTTTCGGTACCACATGCATCAACGATTTGCACAACACTTGACTAGTAACAATATTCAGCACCCAAATAAATCATAGGCAGACAGAGAAAAATTTCGACCTTGAGATGCCAAATAAATCATAGGACATCTCCCTTCCAGCTAGGACTGATTCTACTGGTTGCTACCGCCTCTCTGTCCCCCACCACGAGCATCCCGCCGTGGCTGCTGCCATCGGAGGCGTCGGTGAAGGCCAGGGTCGCATCTGCCCCGCGCGGAGCCGCCGCGGTCACCACCACCCGCTGCAGGGGCGCCACCGTCGTCGTGGACTTCCTGCTCCTCCGCCGGTGACGCCCAATCTTCGCTCCGCCTCACCAAAATCATCTGCCGCGCCGCCGCCCGCCATGGAGGAAAAAGGCCGAAGCTTTCTCCAGGGGGTGCCCGATTTGGGTGGCTCCAATGGGTGGGATAGAGAGAGGGGGTTCCGGGGAGGTGGTCGGCGGGGAGAGGAGTTGCCGGCGGCGCAAATGGGTTCGGTGGGAGGGAGGAAGCGATTTTGTTTCGGTGGGTGGGCTCGAGTTTTGCTCAGCTTTGCAATGGCTAATCCCACGGATCAAGGAGGAAGCAACACACAAAACAAAATCTGGAAGTATATATATAGAATTAGAATTAATGTGTCGTGATTTTAGGGGTGAGTTGTTTTCCCCACCCAATCAACTTCCTAGTTTATAGGGGAGAGCCATCCTGGAAATTAATTACGGGCACAAAATTTATTGATGGAATGGGGTAGTACTACCACTAGTATTTGTTTTTACCCAATCAACTGCCCAGTTTATAGCAAGTAATCCGGGTAAATAATTAATTTGGGGTGTGGCTAAAGTAATAACTTGCCAAAATGTTTTAGCTGCCGATGACCGAGGCAACGCCGCCGACAATCCCAGGCCGGCCGAGGCAACACTGCGAGACGCGTTGCAACCGGTCGACCCTCCATCGGCGACAACCAAGATCACACACTGGGAAAGGAGAAGTCCGACCTAGGGCTTGCACCCATCTGGTCCATCCCACCTCGCACCTCCACCGCTGGCTGGCATGGCCCATCGCCAACGGCCACCACCACCATCACAAGGACGCCGCCCCAGACTGGCGCCTAGGTCACCGTCCGCCGCGCCGCCGATGTCCTAGGCGCGCTGCCGCTCACGACGACGGGCGCACCGCTCATGCCGCCACTCATCGAGCAACCAGCACGCCGTGGTGCCCAGCGAGCGCACCACACCTAACTGGGGAGGATCCTTCCCGCGTCAATCCATCCCGCCAGGGGACAAGCAGGCCCCACCGCCGCCGGCAACGACCAGGCAGAGCCCGGCCACGCCCCATGGCAGCGGCGGGAGAAGGAAGGAGGGGGGCTGGTGGCGGCAGCTATCTAGGGTTTCCCCACGTCGCCACACGCGGGCGAGAGGAGGAAACCTAATAATCGTTACGAACCTCAAAGTTTCCAGATTAAACCATGATCACCAATCATGTTTTGCTAAACCTTTGTTTGTTGATGGCCCATGGCTGCCCTCCACCTAATAATCGTCGCGGCCGTCCAGTTCAATAAGATTTGAAATCCATCCAAGTGTTTTTAAAATATTCCAAACAGTCTTTAACTCTGTAGCCTTGTGAAGTCTGGTGCTTGGTATGCTGACATTTGATCATCAATATGCAGGATCTGCCCTTCAGACCAAAGTACCTTGTGACTTTCACGGCAGCATGGTATGGGTGGATCGCTGGAGGGATCGATGTTTCATCTGGGTCAAAGTACATTCTTTAGGTGGTACGTTTCAGCTAGAATAGTGGAGATTACCGCTCAGCCCAAAACGAAAATTTTGGCACTATATTTGGAAACTAATTAAATCCCAATCGATCCAATTATTACGGGGTCTCAATTTTCCCTTATTTCCCGCTATGTGTGCGTGTATGCATCTATGGTAGCAACGCTGCCTCTGTATGCACAAATGAAAGATAAGTGATATACTAATTCATCCTCCGCAGACCAATGTACCTTCTCATCTGATCGACCTGGTCCATTTGAGACACATAGTACTCAAAATTTTGCCATGACCTTTCCTTTTTTGCAACATTCAGACCACAAATCAAACAATATAGTAGTAGAATAAATGTTCGTACAGCCACACGATCCAACCTTGCTGACAAGTCTAACGCAAAGAAACGCAAGCTAGGAACAAACATCACACACGTGCACATTTACCAAATTGTTACAACTTCCAAAGCCTGGAGCATTAAAAAAATGGATTTTACAACATCGAGTACTACCGAATATTACAAGGACCGAAAAGCGGCACTACACACGACGGGACACCTGGTTCGCGCTTCCCAACTACAGCACCAAGAAGATTACATGCAGAAAGTGAAAGGATCTGGGCAGGTCCTTCTTTGTAGCCTTCTTGCTCTTCTTTCTTTACATGCTGAAAAAAGGAAGTTTTGTTACTCTTTCTTATTAAAACTAGGAACATCCAGCACAGGCATCAATGAGCTTCCTAACAGAATTCATTTTAGGAATCAGCTAAGCAAAACAATAATAATCCCGGCACTAAATATGGATCGGAACTTAGCCACTTTAGTGCAGATCAGCTCCAAACAAGCGTAACCAGACACATTAATAATAGTAACTCAAGATCAAGGTTCGGCCCAAATTATATGAAAATTTTGGTTTAGTGTGACTCCAGGTTCTACCTCTAGCTTCAAACATTAATCTAAACAGATAGCTTCAAACAGGTGCAACCAGCCTCTTGAAAACAACGCATAGCATGATCTCAAAGAAATGGAAAGGACATAAGAGGTGACACTCTCGTAACACCAACTTATAGCCATGGTATGGTCCTAAACCAGCCTCAACTAAATCAAGAGTTGGTGTCATGGCTACCAGAGTACTCACCTAAATCCACGGATTCGAAGAAGAAGGGAGATCCGGCCATGGCTACCCTCTGGGCCAGCTCCACTTATCCCTGGAATACAAAAACGAAAAGCCAAATTATTTTGGAGCTCAAGTTACAGGAATCAGGAACTGGTCTAATTCCAAACTTCTAATTTACACACGGAACTGATAAAGCTAAAACAATTTCCAAGAAAGGCAACAGATCCTTATCGATGATTGATTCTGCTTCCTATCTAGCACTTGTCAACAATTACTTCTTTCTACTTGTTTACAAAGATCAGCGTGATTTTATCTAATAAATAGAACTAGTCATTAAGCCACTAAGTAGCAAGGATGTTCGAAATTAATTAGCAAGGGAGTGCTCAAAATTTTGGCAAAACCTTGCCTGTTTTTTGGACATCCAAACCTACACAGCAAATATCATACTTCAATTAAGAAAATGGTGCATACGACACAGCCCATGTGACACAGACATATAATCAACGAAAATCTCCGCATCACCGGTCAATACCGGGCATACAACATAACATGCATCATAACCAGTTCATTAAGGCGCTAGAAAGGAAGCCGACCAAGCTTGTCCCCAGGGTCTTCCAGCTTCCTTCCAAGTGATGGCCTGCAGCCACAGGTTCCAGCTGCGACACGTGTCTCTCATTTAGTCCTCATTTTCCTTGAACAAGAACAAAACATGATGGTCAGCTATGGCGGATTTAGCAAGAAGGATCAGATTTCGAAATTGGTCTAACATGTCAATAGAATTGTAAAACACCAATACAAACATGGCTTGATGGTGTCACGGATCATCATGTCAAAAACAAGACTTGTGGAGACTTGAATGTACTATGTCATCTATATCATAAATCCACGGAGTCTAGTGCCAAGTCTTTCCGTGGACTCACCTAAACCCACGGAGTCGAAAAAGAAGGCCACCGCATCCTTCCAGCCGGATCTGGCAGCCATCGCTACCTCCTGACAAGCTCCAGCTCCACTTCTCCCCTGATAAATACAAAAAACAAAAGGAAAATTTATTTTCGAGCTCTAGTTACATGAATCAGGGGCAAAGATATCATCTCGAGCACATGGCTAATCAGCGAGAGAACTAGGCAACAATCAACGTCATGGCAAAGCTGATGCATGGCAGCATACCAAGTGACTCTAGCATCTTATCACACTCATCTAGAATGAAATGCCTGACATTCTTACAACTATATGCTCACGTGTGAGAGGTGCACACTGACAATGTCATCGTGGGGAAGAACTAGGTTCGTGCACGGCAGGAAGATGGGGGAAAGGTGAGGACCTTATTCTGTGGGCGTCGCCGTGGTCGGGTTCTCCTGGACGATCATGTCCAGGTCGCCGACTCATGGTGCGTGGTCGTCGGCGTCTCCTTGGCCGTGCTGGCGAGCACACAGTCACCAGCAGAGCAGCAGATGGGGGAGGCCGGCCATGACCCCCTCCAAAATTTCTGCACGGGACAGAGCATGAGCAATAGGAATAAAATCAAGGTCAGGAAACGGAGATCGGGACTTGACCGAGGAGGGAGAGGTAGACGCGGACGCCATGGAGGAGGTCCAGCGCCGGCTTGAGCCTCGGGCGGTGCTCCTCGACGGCGACGGCTTGAGCCTCGGGCGGTGCTACTCGACGGCGCCGGCGGGTCCAGGAGGCGATGAGCAAGGGTTGGACAGCGGGATGGAGGGGATTTGGTGGGTGGGGATGTCCTCCGGCATCGAGGGAGATGGGTGGGCGGCGAGCGGCGGCCGGAGTTGAGGCGGCGGCGAGGGGAAGTTGGAGGATGCGCTTCGTTTGGCCCAAAACAAAACCTAGATGAGGTTCTCTCGTCTTGGCCCAACTCAATAATTTCGATGGCTTTTTTTTCATATGAATTTTGGAATTTCAGATAGCGTGGGATTCTGCCAATTTTGGAATTTCTCTCTCGTCACTTTACTCACCTACCATAAGATCGATCAAGTGTCCAAAAAATGAAAGGATTTTTAGCAGCATGCATCCTGGCTCACGTATACGCTCAATTGAATCAATCGAGCTAGCTTCATAGTATATACGCTCCAAACTTGGAATTCAACCATACATCCACGCACACGAGTCCAGTGAGTTTACACTACTGGTGTAACACCACTATATAAATCAAGCTACTAGTATATCTTCAAGCGGATATTCACTTCGGCTCATACTAACTTTGTAGCACTTGATTAGACGGTCAAATTATTAAGAACGTCGACTTTTTTATGATATATTGAGAATGGTAAAGTCAGCCGAGAAATCAGATTTAATTTCCATGTAGATTAATTTAGACAGTATTATATGCTTTTCACCAGCTAAAAATTACTTAGCACCACGAATCAAAAATTTATTAATATTAGTGCTCAAAATTTAGTTATCATCAAAATTGGAATCTTTACATCATGTCGAAAGTTTCGCTTGAGTTAATTTCTAGTGTTTGACGAAACTCGTGCTCCTTTTAACCCGTAAAGTCGAGAAACCATGAATCACAAGATCACTCTAAACTATAATATAGTTTACGGATTGATAATTCTATGCTATGATATGAATTTCACAATTGACTTTTGTTGTATGAGTATCATGTTCTATAACCTACGAAGCAAGCTAGGAGGATTAGTACTGCGAAGAGGCAAAGCTAGCAAGCTGGTAAGCATGTAGGAGCAAGCTAGGAGGACTAGCACTACGAAGAGGCAAAGCTAGCAAGCTGATCAGCATGTAGCAGTAGGAGTGTCATGGAAAAAGTTAGAGTAGTAGGCTAGTACCTAAGTTTGGTTTGAAGAAAAGGAAATAGACGCTGGATTTAACAATTGCTTATTGCGTGCCCTAATTGATGTATATGTCTCATTTCTTGAAATACTCCCTCCCTTATAAAATGTTATTTATATTTATCTATTTTTAGATATATCTATAGACTAAATAATGTTTACATACATTTAAATTTGACAAATTTTAGGCATATTTTTTTGGACAGAGGTAATAGCATTAATTCTCCAGTCATGTGTCCACGTTGTAATTTTTTGACCAAGTAGTGTAAACCCCAAATAAAGGCCATCGACCCCAATTGTTGTATGAACTTGACATATTTTTTTGGAGTTTTCATGTTCTTGTGACCTATTATAACACAAACAAAAAGGAAAATCACATGAAATCACCACTTTCAACGAAGATATGGGAGTTAGACGTCGCGGGTCCCATGGGACAGGGTTTCGATTCAAATTGCACGAGGAATGGTCAATAAATTTATTCTCGTTGACTATCTCATATGAAGATTCCTGACTCATAGTGCATAACCCCCACTTTCGAGGCCACTGCCAATCTCTTGTAAGCGCTTTGCCTCTTTTGGGGATTTCATGTTGCTATGACCCATTATGACACAACGAAAGAGGAAAGCCACATTCGACAAAAATATACTGGGTAATATGAAACTCACATGAAATCACCACTTTCGATGGACAACTACAAGGTAGACGGTGCGGGTCCCAACGAATAAGGTTTCCCCTAAAACCGGCGTGTGGAATGGTCAAAACTCTTACTCTCGTTTATGGGGTGATATGGGTATTTAAGTGTGGTGTAAATAGAAAAGACCAATACATAACTATGAAGTGGCACTTCCTTCGCAAACATAACTATCTCGTGTGAAGTTTCTGGACTCGTAGTGCATAGCACCCACTTCGAGTCCAATGGCCAATCTCTTGTAAGTACTTAGCCTCTTTTGAGGATTTCATGTTCCTAATACCCATCATGACACAATAAAAGAGGAAAGTCACATTGAATTACCACTTTCCACGGAAAGCTAATGGGTAATATGAAACTAACATGGAATCAACACTTTTCAATGGACATCTACAAGGTAGTCCGCGGGATACAAGGAACAAGGTTTCTCCTAAAATTGTGCGAGGAAGGGTCCAAAATTTTCCCCTTTTGATTGAGGTCATGATATGGGTATAGAAGGGTGGTGTAGAAAGATAATACACAACTCTAAAGTGACACTTCATTCACACTTAAAGACACTATAAGTCACGGAGCTTTTATACATGTGGTGCAAAAAACTATGCTCCGACACCACCAACCTAACTCATGTAAAGTGGTATCTACTTCACAAAAATAACTATCCAAAATGAAAATTCTAGACTTATAGTGCAAAACACTCACTTCGAAGCCACTCGCACAACTTTTGTAAGAACTTGGCCTCTTTTGCGGGTTTTCATGGTATTGCGACCCATTATAACTCAAAAAGTGTAAAGTCACGTGGAATCACCACTCTCGACAGAAAGCTAGGGGGAAACATGATATCACAGGGCCTGCAAAATAGAGGAACACACGAAATCACGCCAAAAACCATCGAAAACTCTTCCCTTGTGGTATGGGGTCCTAATATGAGTATATATGGGTTTTCTAGAGAGAATCCAAACATAACTTTGATGTAGCAACCGATGGAAAAAATAAGACTATTATACAGACAATTTTTGGGCTAATGGTGCACAACCTCACTTCGATGCCATTGACCCTACTATTGTAAGAACTTGATCTTTTTTTCATTTTTTATGTTCTTATGACCTTTTCAAATAATGCATATAGAAAATTCACGTGGAATTCCTAGTTCCGACGGGAATCCAGTGGGTAGATATCGTGGTGCCCATGTGAAAGGACACGGATGTCGCCTAGAGGGGGGGGGGTGAATAGGCGATTTAAAACTTTTACGAGATGGGCTTAACAAATGCGGAATAAAACTAGCGTTTACTTTGTCAAGCCCAAAGCCTATATACTATGGTTCACCTATGTGCACCAACAACTTATTCTAAGCAAGAGTTCACCTATGTGCACCAACAACTTATGCTAAGCAATACAAGCAAGTATGTGATAGCAAGATATATATAACTTCAAGCACGATGGCTATCACAAGGTAAAGTGCATAAGTAAAGAGCTCGGGTATAGAGATAACCGAGGCACGCGGGAGACGATGATTTATCCCGGAGTTCACACTCTTGCGAGTGCTAATCTCCGGTGGAGAGGTGCGGTTGCTTAGTGCTCCCGAACGCCACAAGAGGCTCACCTTGAGGTGTGGTTGCTCGATGCACACCAACGCCACAAAGGCCTCACCCCAAGATGCGGTACTCACACCACACACCGAACGCCACGAAGGCGCCTCACCTAAATCTCCGGTGACCCTCGCCACAAAGGCCTAGGTCACGGTTCCACTAAGGGATTTCCTTCGAGGCGGAAACCGGGCCTTACACAAAGATTGGGGCACACATCCACAACTTAATTGGAGGCTCCCAACAAACCGCCACAAAGGCCTAGAGTCCGTCTAGGGTTCCAAGAACCCAAGAGTAACAACCTTCTTGCTTTCACCACCACGAATCACCGTGGAGAACTCAAACCGATGCACCAAATGCAATGGCAAGAACACCACAAAGATGCTCAAGTCCTTCTCTCTCAAATTCCAACAAAGCTACAAAAGCTATTGGGGGAATAAGAGAGGAAGAACAAAGGAATTCACAAAGAACACCAAGATCAAGATCTAGAGAGTTCCACTCACAAAGAGATGGATTTGATTGGTAGAAATGTAGATCTAGATCTCCTCTCTCTTTTCCCTCAAATGGGGGCAAGAATCATGGAGGGATTGAGAGATGGAGCAAGCTTCTCTAGTTCAACAATGGAGGGGAGAGAGAGTGAGAGAAGCACAGCCCAAGGAGGAAGAAGGGGGGTATTTATACCCCCAAGAAAATCGAGCCGTTTGGGCAAAAACAGGGCGGATATTCCGGCCCAAGTTGGGGCCGGATTATCCGGGCCGGATAATCCGGCCTCAGGGCCAAAACCTGGACAACATCCGGCCAAAACTCCGGCCCCTATCCAGAGCTGCTTTTCTTCCGGTCCTTAGACGAGTTCGGGGGGGCCGGATATTTCCGAAATATCCGGCCCGGATAATCCGGCCCGGATATTTCCAAAATATCCGGCCTACGAAACCTGCAGAAACACCAAAACTAAAACGGGCATAACTTTTGCATCCGGACTCCGATTTCGATGATCTTGGGCTCGTTGAAATCACAACAACGAGCTCTACAACAATATGCATAGAAACATCATAGTCCAGCAAAGGAGGATAGAAACAAATGAAGAAAGGTTTGACCTATCTCAAAAAGACATACCGGTAAAACCTCCAATCTTGAAAATGCAACAAGTTGCCCAAGGAAAAACCATTCTCAATGAACTAGAGCTTGTCATGAGAATAAGCACAAGCTCTAAAACATCACATGGATAAGATCCAAATAAAACCAAGAAAGATGATGAACCAAACTCGAAAACGCAACAAGTGATCTATGCGAAATCCGTTGATGAACTAGAGCTTGTCATGAGAATAAGCACAAGCTATAAAACATCACATGGATAAGGTCCAAATAACAACCAAGAAAGATGATGAACCAAACTCGAAAACGCAACAAGTGATCTATGCGAAATCCGTTGATGAACTAGAGCTTGTCATGAGAATAAGCACAAGCTCTAAAACATCACATGGATAAGGTCCAAATAACAACCAAGAAAGATGATGCAAGGATGCAAAGGTTTGAGCTCTCTCCGAACGATACGATCGAGTTACTCACTCGAGAGCCCTCTTGATAGTACGGCAACTAAACTATAAACCGGTCTCCAACTACACTATGAGACCGGTGAGAAACAAACCCTATCAAGAGCAAACCTTATACTTGCGCATTCCACTTGAGCTCGATGACGACGATCTTGACCTCAACAAGATGGAACGCCTTTCTTGCTTGTGCTTGCTTGACGAAGTCTTGTGGATTGCTCCCCCATAATCCACCATGGGAGAGCTTCTTCTTCGGCGCATCTTCACATATCCATGATCACCATATGGATGGCAAGACTCAAGCAAAGGATCTCTTCGAGATGGCTCATCTTGAACTTGCACTTCATTTCTTCATTCTTCATCATGTTGATGTCTTGAAGTAGCTTGAGGGCTCACTTCATCTTCATCTTCAAGACATACTTGACACTTGATATCCTTCATCAATTTCTTCTTATTGCAACCTTGAAGCCAACATATGGTTCAAGAATTGCCTATGGACAACTCCTACAAATATAACTCAATGCAAACATTAGTCCATAGGGATTGTCATTAATTACCAAAACCACACATGGGGGCTCCATGCACTTTCAATCTCCCCATTTTGGTAATTGATGACAATCTCTTTGAGAGGGTTTATATAAGGAATTTAAGTAACAAATAAGTTGAATATATAGAGCAAACTCCCCCATAATATATGCATGTGTGAATGATCTTGACTTTCATTGCATATATTGGCATTCAAAGCCTAGTGGAGTTTCCTCTAAATATTCAACTATGCAAAGCAACAAGATGCAATGCAATAAAGGCACATGCTTAAGCACAAAGCAAAGACATAACCAAATTCCCTTAAACCCTCCAAACTTCTCCCCCATTGGCACCAATTGCCGAAATGGGTGAAAAATTTAAAAGGCTAATATAGTGAGAGTTCCTCCATAGCGTGTGCATTTCTCATAATTTGAGTGGAATCAAATGCACATATCCAATGGCGAATATTCGGAAGGAATCACACTATAGATAGGATCAAAGATTGCAAAAAGATAACAAAGTCAAGAAGCTTCAACAAATGAAGCAAGCAACCAAATGAATCACAAAGAGGATACCAAAAGAAAGATAGATATTATGATAAGATCAAGAAGATTGCTCTAAATAATATGAGGAAGCTCCCAAGGTTTGTGCACAAAACTAGACAATTTGCATTGGAGTATAAAGTGCACAAACATGGAATCATCACTCCCATAATATCATTCAAAAACAAAAGATACCAAGTGAATCAAACTCTAATGATCACCACAAGATAGTGCTCTAAATCAAATGAGGAAGCTCCCCAAGGTACATGCATAAATTAAAATGTTGTATTTGAATACAATATGCATAACATGGAATCCTCACTCCCTCATTACCATTTAAAACACAAACATTTGGAATAGATCATAGATAGAGAAATAAGCTTAACACTTGCAACAAACAAATAGTTGAGCAAAAAGTAAGAGGCACCATAATAAAAGGCTCAACCAAGAAGATATGTGAAAGGCATGATAAAGCATATTATAAGACTATTATATGGATGAGCAAAAAGCATCATCATAGTCTTCAATGAATTATATTTCTTAGCATGACCAATCAACATGCAACAAATAAAAAAGATATCAAATGGAGATGTATCATCTCTTATGTGTATAAGTTTCTCTAAGTGGACAATATCACAAAGATATTTATCCACAAAGAAACATGCACACACCAAATAGATACACAAGAAAAATAGCATGATATCCAAGACGAAGTCATGCAATATACCAATAAGATTTTTGCTTAATAGCATGGCCAAAGGCTCAATATTATCTTATTGTACATTCATGAACTTCAACCACAAACAACTAAAATACATCACAAATATCAACAAGGGATAGAAGATAGTTGGGATGCATTTGAGAAAGGCAACAAGTATCACAAACGGGGATACCAAAAGAAGTAACTAAATTTGCACTTTCATCTATATTGCACATGTGAGAGCCTTGAGGAATTGATATGCAACAAAATTGCTAGATAGGCATAGTTGGGATGGATGAATCATGAGCATGATTTAAAATACTTCCCAACACATGCACTCATCTCAAATTACTCACATTCACAATAAAGAGGTTTCATTAAGACTTTTGCAAGAAGCACAACATTTGCAAATCAAGAGATTCATGCCAAGATGCAACCATAAGGTTGGATACAAGAAAAGTATGCATGAGAAGATACTTGTTACCAAGATAGCATTGGTGTGGATGTAGTAGATATGTGTTCGTTGATCATCCTAGCTTGCCTCACGTTACCATTGAGTCACCACTTCTTTCCAAGAGTGAGACAAGCATTCAATGCATATCCATTGTACCTAACACAAAGGTAAGTACAAAATGGTCCCCAAACTAATTGGGTCCGAAGTAGTTAGACACACTACAACATATAGGACAAACTCCACAATTCTATGTGCATATAGATATGAAATTGAATTTCATGCACATCTTAGCCAAATTAGGATTTGATGGAGTTTACCCTATATATTGGATCAAAGAAAGTGACACATGCCATAAGATATACATATATTAAATATGCATGCACAATACTTTCAAGAACCAAAGGAAGATACAATTTGGACAAAACACCAAATAAACCAAGAGACAATGGTTGTCCAAATTATATCAAAGAATCAAATCAACACAAGATTGACTCCAAAGACTTATCTCATTATAAGAAGCTAATTAAACCTAAGCACAAAGGAATGAGATAACCAACTCCCAAGAGAGCAAGGTTCCAACAAATAAACCAAACCCTCGACACTTTTTATGATGGCACACAGTACCAAAAAGAAAATTTATGACTCCCAAAACCAAATTTTTGATAAAGATCAAGAGAAGTTTATATAACAAATATAGGAGAGCTCCCCAAGATTAGTGCATTATCTAGGATTTAGAATATGGATACAAAATGCACACAACTAGGATCATCACACTACCTATATCTACAAAAAAAAGCTAAGAAAGTTTGAATAGAAAAAAGAACACATGGGAGTCAAAGCACAACAAATTCATGGCAATAAATAAGGCAATTTAAACACAAGAGCCAATGTAGATATGATCAATAAATATCTACCTCATAATTGATTACCAATTGTCCTAGGACAAGAGGTATTAGGAAATATTTCCGGTGGTAGTTTGTAAGTATACATAAGATCATATTTACAACGAACAAAGCATATGGTAAAAGATAAGAGTTAACCATCATGCAAAGAAAGTTTCTTGATAGCTTCATTTAGTCATACCAACATGCAAGGCAATTAATAGTATTCATACCAACATGCAAAGCAATTAATAGTATTCATACCAACATGCAAAGCAATTAATAGTATTCATACCAACATGCAAAGCAATTAATAGTATGACTTGAAGCACATGGTTTTCCAAAAATGTATTGAGGGACACGTTGTGAAAAACCATGCCAAGAAAAACTTACACAAATAAGATCCACAAAGATATTAGCAATGAAGCCATTTAAGCAAATTGGAGCTTGTTTGAGCAAACATGCCACATAGGAGAGATAATCTACAATATCAATTCTATGTGACACAACCTCAAATGTTCACATTTCCTAGGCTTGTAATATGCACAAAGCTTATTACTCCCCCATAATGTGATAAGGAATTTATTTTCACAAGAGGCAAATAAGATCCAACTAGAGATATTAATGAACATTAGAATTTGAATTTCTCATGAAGATGACATACCACATAGAGACTAGATAATCTTGCAATATCAATTCTAAGTGATATTCCTCATGTACACACATTGTTAGGATTGTGAAATTCCTAAAGGCATATCACTCCCCCAAAATGTTATAGTCCAATAATCTCTCATAAGAGCCATATAAGATACAACAAGATGCAAAGAGGCTCCAACACAAGCACAAATACATGGTGTGCAACCTAACATACATAGCCTTGATTTCTCAAGAAAAACACGTAGGATGCACAACATATACAAACACATGTTAGGAACAAAACTAACACATGCAAAGGGGCGAGTAACTTTCAATATAAATGAGTTGAGCACATGTTACCGCAAGGAGGAACATTGGGTGTATGATAGAAGTAAGATAACCAAAAGACTTGGCTTGAGATAGTATAAATGATGAAGATCCCTTAACTCTTCATGATGTAGCCAAGTCTCCAATGCCCTCCAACAAGCACCTATTGATCAAGTTTTGGATTGTTGGTCCCCAACTAAGTTGGGTCCTAAGAGGTTAGTCACAATAGGCCTGGCAACCCAAATGGTTCTTTTCTTGACACCACTTTGAGCACCAACAAATTTGGCAAACACATTGCCACCCTCATCCTTACGAAGAGAATAAACATCATCAATGGTGATAGAGTTGGATGAGGTACCAATAGTGCAAAAGGAGGAGATGTGACCCTTCTCACGGCATATGTAGCAAGTTCTTTTCTTCTCCTTCTTCTCACTAGATTTCTCCACAATGGGAGCATTGGCTTGATTCTTCTTGGGAAGTGGCATTTCTTCAACTTGAGGTTGAATATGAGTTTGAGCTTGAGGCCGCTTCCCTTTTTGCTTCTTCTTCAAAGGGCAAGATCTAACATGGTGCCCTTCAATTTTGCACTTGAAGCAAACGATCTTGGCCGGGTCTTTGACTTGTACTTTGCCCTTCTTCTTCTTGTTGTTCTTGGACTTGATCTTGTTGTTGGAGTTGAATCCAAGTCCACTCTTGTCATTGGGGGATTGTTGCACACTTAACATCTTATCAAGTTTGCATTTCCCTTCATGACCCTTTACCAAGTCGTTCTTCAAAGAAGAGACTTGGGCCTTGAGCTCTTTGATTTCCTCTACATGGTTAGTAACAACACAAGTACTAGTGGAAGTAGAACCTTCATTGTTAGAGCAACAAGGCAATGAAGATAATTCATCACAAGATTTAGCAATATTATGAGTGGATGAATTACTAGGACTAGCACATGGCAATATAACATTTTGAGTAGTAGTGCTAGTACCCACATGAGGCTCACAAGGTGTTGCCTTAGATATGATAGCCTCATGAGCTAACTTTAGCCTATCATGAGAGGCTAGAATATCCTCATGGGAGCTAGAAAGTTTTCCATGATTTTCTTCCAATTTCCCATAATTGCAA
Organism: Lolium perenne; assembly: GCF_019359855.2. Lineage (NCBI taxonomy): Eukaryota > Viridiplantae > Streptophyta > Magnoliopsida > Poales > Poaceae > Lolium > Lolium perenne. The sequence continues at coordinate 274,353 of NW_027248968.1, read as the reverse complement.
GTTAGCAAATCAAGTTGAGCCCTTAGCTCAACATTCTCCTTCATGATAGATGCTTCACAAGAAGTAGAGTTAGTAGCACAAGCATCATCACAAGACATATCAAGAAGAGAGGGTAACATAGCATGCTCTTTTAAATATGAAGCTTGTAGTTGCTCATATGACTTGGTGAGGATAGAGTGTTCGCTCTCCAAGGCCTTGTGGGCCTTGTCTAGATCATCTAGATCCTTAACAAGTTTATCATGGCCAACACCAACTTTGAACTTTTCATTTTTAAGCAATTTTAATTTAGCTTTAGCATGGTCTCTTTCTTTAGTGAGTTTAGCAAATATTTCATTTTGAGACACCTCAAGGGTTTGAAGTTGCTCCTCAAGAGAGGCTACGGTCTCTTGTTCTTCTTCAAGATCATTCTTTAAAGATGCTACATCATCGGCATACTCTCGTTCAAGAGCACCCTTTTTATCAATGGTGTTCTCATGCATCCAAATAAGTTTTTGGCTCTCAATAGCGGTAGTCAAGATTTCAAAGAAGTGAGAGCTAGCAATTTTATCTTTGTAAAGAACCTTGAATACACTCTCACCTTTATCGCGTAGAGAGACAACCCAATCCTCTTCTTCATATTCATCCTCATTCTTATCACCACGAGACATATTAGGTTCCATGGTAGGAGGTACCGTGGAACCCTTGGCCATAAGGCATATATGAGGACCGTGAAATAAAGATGAGGAGTTACTTGAGGCTCCTTTCAAGATCTTGTCTTGACCAATAGAATCTTTGGTTTCCTCTACATTGTTAGACACACAACAACTAGAGGAAATAGAATCATTTTTATCATGGCCACAAGACAATGCAAGCATATCATCATTAGATTTTTTCAAGCAACTTACACATGATATGCAAGGACTATCAACACAAGAATGTAAATCATTTCTAGTGCTAGATGTGTTTAAGTCCAAAGATGAACCATTGCAATGAGATATAGATGAAGGATCATCAATAGTAAGCTCAATACCAACATTGCAATTTCCATCACCACTCACCATATCATTACCTTGTGTCTTGAAACACTTTGGTGAAGTGGATGAAGATGAGAACTCATCACGGCCGGAAGTGGAAGCAATACAATCATCCTCAATGATATTGGACACATCATATTTATCTCGAAGTTTTGTCCATAATTCATGAGCGCTCCCAAAAGGCATGATTGAAGAAGTAACTACATTGCTCACAACAAAGGAAAACACATGAGAAGCAAGAGCATCGAGACAAGAGTTTTTCTTCTCCTCATAAGATAAATTTTGGGGATCCTTAGGAGAAGAAAAACCCATGTCAAGAAATCGCTCCATGTTCGGGGAAATACCCGCAAAATATTAAGCACATAAATTTTCCATAGATCATAATTTGTGCCATCAAATATAAACAAGTTATTGTGATCTAATCCCTAACCGACATCTTTACTCTCAAGGCGGTGAAGCCTAAGAATGAGAGACCTTGCTCGATACCAATTGAAAGGACACGGATGTCGCCTAGAGGGGGGGTGAATAGGCGATTTAAAACTTTTACGAGATGGGCTTAACAAATGCGGAATAAAACTAGCGTTTACTTTGTCAAGCCCAAAGCCTATATACTATGGTTCACCTATGTGCACCAACAACTTATTCTAAGCAAGAGTTCACCTATGTGCACCAACAACTTATGCTAAGCAATACAAGCAAGTATGTGATAGCAAGATATATATAACTTCAAGCACGATGGCTATCACAAGGTAAAGTGCATAAGTAAAGAGCTCGGGTATAGAGATAACCGAGGCACGCGGGAGACGATGATTTATCCCGGAGTTCACACTCTTGCGAGTGCTAATCTCCGGTGGAGAGGTGCGGTTGCTTAGTGCTCCCGAACGCCACAAGAGGCTCACCTTGAGGTGTGGTTGCTCGATGCACACCAACGCCACAAAGGCCTCACCCCAAGATGCGGTACTCACACCACACACCGAACGCCACGAAGGCGCCTCACCTAAATCTCCGGTGACCCTCGCCACAAAGGCCTAGGTCACGGTTCCACTAAGGGATTTCCTTCGAGGCGGAAACCGGGCCTTACACAAAGATTGGGGCACACATCCACAACTTAATTGGAGGCTCCCAACAAACCGCCACAAAGGCCTAGAGTCCGTCTAGGGTTCCAAGAACCCAAGAGTAACAACCTTCTTGCTTTCACCACCACGAATCACCGTGGAGAACTCAAACCGATGCACCAAATGCAATGGCAAGAACACCACAAAGATGCTCAAGTCCTTCTCTCTCAAATTCCAACAAAGCTACAAAAGCTATTGGGGGAATAAGAGAGGAAGAACAAAGGAATTCACAAAGAACACCAAGATCAAGATCTAGAGAGTTCCACTCACAAAGAGATGGATTTGATTGGTAGAAATGTAGATCTAGATCTCCTCTCTCTTTTCCCTCAAATGGGGGCAAGAATCATGGAGGGATTGAGAGATGGAGCAAGCTTCTCTAGTTCAACAATGGAGGAGAGAGAGTGAGAGAAGCACAGCCCAAGGAGGAAGAAGGGGGTATTTATACCCCCCAAGAAAATCGAGCCGTTTGGGCAAAAACAGGCCGGATATTCCGGCCCAAGTTGGGGCCGGATTATCCGGGGCCGGATAATCCGGCCTCGGGGACAAAACCTGGACAAAATCCGGCCAAAAATCCGGCCCCTATCCAGAGCTGCTTTTCTTCCGGTCCTTAGACGATTTCGGGGGGGCCGGATATTTCCGAAATATCCGGCCCGGATAATCCGGCCCGGATATTTCCAAAATATCCGGCCTAAGAAAACTGCAGAAACACCAAAACTAAAACGGGCATAACTTTTGCATCCGGACTCCGATTTCGATGATCTTGGGCTCGTTGAAATCACAACAACGAGCTCTACAACAATATGCATAGAAACATCATAGTCCAGCAAAGGAGGATAGAAACAAATGAAGAAAGGTTTGACCTATCTCAAAAAGACATACCGGTAAAACCTCCAATCTTGAAAATGCAACAAGTTGCCCAAGGAAAAACCATTCTCAATGAACTAGAGCTTGTCATGAGAATAAGCACAAGCTCTAAAACATCACATGGATAAGATCCAAATAAAACCAAGAAAGATGATGAACCAAACTCGAAAACGCAACAAGTGATCTATGCGAAATCCGTTTCGATGAACTAGAGCTTGTCATGAGAATAAGCACAAGCTCTAAAACATCACATGGATAAGGTCCAAATAACAACCAAGAAAGATGATGAACCAAACTCGAAAACGCAACAAGTGATCTATGCGAAATCCGTTTTCGATGAACTAGAGCTTGTCATGAGAATAAGCACAAGCTCTAAAACATCACATGGATAAGGTCCAAATAACAACCAAGAAAGATGATGCAAGGATGCAAAGGTTTGAGCTCTCTCCGAACGATACGATCGAGTTACTCACTCGAGAGCCCTCTTGATAGTACGGCAACTAAACTATAAACCGGTCTCCAACTACACTATGAGACCGGTGAGAAACAAACCCTATCAAGAGCAAACCTTATACTTGCGCATTCCACTTGAGCTCGATGACGACGATCTTGACCTCAACAAGATGGAACGCCTTTCTTGCTTGTGCTTGCTTGACGAAGTCTTGTGGATTGCTCCCCCATAATCCACCATGGGAGAGCTTCTTCTTCGGCGCATCTTCACATATCCATGATCACCATATGGATGGCAAGACTCAAGCAAAGGATCTCTTCGAGATGGCTCATCTTGAACTTGCACTTCATTTCTTCATTCTTCATCATGTTGATGTCTTGAAGTAGCTTGAGGGCTCACTTCATCTTCATCTTCAAGACATACTTGACACTTGATATCCTTCATCAATTTCTTCTTATTGCAACCTTGAAGCCAACATATGGTTCAAGAATTGCCTATGGACAACTCCTACAAATATAACTCAATGCAAACATTAGTCCATAGGGATTGTCATTAATTACCAAAACCACACATGGGGGCTCCATGCACTTTCACCATGTAATAGGGTTCCACATGAAATCACGAGAGCAAGGTTGGGAAACCCACCCATCTTGCATGGTTCCCTAATGGGGGTATATATGGGGTCTTAGCATACACGTCGATTAATAATTAATATGTTGTTCCCTCCCACATTTGCCCAACACCGATGATAGCACCAACAAATGAAATATATAGAGATGAATCCCACCAATCGGTTGGTTGCCACCTCAAGAAACCAGTTAGAAGAGCGACAACTCTCCTTCCCTCTACAACCCCCAACCTCACACTATAAGATTGCGCTTTAATTGTAGCATAACCTTTTTTGTGAGATGAGGAAATATCCGTAGTAGGTCAACCGAAAGACTTGGAATCTTTATATAGAGAGGCATTTGTGCCTATATAAATAAAAGGATAATGACCAGAAAAAGTCAGAGGCTCGCATGTCCTCCAACCTCCGGTTCACGCATCTGACACGTGTTTCGATACCCCACCTTATCTTTTTCTTTGGCCTCTCCTTTTACTATCTCCCAGGTGTGAACATGACGCCTCTACTGCTATCATGCCGTCGCGCGGTCACACAGCCACCACGCTGGTGACCTAGCCCTGCACCTCGCCGGCTACCAACATCCTTGCCGCCCCTGCTCCTCCTCCCTCTTCTCCCCCTCTGGTAGTCCCTCTGCACCGCCTCATCCCCTACATCCCGAATTATCGCCCCCCCCCCGTGCGACTGCACATGCACTTGCATCGCGCGCCTCCATGTTGGTTCCACGGCGTTGCCTCGTCCCCCCAATTGCAGACTCCCGCGTCGTTGGACTTTGCTACGCCGCGCATGGATCATGCGACAACTCTGGTTCCCCACTCGCTTCTGCATGCAACCGCCACACCGGACCTCCGCTTCCTCGCCATCGAAGGGCTCATGCGCACCTCCCCCGAAATCCGGATGGACGATGACGCTACTCATCGAGGCGTCCCACCACCGCAGTGCTATGTCTCCCACCTCCGGTGTGGCCATGGCCGCACAGGATGCAACATTGCACTGTTGCTTCTAAGTTAGGCAACATTTGTTGCGATAGCAGTTTGACGCTGCTTTGAATGGAGGGAGGCAGTCGATGCTACAAGGGTCGAGCGATGATGCTACTAGTGGCATATGATGGAGCTTCCACAAGCCATGATGATGCTGCGAGTGGCATCGGGTTCCGCTACCATCGGCTTGGGCTGATGTTGCGACATGCGACAACAATGCTACGACCGGCGAGGGAGGGTGCTACAAGGAGGAACCAACAGTGGTGCAAGGACCTTGCCGGAGATCTCGTAAATTTTTCTTCCGATACTACAATAGAATAAATGGTTTGCTATGATTGTTGTGTTGTTTTGCTATGAGGTTCCTGACAATATCTCAGATGAGGCCGGGTTTGGAACAATAGTACATAATTTTTGCAACAAGGTCTCAAGTGAGTTTCCACGAAGTCTCCAGCAAACTCCCTGTCAACTATTTTTTTCTTGTTGGTTTTAGGTGAATACTTTTTGGCTTCAATGAAGCAAAAGCGGGTTATTTTTGCTTCAATTAAGCAAAAGTAGGATTTGCGGCAAAATTGGACATAGAAGTCGATCTAATTGCTAAGAGTGGTTAGATTCGATGGAGGGAGACATGGAGGCTAGGGGGTTTTGACCGTTTGGACGATTGTCAACACGGTCAAGATTGCAGGGAAAAGCTCTCCCACCGCTACACCTTCAAAAACAAAAACAAAAACAAAAAATTAGAACAACACAATCATATTTTTTTTTGTACGGTGTAATGTCATGAGCCGAATATATAGTTAGCCATGCATATTTGTCCAAGATGAATTAGCCGTATCCTTCGCCACCGACATGCCATAAAAGTAGAGGCTCAATGAAATCTCCTCCATGAATGAAAAACGCTCATCAACCTCAATAAAATGCACTTTATATGTCAATCACGTTCTAGTAGAGTAGTAGCTAGCTCTCCGGCATGACGTACGCGCGCCATGGTTTCATAGTCATGGAAAAAAGAAAGGGAACTCGCGTGAGTTACTATGTCTCCTCCGCGATTAAATCTGGTCAAGCAAGGCAAATTAATTAAAGCAATGCAAAAATGTTGCCGTGACCTCCTCAACTTCCTTGTCCCAGGAAAGCAATGCAAATCCCTCCCTCTCCATCCGATGGCTGTCGGCTCACCTCACGCCCGTCACGCGGATCGTGCCCCCATCCATGGTATGTCCGCGTTCGCCGCCCTCCCCCTGCTCGCACCTGCCCACGCCCGCTCCCTATAAATTCTTACGAGGATTGTCATCTCATCCTTCATCCCCAAACTCCTCTTCCTCAGCCAATATTCTGTCATCTTATCAATTCATAAATCCGATCTAGTCCACGGCATATGTAGTCGTTGCACGGCATGGTGACGACGGCCATGCCGGCGGACATGGCGCATGGTCGGGAGATGCTCGTCTCTGCCGGTGGACATGATGCATGGTGAGGAGACATCTCGATCTCCCTAAGAACTCTCTTTTCTTAGCACAATTCTTTTTGAGCGCCTGTAAGATCTCTTGCCAAGCGCTCTTTCCCTATATTGATTCCAATCCCTGCATTCATCACCCAGAATGTCTGTATTAACAATCAATCATGTCTCTTTCTCCATCATACCTCTTTATTTTCCACAGCTTATTATATTGGACTTTGAGGTTCAGCTAAGTAGCAGTGAGATTGCATTGAGGCATCAGTAAATAAATAGGAATAATTGGAAAATTGAATAACTAGCAGAAAACTGGACCTTGATCTCTGAATTTTTAAACTCTGAAACCTGGTTGTCTCTCTTTGTAAATGTATAAAGTAGTTACTAGTATATGTTCACATGTGCACTTATGTCTCTTACGACTGTGTCTCCATCAATTTAAAAGCTCATCATATATAGTCATGTTATGGACTATATTTTTTTAAACCATGCAACTCTGTAACCAGCTCGGCGAGATGTACAGCAAACTGAAAAAGACTTCGATATCTGAACTTTATCTCAGCACTGCTGCTGCTGCCATCCTAAGAGAACGACACCAGCGAAAAAATGGTTAGAGCCCAAGCTAGCAGCCCAACCTAACGAAAGGAAATAAGGCCCAAGCTGCCATCCTGTCTCTGAACCTTACGACCGAAAGTGCGGACCTGCTCTAATGGTAGCAGCATCCTCAGCCGCTGTATCCTAGATTCGCCACTGCCCCCGCCCCTCCCCTCCCATCCGCCACCAGTTTCCTACTCACTCTCCACTCCGCATCAGATCGACCGATCCCCTTGGGCTGCCGCTGCTCCCCGGCTTACTCGGCCGCTGATGTATGACGGCCGGGAGGCCGTGGATGTGCAGGGTTCGATGGTCGGGTGGGGCGCGGCCGCATCGTGGACGAGGTTGAGCCGGTCGCCTGCAAGGGCCACCATAGATTGCTGCCCGATGATATGCTGTTTGGTTTTGCTTTGTTCCGTCAGTTTTAGGTGTATCCATTCCAACTCTATTTACTGAAATTCCTAAGCACCTGATCAGTACAAGCAAACTAGGAATAACCTTGAGATCATCAAGGTTACATCCTTGTAAAATCATCTCCTTCACTGAAATTCCTAGCATCTTGTCCATGTTTTTTATAATTTGTCTTTTATATCTTCAGTAGTAGTAATCAGAAGCTCCACTTTCAGAGGCCGTATCCCAAGAGGTTTTACCGGCTTCAATGGTTCGTTGCCATGGTATAGTACCACCTTATGTTTATGTGTAGCAATGCAAGAAAGGATAACCTTTGGAATATGTTAATGTGAACCAGAGATGTTTGATAATCGAATCCCACCTTGGTGAAAAATATAAAATCATGAGAAACCAATGAATTGCATCTTGCAAAAGTCCCTTGCGCCATTCCTCATCTACTTTTTAGTCATATGCACGGATGATGATTTAATTCCGTGTACAAAAAATATATAACTCAGCTAATGATTGGAGTCTGGCCCCCGCTACTCACTGGCCTCATCCGCGGCTGATGTTCGATGGTCGTTGTCTTGACAGTGGCACATGACTACATGCAGGCCATGTACACGTAAGGTTTGATGGTCGTGGACGTCGTGCTGGAGGTCGAGCTGTTTGCCTGCAAGGGCGACCACAATGACCTTGACGCTACTGTTCAGGAGCTCGTCGGCAATAGCATCAAAAGGTACTAACTTTCAAATGGGTTGATGCCTGATGCAAACACTATTTGGTTTTACTTTTTGCCAATGTTAAGTCTATTCAGTCATATGTAATTTGGATGCACAAGTTTAGCACATGTGGCTTAATCACACAGTTGGAAAAATATTTGTTATTTTGTTATTAAGCCTAGATAGCGTCCGATTCATGGAAATAGATGCGTGAAGAAGAAAAAAAATTCTACATGAGCATTAGTATGTCCATGGATACAAGACTAATCCAGTTGTAGCAGCTAACCTTTATGCAAAAGCTTTAAACCATTTGTTCAAAATAAATACAGAAAATTAGGTTGTTAAAAATAGATTATTGTATCATACCAGGACACTGCAATGAAGTTGCAAAGCTAGAGAGACATTGTAATTCCCTGATGGATAGTAGCACGTACTAATTGTGAACCAAAAAGACTCCAGAACATATAAGGTGCAGCACAAAAGGCCATAGCTCCATATGCAAGTTCCCATAGTGACACGTTTAAACATAGTTTAAACCTGTAACTAATTAAGGTCACGAAACGGTACATGAAAGATCTATACGATTGTATTCATTTGACAATGATCCATGAGTACTGATTTGGATAGTATAGGAGGATGTAACAAATTCACTATGCATCCATGTATAAGAGAATTAGCACTAATAGTCTTTGTTTGCAACACATACATAATCAGGATCTGTATGGGGCGGACTGTCTCCGCTAGAATTCTTGAGTTCAAAACATGCCTTAATAATTATGATCCACTTTCAGAGGAAAACCCACGAACCACATCCCAAGTGGTGTTACTGGCCTCAATGGTTCATTAACATGGTATAGTGTGATATTCCTGTAATGATGGTGCTACCTTATATTTCTATGTTGGAATGCAAAAAAGGATAACCTTTGAAACAGGGTAATGTGAAATAAATGTTTGATAATTGAATCCCACCTTGGCGACAAATATAAACCATGAAAAACCAATGAATTTTATCTAGAAAAAGTCCCTTCCACTATTCCTTATCTCTTTTCAGTCATATATGCACAAATGATGATCAAATTCCATGTACAAAAAAATCTAACTCAGCCGATGATTGGAGTCCGGCCCTCACTGCATAGTGACCTGGATAGTACAAGTGGATGTAAGAAAATTCACTATGCAACAATGTACAAGAGATGTAGAACTAATAGTCTAAGGCTTTGTTTGTAGTACAGGGCATACTCAGGATCCGTACGGGGCACACTGTCTCCAGTCGAATTCCTGAGTTCTAAATAGGCCTTACTAAATGACAGAATCAATATTTCGTGTCACCCGGACACATTTGTAGGAATCTAATGGTCAAGACATAAATCTTGAAGTGATCCATACCTCCTTGCTAGGCTAGCCTTCGAGCTAGTCCAACCTCACAGCTCATACCTTCACCCCTGGGGGCTGTCCCTTTTGCATATACCCCATGCTTAGTCCCCTTCTTTGGATGTAGATGAAGTATGATTGGAGATGCGTGTCTCTGCAAGTATTTATTTTTCTGTATATCATGATTTGTTGGGTAGTTGTATTAGCAAATCAGCATCACGCCTCCAGTCTGTTGTTTGGCATCTATGCAGGTGTGGTAGTAGTATCGTGGTACTGGCAAGATTTCACAACGACGTATGTATGTGGGTGACTCTAGTTTATCATCGTCATCATCCCCACTCTTGTCTCCAAAGTTCGAACAAGTTCAAAATTGTTTGATCCTGTTGTTTGATATTTTTCATTTCAACCTAGATCTATTGTTTATGTACATCATAAATGGAAGTTTTTTCTTTTTATTTATGTGTTTCTAAAAGCAATTAAGCATTCACATATTTGATTTCCTATATAATAACGACCAACTGAGATCACTTCTCATAATGCTTATTCTTACACTTACAGCTTTAGCTAGAAAACATGAGGCATGCATTACACTTTTCTTGTGGATCCTAGCTATCTTTTTGTGCTATTGTTGAGCCTGTGTCATGTGATTTTGTATTTCTATTTAAATAATTAGGTATGATGGTAGCAGGTGAAATTTTTCAATATTTAGCTTCTAGCCGCATCTTTGCTTCCTTAAAACGTTCATTTTTTCTGTCAGAAGGAGAACATGATTCTAGCACTAGCTGGTGTTGTTCTTTATTGTAACACGAAACTCACTTCGAAACCAATAGTTGTGACAAGCGAGTGAATGAATCAACCAATATGAGTTCTTCAAGTGTGCCGATCTGCAAAGATCCATGCTTACATGATTGACCATCTGAAAAAGTAGATGCCATGCAATGATGCGGAAAACCAAGGCTCAACAGTGCCTCATCGACAACATATAAGATGAATTTGCAAAGGTACTCTTCAAGACCCACTGGTCAGGACGTTCTATGTCGTACTAGAATCAAATGGATTCCTGATACAATGTTTTCATGTCCTTGGATCCGGATTCAAACTGTTTCCATTCTTCTCATAATTTCCGCTCACTCTAATATGCTCGAAATTCTATGGAAACATGTCCAGAAGTAATATCATCTTCCAGCCAATGGCTTCCCTGACCAATTCAGCATTTGAGCTTTATGAACTAGTACTGTCGTAAATCTATCATGTAAATTATTACACTACTGTATGTTGCGCCATCAGTTGCTTGCTTTGACATTGTTAGTTTCTTCAATTTTTGATGAGGTGCTGATCTAGTCATCACATAATTTCCATTCCAGGGGATAGATGTTCCAAATTAAAGAATATGTGCTTACTTTGTGTGTCTCTTTGGAGTATTTTGTTGAGGTAACCCATGTTAGCCCAAAATACGATGCATGTTTTTCTCATTTTTTGCTTGTTTCAACATAGTCGAAGGATTTCACTTGCCCCATAAAGCATGATTTCACTATTTCAATGTTGCATCAAATTTGGAAGTTATCGTGTATCATAAGTCTGGATTCTCTTATTACCAAGTTTAGAGTTTCAATATGAATTCCACCATTTCCATGTGTAGGTCAATGAGTTGGTCAAGCGTGCTAGAGGTGCAAAGGTCCATGCTTTTACATAATTGGCCATCTGAAAAACAAGATTCCTGCAATGATGGTGGAAGCCAAGGCTCAAATAAGTATTAAAAGTCTGCCTTTTGGTCATGTTGAGGCTTCTATCTGATGTATTGGTGAATTTCTTATATTCCTTTGGTGCGAATGATGACTCCGTCTAGAGGAATCTTTGATGCTTGTTTCATTTTTTAACATTCTTGCATTTCATTGTATCTGCTCTTGCGCTAGTATTTTGGTTTAGGTGCTCTATGGCTGTGTTCAATACAGTTTGAGATTTTTTTCTAGTCTGGGGCACATTACGGTTGAGTGAGGGGGATGCACTGAACTGCCAGCCTGATGATTAGCATGAAGAACGAGATATGAGCCCACTTCCCCGTTGAAGCCTGCTTTGGCTGCTGGATATGTTTCGTTCTTTCTTGGTTCTGTTTCTCTTAGTAGTAAATCCCAAACTGGCATACACACACACATTTACGCATGCTTGCAGACGGGTTTTGCACAAAGCTGGCTAAATGGGCTCCTGGAATGGATGTGTAGAAGCGAAAGTTATAAAGGCTTTGGCAAGACCCACTTTGTTTAATGTGTATTCCATATTACTCCACCTTGAGTCTGCTTACATTCCATGGTTTACTACCAGGTTTTTGCTGCAGATATCACCATAGTTAGTTCTGTCGGGATCTCAATTCTAGAACAATTCTAGAACTTCCACTATTTTGAAATGACCTGTAAAATGATACATGTCACCACCATTGTTGCTACCTTTTCTTAGCCTGTTAGTTTATAACAAAAGACTTCGCCAATGAGAATCTATATGTGATCAAATTTCATATGGATTCATTGATATGCATGGTTTAGTGGACCGAATTTGTAAGTATCTATAGTTGTAGTCCCAATATGGAATTCACTAAATCTAGAATTTTCATCATTCTCTTTAAGAAGGTTGACTGTAGTTATTTTGATGGCGTTTTTTCTATGTTTTGTTCGTAGAGCACCCATGTTTCACTCAGGAGCCTAAATATTTGCAGTCAGTTCCGCAGCGGTGGTGTGCTGCTCTTGTTGCTGGAGAGGACGCTGCTGTCCTGCACTTCCACGAGCACGAGGTGTCTAGGATGGACACGCTCACTGACATCGCCAACAAGTACTTTGTTGAGGTACTCTCTCCAATCCCTAGTGGTTTGTTTGGCATGTTTTCTCAATGAAGATGAAGATAGTGATCTGTGTGCATTATATGTTCTTGCCAAATGCGAGGAATAGGTTAGGGAATCCCTAGTTTGTAATTATAAATAAAGTGGTTCATGATTTTTCTTGATTACACTGGCCTTTTTAGCAATTACCTGAACCGGATTTGAGAGGCCAAATAGACTGTCATGAATTGTTTTTTATGTCATCTGGTGTACATGAATTGATGCATCTGCGGGATTGGTCCTTTTTAATAATGTTATGAACCTATTTTGATATCCTGATAAGCAAATGGTGAAGTACTCTTCTTGGTTTTCAGCCGCCTGCTCTGTTGTGGTGCTTACAAATTTGCTACCATTTGGTGTACTTGAATTTCTTGTTATCATTTGTGCACTTGAAGTCTGTACTGTTTTTGCAAGGACCAACCAAACATAGCAGGTGCGGCCATCCCTGTGGAAGAGCTTTACCAAACATTGAACTCTTGTTCTCATTTTCTTTTTATTTGCGTGCTCTGTTTTGATCAGGTTCATATTTTCGTGGATACAAATATTCGAGCGATTGCAGGTTTACCAGAATTACAGTTTGTAAACCAAGGTATCAAATACATGGGACCTTTGTACTATAGGCCTTCTTCTCCTCATATATGAATGCAAGAAATTAGCTGCTGCAGATGCTTTTTTGTTCTCGAGGCGTTGCAAGGAGTGGTTCAGTTTTTAACTGTATGTATGCATGCAAACCACTAGAAAGTTGTCTTTGCCTGTTTACTTGGTCCGTTCCGAAAAGCAGTGTGGCTAAGACCAGTTCGAATGTTGTAAGTGCTACTTAGGCTGTGAAGTTTATTTCAAAATAAATCTACTATTGGTTCATATTGTGGTCAACCACGATACTGTTGCATCTTCATGGTACTTAGAAACCAGTTGCTTATCTTGTTTTCCTTGTCATGGTATGCAGTAGCATATAGTAGGTATTCAGCGCAAGCTCCAAAATTCGGAGTTGTTGTTCTTCAAGTTTTGAGCAACAAAATGATATCAAATACAAAGGAAAAACAATCTTGTAGTTACTGTGATTATTTTCTAAAAAATTGATGTTGAACATTTTTTTGCAGGTTGGTGGTAGGACAGCTCAAGGGCCTAGACAACCTGGAGGATCTATGTACATGGATTGAAAGCCCGCAACATGAAGCACGCGTCGGTGAGACGACTGCCCCAACTGGAGATAAATTTGCACTTGCTTTCATCAACACATGCATGCTAGTAGGCAAACTATTAGCCACTTGAATAAAAACATCAAAAATTTACCATTGGTTGATGTTGTTTAACCATGTTCGGTCATGTTGGAAGGCTCGAGAAGCTCTCAAGGCATTCCGCTCCATGTTGTACTGCAGGTCCTCTTCAAGGAAACTACGGCTGGTTCATCCATTGTTGGGTGGCTGCCATTCTCTCACAATCTAAAGTGATGATCGTCACTGCTCCGTGAGGCAGTGTTGCCTACGTCACCATGGCAGCTGTGAGGGGGATAACCAGGCGCTATGTGTCTGCCGCTGGCAGCAGCACTTGAATTTGTGTGTGTCAAACTTACAGGCGACCATATGTTTTGTCCAGTCTGTAAATATTTTAGCCAAATGCAAGTTGAGGTCCTCGATCTACTGTGACCCAAGAAAATTATTTAGCTATTGAGAAAAGCGAGTCTGTTGTTACATTATTGGCAACATTGGTTGTTGTTACTCATTTTACAGCAATTTAATATGATTTGGCTACCTGTTGATCTATGATCTAGCTTTTGGTAGCTTAACACTAAATGGAGTCCCCTGGTATGTATGTGACATATATTTTCCTCATGTCGTTGCTTTGTGTTTGTCTGAAGATGTAATAATATGTATTGGAACTTTTTCTAAACATATTCTCTACCTTGATGGGAAGTTTTTTAATTTACCTCTCTAGAAGCAAAAAAAAAAATAAGATCATGGCTATTGTAAGAAAACAAAGAAGGAATAATGTCTACTTTGTCTACTGCCAAGAGCGTGTGTTAGTTACTATAAAGGTCACCTTAGAGCATCTCCACTGGCAACCCCCAAATAGGCGCCGGCACCTCCGTTTGGGGGACACTCGCACAACATCCTTTTATTTGGGGGAGCTGTTCCCACACCCGGTTCTCTTCCTCATGGCGCCGCCGCTCTTCCTCCTGGCGTTGCCGCTCCGCCTCCTGGCGCTGCCGCTCGCCCGCATCGTAGGCATCTACGGTCGCTGCTAGCGCCGCCTCCTCCCACGCCTCGTACTCTGCGAGCTGCGGGTACCTCTAGCGCCGCCTCGTCTCACGAATCGAACATTGTGCTATTTTTCTAGGGTTTTTGCACTATGAGGCAGGGGAGGAGGGATAATATAGACCGCCGGCGAGGCGGGAAACCTCCCGCACGGTGTCGCGGCGGGAGAATTTACCGCGCGGTGTCGTGGCGGTAAAATATCCTGCGCGACACCCTAGCGTCACTGATAGGCGGCTCCCACGCCCAAAATTTTCAGCATCGCGAGCCGCCGGTGCGCGCGATTTGCGCCCTTGGCGGAGGGACCGACACGGGGTTGCCGGCGCTTCTATTGGGCTCGAAAAATCGCCGGTGCCGTTTAGGGCGCGCTGGTGGGAGCCCATTTTCGCCCCGGCCCCCAAATTGCTATCGGGGGCGCCGGTGGAGATGCTCTTATGTAACTATTCAACGCGCATAAGGCTTCCTCCCCTTTTTTGCCATCTCGTACCGGCGTCCGGGAGCTGCTCGCGTCCAAAGCAAAACAGGCGCATAAAGCGGCTCTGCTCGCTCGGAAACATCGGGACCACATGACAGCGAACATCTGCGGTTCTTGTGATTGCCTTGTTCCATGCATGAGCCCAGATCTGGGGTCATTTTGTTTGGTAGTTTCCGTGACATATGTACAACTGTTATCCTATTTTTATTGGGCACGAACATGGAAGGGATTGCTCCCGGAAATATGAGTAATTAGTGCAAAGTAGTTATGAGGGTGCAAGGAAAATCGGTACATTTGGAGCCTGTTAATATGGATAGAAATCAGCCTCGGATTGCATGCACGCCTACATTAATTTGCTTTTTCCAAGGCCTGGAGTTTGGTTTTCACTGACCAGGTCAGCGATCCGCGGCAATGTCCATCCGAGCCATCGATCTGCCTCTTCATATCTCATATCTGACAAGCAGCAGCGTAGAGAGACGAAAAAAAGAGTCTAAGTCGTTTGCACTTGCATGTGAAAAGGAAACAATTTGTGCGGCACCGTTTATATGGTTGGCTGGGATAATGAACACGGTCCTGATAATAGAAGGCAACGCACATAATTCGTGGGGGGAGTGCCATATAATATCAGCGGATTATTAGCGTCCTCAAGGTTTTTACTTAATGCACGTAATAAACTTGTATGGAAGTAGTATTGTTTTAGGATGCATTTTGAGCAACACAAACACTACTACCGGACTGGAATCTGGGTCGTACAATATTCAGAACAATTCTAGTGAAATTAATTGCAAGACCGGCTACCTGTTATTAGACGATATTGCTATATCCCTGCAACTACAGGCCGACCATGCATGATGTTCAATTTGCAATGAATTGCGCCAGTTTCGGCGAGAATCAAATCTTCAAACTATTGGGATGGGACCCGATACAGACCTATTTCATCTGCCCGCATACACCGTAGGCGTCGGTCAACACCGGCGGCTTTCTCCAGCATGTATGCGGAGCGCGAGCCGGACAAAGAAGGGCTGTAGGGAGACAGATCGATGGGGAGAGAAATGGAAAGGGAATGCCGTGGAAGGATGACACCGGCGTCCGGCCACACATAGTTTGCTCTCCCGCGTGCGGCATGGTTGCCTCTCCATCCCGTCGCGTCGCCAAAGTCCAAAGTCATAAGTCACGGCACGCGCTGCCGCCCGCGGCGGCGACCATGTGTTTCTTTTATAGATGGAGATGGAGGGATAAGGCCCCCGTTTTGGAGCGGGGAACATAACAGATGGATGGATCTCTGCTGCAGGAGGCACCGGCCGGCCGGGATGAAGGGCGGAGATGGTTTGGGGCACGGATCGGTGACGTGGAGCCTCGGAGATGTCGCAGATTATTAAACGAGGCGGATTAGAGGGCATGGACGCGACGGGTAATCAATGGCCTGCCTGTGGTGGATTGTTGGCCGCGGCAGGATTTCCGCGCGCGAGGCAAGCTGAACGTTGGCGTTTTTCGTTCGGGTCGGTTGACCCGACCGCGTGGCCCCGCGAGATCGAGGCGCACTGACCCGCGCGTGCGTAGCTCGCCCTGGAACCAGCGAGAGCAAGTCGTTCGCTTCGCTTCTCCGCGCGCGCGGAAGGAAATCCATCCAGGAAACCAAGTGCGCCAGGAAGCAGGAAGCAGCGCCGGCGTGTGGGCGTCTGTCTGCAGCTGCTGTCGGTGGTGGGTGGAACCTGCGATGTCCGTGTAGTTTTTGCAGCAGTAGCAGAGGTCCCAACGGAAGAGGCTGCAATAACCATGGACGAGGCCGAGGTCCTGGCAACACCGCAGGCACTTGCCAGACCCTTTATAGCACTTGAACATGCAATTCAGCTCTGGCACGTCGCACAGCACCACGCCCCTTACCATCATATGCGTTGTCTCGACTGTATGTATGCACCAAACAAGATTTGAACTAAATCCATGTGGCAATTTTAAAATCTTCATAGAAACTTTGAACGAAATCTCAATGCTTACCGGAGGCGATGAGAAGGATGACCAACATGAACAAAACTTTCTTGCCCATCTCGTTATTTGGTGGAACACCAAGTGAATTCTCAATGGTACAAGTGATCGATGGGAGTTGAATGCTTAGGCTAGGTGGTGCATTTTATAGGAGAACATGATGCAAAAAAATTGCATTCATAAGGGCGTGTTTGACACTTACCAAATTAATAGTCACAATACTTTTTCGGGTTGTATTATATCAAGGATAAATGTTTACCATGGAAGCATTTTAATCATCCAAATCTCATCCATCCTTCGCAGATGTATTTAGATTTGGACGTATCTATGCACGATATAGTGTATAGATGCATCTAAATCTAAATAAATTTGTGACATCCTTTTCGAGAGGGAGGGAGAACTACTAGTAAGAGAGAAGTGATTGAAAAGGATTCGTTTCACCTTCTTTTAATAGATAGATAATATTAATTACTGTTATCATATGTTTACTTTTTATTTTCATTAATTTTTTGTAAAGCTCCTTAAAAGCGCACCATAGATACATAGTCCCTCCCTGGCGAAATAGAGGATGGTTAAGCTTTCTAGTACAACTTATGTCATGTTATAAATCTTTTTTTAAAAAAATACCCCTCGCGTCGACACGGACACTTGTCCGCTCGTTAAAGCAGACACACACACTCCCCCTCATTACCTTCTATCATCTCCGGGGAAATCAGGATTCCTCGGATCCAGTAAGTGTAGGATGCAGCTCTCCGGCCCCTGCAATTGTGTCGTTTTAGATGCTTAAGATAGGTGGTATATATTTTATTTATAGAGGAATGCATGGAAAAAAGTTATATTTATTCTTAATGGCGTGTTTAACATGCACCTAAATTAGACTCAGAATACGCTCCTCCTCATATATCAAGGATATGTATACCATGGAAAGCATTTTAATTATGTAAATGAGGTACTATACTAGGAAAAGGGAAGTGTATGGAAATGATTTTTCACTCCTTTTAATTAATAGATAATATTAATTACCATTATCATATATATTTATTTATTATTGTCATGAATTCTTCTTAAAGCTCCTTAAAAGCATAACATGGTTTATTTTTTTAATGAGTTTCATTAAATTTTATGATATATTTCAAATTTCAATGGAATTTATTTAAACGTAAACCCAGATCTATTGCATGTTGTCGAAGCCGCTCCGGTCGATGTCATCACCGTATCTGACTTTGTCATCGCCGTCGTTAGAGGAGAAATGCACCGTGATTACCCTACAGTCAGCTGCTGACCATTCATGCACCCATTTGTTGGTGGCCGGCGACGCCATTTCCTGCGATGCACGGAGGATGGCTATGTGCCTGGGCTCATGTGGCTCCGTGCGTGTCCAACATTGTCCGATTCATTTTCTTTGATTTTGACATCTGCAACACTGGCGGAGCTATGTGCAAGTCAGAGGGGGCCACCGCCCCCCCAGACTTTGCATTTTTTCTGAAGGAAATTTTTTTAGGGACCTAAATGAGAAGAAAATAGAGCCATTTGCCCCCCCAAACTTTGCATACTATCTGTTTTGCCCCCCCCCAAAATTCTGGGCTAGCTCCGCCACTGATCTGCAACTTGTGATGTATCTAATTTTCGCTGTGACTCTCAATTCTTGACGTGCGGTTGCGTGAATGTGTCCATCTTTTTTGATGAAGAACAAACTCATGTATTAACATGGCTAATGAAATGATCATATGCTTATTTTCTATTGTCAACATGTGATCATTTTTTTAAGACCTTGTATCTAGTTTACAGTTTGTGCCAATGATGTGTACTGAGATCAAAATCAGGAATTGTGTGCTAAGTTAAGTCTATGAACATCAAGATCATGTGTTCACCATCTATACATGTTAATAATCAAAATCTGGAATTATTGTGCTAACTTTAGTCAATGTTTATTACTTATGGAATCAAATCAGTATTGGTCCTTGTAAAAATCATGAACCATAAGAACTAGTGCTAATTTGAGCATTGTTTATATTATTATGTGCATGGTGTATTGTAGGTGCGGTCTAAACTCTGAAATTTAAATATGGGTAGAGCCACAGTGTCCTGTTGGATGCATTGATGCATGATCAGAGTGAGTATGTCATGTGCCACGGTTGGATTTACTAGAGACAGAATGATCTCCTTCGTGTGAAATACGTCACTTGAATACACTAGTTTGACCAATCTTCTTGCACTTTTTTTTTTGCACAAAGAAGGTGGTATTCCATTACAGTAACAGGTGACGGGTACAAATTGCAAACAGGCCTTTTACAACACTCGCCCTAAAGAACCTAATATTTGAAGATAAGACATGTAAAGTTACAGAACACACCCCAGAACAAAAGTTAAAAAAGCAATCAGGTCCTGGAGCTTCACCGTCGCCGCTCGCCGGCTTCCTCAACGCGTCGCCGCCAAGGAATGGAGAGAAGGTGCTCGCACTCTTCCTGCCGGCGAGAACCAACCCCCGTTGGCTACCTCCGCACCGCCGGGAACGAATCACTTGGCCGCACAGAAGCGTCGAGCTCCAACGGGGACAGGGAAATACCTCCTTCATGGAGGTAGAGAAACAGCCGTCTTGCTGGCTGAAGGCCGCCTAGCCAGAAGCAGCACATCGCCCTTCCTTCTCCCCTTGCCTCCATGGCCGAACAGAGAAGGATAGAGAATGGCGCAGCTGCTGAGCAGAAAGAACCAGGAAGCTAACCTCCACATCGTCGAAGCCGAAGACGAAGTCCAGCGGAGCTTCTCCCCCTCGCCTCCACGGCCGTCCAGGAGAAGCTTCACCCAGCTGCAGTCCTCAACCAGCCGCTCCTCTTCCTCGCCGCCACGGCCGGCCAAGAGGAGCTCCGCGCCAAGGATCTCGAGCCTCTGGATGCGGAAGATGACCACTACTTTATTGAAGGAGACCTTGCTCCCCTCCGCCGCCTCCAGCTCCGACCACCGGAGAACTAGCCGCGGGGAGAGAAACCCTAAGAAGCCCTGGATCTGGTCATCTAGACCCCAAGCTGAGCTCCTACTACCAGGCAAACAGCCCAAAACTAACCTAATCCTAAACCTAACTACTACGGCGCCCCTCCTAGCCCATCTCCGGCCGGCTATTCCGGCGGAGAGGGCGTCGGGGAGGCCCGGTCGGCAGAGAGAAGCACGCAGAGAATTGTTCACGCGTGAGAGGAGAAAGGGGGGAAAATGTGCTACCGGGATCTTCTTGCACATGGACGTCCTGGATAAAGTCCTATGTGTAGCTCGGGCTCTGAAAGGGGTTTTCGCTTAACATTTATTATATCATTGCCTGATATTGCCGTAAATAAAAAGATAAAAGTTATCACGTAAGAAAATATCAACGCAAACGGATGGTAGCATAACGGTAGCCACTTCAAACAACCCTAGTTCGAAACTCTGATGTGCCTCTTTTTTTTTTGCCTATTTCTTAAACTAGTTTATGCTTTTGTACATTAACATTGACAATCGGGTCCCACCATTAATGACGGACTAATGTATCACGAATTCAATTTCGTCAACAGGATTATCCGTGATGGTTAACCATGACGCGAGTTGATACCCTGATGCATGTATGATCATACGTGACAAAAAAGCCAATATGTCACCTACTTACCTTAATACATGATAGATCAAACATTTGTAATGAGGATATTTGTCACTGAATATGATATCTACCGTCCAAGAAACTGATACAACAGGTCTTAAGATGCCGTCTCGTTGTCGATGGGAACGTCGCCTTCCACTGAAGAATATTCTAGCTTTTAATGAGATACCAAAGTGTCAAACCTGAAGTTTGAACTTTGGTGGATTGAGGGTATCATTGCTCTCCTAACCATCCAACCACACGTTGGTTTTCCCATCCCCGGCCCAAATAGCTTGACTTCCTGCGTTTGTGTTCCTGGGCAGACAAACTAGGTCTAGTCAGTCAATGAATAATGCAAAAAAAAAAAAAGGATAGATGATTGGTTCCCTTGTGACGAATGGTGGCTAAGCTCCATATTAACATACGCGATTAATTAAGATTGTCAACTTGATGCATATGGTAAGAGTCAAAAAGAAATGAGCATCATGTGGAGTTTACGGAACAACATGTGCTGAAGGTTCTTGGCGAAAACTTCGAAAATTGGTACTAGATGATTGATTACTTAATAGTAGTGAAAGGCTAAGGACGTTGTATGAACAAACAAAATTAGTAGTACTGCCAAGTTGACTCGTAAGTTTATCAATAAATAATAGCGTGCAAGGGAATTGTAGAGAATATAAATTGCTCTTAAGAAATGTCGTATCTAATCATCGCAGGAGTACAAATATGCCAAGAGATGGACGTGAGAAGTTGACAAATGCAGTATTCTCTCGCGCGATGTCACTCCAAATGGAGTACAATGTTGTTCAGTTGAGGAATAGTTTTAAAAATGTATACCCGCGCGCGCTGTCACTCCAATCTCATAGTCTCTCTCGTTCCCTCTTGGAGCGTTGAGGCAAACCGGGAGCAGCCATGATTCGCGGCCAGCCTTCTTTCCCGACTCCACGACGGTCGTCGCCATCACCGGTGACCAGGAGATCCAGTGCATTCGCGGCTTTCTTGCCCGGCGCCGGTGACAGCGATACCAGCCAGCCACGCGGCATCTTCCCCGGCACCGGTAGCGTCCATATCAGGTGGCCTAGTCTGGGTTTTCGCCGTCGACTCCAAGCTAGGTTCAAGCCTGCCGCCGGCCGTGTCGTCGATGACACCAGCGCTGTGGAACTCAGATCCGGAGGTGCACCGTGCTCGCGTCTGGCGGTCGTGACCACAAGGTGATTTCCTCGCGTCCGGCCCTGTTATCACTCGCATCTTCTCACATATGTGGGTGATATATATAGCCACGTTCTCTTGTGCGCATAGTGTTGGTTTCTAATCCCATTCTTTCGCGGTTTGTTCTTTTGATCTAGCTGTACGTGCAACGACGTACACTGCCAGCTCCGGGGCTCCTCGATTTTATTTGTCCTGATGACTAGCTAGCTTCTCGTTCATGGTTTGTGCAGGCCTGTAAAGAGGGAGCTGATCCACCCCCGTCCCGTGTGCAACAGACCGAACATCGGGGTCCCCGCCCAAGTCGGCGGGTCAGCCCAGCCCAGCCCAGCGCCAAGAAGGAGACCGGATCGATGTGAGAAGCGGATAACGGGAGCAGGGAAGGGGAGTACCGAAGGTGTTGGTGTTTTTTTTTTTTCTTTTTTCATTCACGCGGAACCCCGGAGAAGCAGCAGCCCCTCAAGAGAAACAGCCTGGTCAGCAGACCCTCTGGCACCGACCCGCGCGTGCCTAGCTCCCCTTGACATGGACCTTTCTTTTTCTACTCTACGTTCCATTGCTGCGAATGAATTCTGGCCGACTAACCGGCGGCAGCCGGGATTTGAGGATAAAACATTTAAAATTTAGCTACGCTAGTTTCATCAACATTTAAAATTCCGGCCACCATCTCCGCCGTCCACCACGATTCCCATACTACCGCCCGCGAGCCATCACAGGGATCAGATCCTCATCTCACGCACAGCAGCTCCTCCGCGATCAGATCCTCGTCTCACCCGCAGTAGCTCGCCGGAGGCCTCCGCAGCTCCCACGCCGTCTCGTCTTCTTCTTGCTCTCGCTCAGCTCCAATCTTTTCCGATGCTGCCGATCATCCGCTCCACCAGGGCGGCCGCAGGTTATCCGGGCCAAAAGTGAATTAACTAGAACTGAATGTAAAAGTTTGTTTAACCACTCACAGCCAACATCGCGAACAATGCCGTCCGCTTTTCTTTTTTTTGTTTCCATGGATCTCTCCGACGAAGTAGCGGAAGCGCCAAGTGGAAATGTCATGGTCATGCACCTGTGATTTTTGTTCCTGGTTTGGGTTTTCCGCATTAACTATTTGACTCATGTTTACTTGATTATATTCTATATTTTCATGTTTGGTCAGCATAGATCCTTACTTACCAATTCAGACGAAAAACAAAAGCCTGTACCCGCAAAAATAAAAAAAGCCTGCATCCCAGATAAATTTAGCTAGTACTACTGTACCTACACTTCTTCTATACCACAGGGCCAGCAGCACATCTCTCCATTCCGATTCCTTTACTCGCACGGAAAGAATACAAACAACTCGACTTGGCGGCAGGGCTCGGAAATAATACAAACAACTCGACCTCCAGGTTTAACATTCCAAACATAGTATCAAAACACCACCGCCGCGTCCAGACAAGCTCACCTTAAACATGTATCTACACCAACTAGAGACCTCCACCACCACCACAGCAACCTCATGCTTCTCCAGCCTCCTCCGTTGCCAACTGGAACCTGCAAGACCACAACACGGCCAACAAAGATTAACCTCCAACCGGGAAAGGTTACAGTTACTAACCATTATTTCACCATCTCAACTGCCCAACCCAGCTACTGCTTCAAAAAAATGATGCTAAAAGAGGTAATCTGTACATTTTGCACTACATCTTCTAATGGTGCAGAGGGCAAAAAAGTAACAAAAGGCAATAAGGCCAATCATAATAAACGGCAAATGAACCAATTATGCCCTTTCGCAACAAGGACAGTACATGGTGAAACAGATTGCCAGCAACACATTCTTCTACAAATTGTAACTGACAAAACCGAGACAAATACAGTACGCATTCAGGCTTTATAACTCACAAAATATCTATCTACTTTGTTGAACCACTAGTCCAGATCAGCTCCAAAAAGCTCCAGGTTAATTCAGCTCACATTCGATGCAAGCCAGGTTTAAGCTTTACATTCATCAACTCGACCAAACAACTAGTTTAATAAATACAAGAGTATAGGGATCACCAAAACCCACAAGTGTAGGGATCACAAGACCACTTCATCAGAGAAGCAACTCAGTATGGATGCGCACATTTAGGAATAAAATTTCCATGTACACCACAAAAGCAGCAGCAAGAAAATTAACCAGAAAATACTCCCAACACAGGACTAAAGCAAAATATATATATACATGTTCTTCCTTTGGAGCATACAGGTTGTCAAGTAACAAATCATGCACAGAAACTGTGTTACCTAGGTGCCATGGCACACACGCTGTCGCAGGTATGCCCGATACAAACTAGCACCAAAGAGCCAGTAGTACTCAGGGGAGATAACCAAACCAAGCACTGATATGAAAAGAATCAAACAATCATCCAATGGAAATGAACATTTCGATAACTGAATAATGCCATATCTCTGCACCAAAGTAGTACTACTTGAATTCACTCAGATAATTGCATAAGTTGCTTTGCCGAGGAAAGAAACAAACATCTCTAGTCCAAAAAGATAAGCTTTGTTATTACTTAAAATTTTGGAGCTTCTATTATGTACTGCGTTCAGCCCCTACTACTTTAGCAACAGACCACATTTAACAAACATACAAGCTTTGATTTGGTAACAGACCAACACAGATTAACCTCCAAATGGAAAACGTAACAACTACTAAACATTATTTCACTTATTGATTTGGATAGAGAAATGATCACCTGTTTATCTCCACAAGTTAGTTTATCTCGTCCCCTTCCATCAGGACATCTTCCAGTTTGCTGCATCATAGTAGTGCATTCAAAAAGAACAACGTGTAACCATCAATTGTCAAAGATTAACAAATCTGGAAGCTGTTGTCATGCACTCTTGAGTCATTCAACTTACCATCACTCTTTTATTTTCATCCTTCAGTACTGCATGCTGTTCTTCTTGGCCACAGTCTTGTTTTCTTTCAGCACTTGTATTTCCTACATGGTGCACAAAGAGTGAGTCAGCAACTGAGTGCAAAATCTTTCACAAAAACGTGCAATATGGGATGCAATCATAAAAATGGCATTGGTCCTCACTCTAAATGGCCTATGAATTGTTCTCTTGAGCTTTTCCCTTGCTCTGTTTTCACTGGGATACCACATTACTAACATCAGCTTCCGTACTCTATATTCACTGGGATGCAAAATCTTGCCGATTTGAGGCTTGCTTTGTCAGCTGATCACCATACAACACATTCTTTTTGTCGCCGGTGTCGTGATCATTAGGCTGTAATGGTGTTCCTCCTCCTCACGCTTCCCCTACGAGGCCTCCTCCCAATGTCGCTCTCTTCAGTTCCTCCTCCTCCGATGAGCTTTGAACCTGAAAATGAACAAGTTTTTAGTACTGTCTATGCATAGCAAACAGCAAACAGTCAAAAGAAAAAAGAAGCACAACTACTAAGCCTACACATCTACAGCAAACAAAAATAGCAAAATGGAAACCCTGAAAGATAGCATGTACCAATTTGAGTAGCACGGTCATAATTTCCAAAGCTCTCCTTTTTTGTTCTAATTTTAGATTGTAAAAAACATGTACAGCAAACATAATTAGGAGGCATACACTCAGACCTAACTGCACCAACCCATGCATGAAGCAATTCATGAAGCATCCGATGTTCTCAAATTATTATTCTGTGTTGGATTAAAAAAGGTGCAAGCTCTTACTACCTCAACACACAAAATAAACATAGATATGAATGAGGGATTTACTAGCTCTCCTCCCTTTGGCAGAAGAAGGGCTGTCGGTGGAGGCTAGGAGCAGTAGCAGCATGCTTGGATCATCAGCTTTGTCGCCTCTCAGGTCTTGGTCGGAACAGCGAGGAGGCTAGAGCAGGAGCACACATGGTAGAGAAACGTACAATACAGAGCATCAAAGACCATGAACCAATGGAATCATCTACATCAGGCTCACAATGTGCATGAGAAAATATGGGAGTAAAATGAACAAATTATGCACATAAATCAAACACAGCAGATGCCCAACTTGAGATACTAGGAACCCTTATGCATCAAATTCGCTACAGAATTAAGCATGGATATTATTAACACTACGCACTTTGCGATAGATTCAGCCAGGTAGCACTAACAAATCATCCGCTGCAAGTCTTAGTTCATATCAGCGCAAGCAAAACACAAATGTATAACAATCGAACCACCAAATGGAGAAGATATTCTAGCCTCTACTACTTTCTGCACTACCATGTAGAAAACAAATTTAGTAATTTGCATGTCAGCAAATACAATATGTGACCACACAGATGCATTAAGCAGACAAGGAAAACTACTTAATCATTCTATTTGTATTTGAACAAATACAGTATGTGGCCCCAGAGCAGGCGAGCAAAACTATTTAATCATTCTTTTTCGGTACCACATGCATCAACGATTTGCACAACACTTGACTAGTAACAATATTCAGCACCCAAATAAATCATAGGCAGACAGAGAAAAATTTCGACCTTGAGATGCCAAATAAATCATAGGACATCTCCCTTCCAGCTAGGACTGATCCTACTGGTTGCTACCGCCTCTCTGTCCCCCACCACGAGCATCCCGCCGTGGCTGCTGCCATCGGAGGCGTCGGTGAAGGCCAGGGTCGCATCTGCCCCGCGCGGAGCCGCCGCGGTCACCACCACCCGCTGCAGGGGCGCCACCGTCGTCGTGGACTTCCTGCTCCTCCGCCGGTGACGCCCAATCTTCGCTCCGCCTCACCAAAATCATCTGCCGCGCCGCCGCCCGCCATGGAGGAAAAAGGCCGAAGCTTTCTCCAGGGGGTGCCCGATTTGGGTGGCTCCAATGGGTGGGATAGAGAGAGGGGGTTCCGGGGAGGTGGTCGGCGGGGAGAGGAGTTGCCGGCGGCGCAAATGGGTTCGGTGGGAGGGAGGAAGCGATTTTGTTTCGGTGGGTGGGCTCGAGTTTTGCTCAGCTTTGCAATGGCTAATCCCACGGATCAAGGAGGAAGCAACACACAAAACAAAATCTGGGAGTATATATATAGAATTAGAATTAATGTGTCGTGATTTTAGGGGTGAGTTGTTTTCCCCACCCAATCAACTTCCTAGTTTATAGGGGAGAGCCATCCTGGAAATTAATTACGGGCACAAAATTTATTGATGGAATGGGGTAGTACTACCACTAGTATTTGTTTTTACCCAATCAACTGCCGAGTTTATAGCAAGTAATCCGGGTAAATAATTAATTTGGGGTGTGGCTAAAGTAATAACTTGCCAAAATGTTTTAGCTGCCGATGACCGAGGCAACGCCGCCGACAATCCCAGGCCGGCCGAGGCAACACTGCGAGACGCGTTGCAACCGGTCGACCCTCCATCGGCGACAACCAAGATCACACACTGGGAAAGGAGAAGTCCGACCTAGGGCTTGCACCCATCTGGTCCATCCCACCTCGCACCTCCACCGCTGGCTGGCATGGCCCATCGCCAACGGCCACCACCACCATCACAAGGACGCCGCCCCAGACTGGCGCCTAGGTCACCGTCCGCCGCGCCGCCGATGTCCTAGGCGCGCCGCCGCTCACGACGACGGGCGCACCGCTCATGCCGCCACTCATCGAGCAACCAGCACGCCGTGGTGCCCAGCGAGCGCACCACACCTAACTGGGGAGGATCCTTCCCGCGTCAATCCATCCCGCCAGGGGACAAGCAGGCCCCACCGCCGCCGGCAACGACCAGGCAGAGCCCGGCCACGCCCCATGGCAGCGGCGGGAGAAGGAAGGAGGGGGGCTGGTGGCGGCAGCTATCTAGGGTTTCCCCACGTCGCCACACGCGGGCGAGAGGAGGAAACCTAATAATCGTTACGAACCTCAAAGTTTCCAGATTAAACCATGATCACCAATCATGTTTTGCTAAACCTTTGTTTGTTGATGGCCCATGGCTGCCCTCCACCTAATAATCGTCGCGGCCGTCCAGTTCAATAAGATTTGAAATCCATCCAAGTGTTTTTAAAATATTCCAAACAGTCTTTAACTCTGTAGCCTTGTGAAGTCTGGTGCTTGGTATGCTGACATTTGATCATCAATATGCAGGATCTGCCCTTCAGACCAAAGTACCTTGTGACTTTCACGGCAGCATGGTATGGGTGGATCGCTGGAGGGATCGATGTTTCATCTGGGTCAAAGTACATTCTTTCGGGGGGACGTTTCAGCTAGAATAGTGGAGATTACCGCTCAGCCCAAAACGAAAATTTTGGCACTATATTTGGAAACTAATTAAATCCCAATCGATCCAATTATTACGGGGTCTCAATTTTCCCTTATTTCCCGCTATGTGTGCGTGTATGCATCTATGGTAGCAACGCTGCCTCTGTATGCACAAATGAAAGATAAGTGATATACTAATTCATCCTCCGCAGACCAATGTACCTTCTCATCTGATCGACCTGGTCCATTTGAGACACATAGTACTCAAAATTTTGCCATGACCTTTCCTTTTTTGCAACATTCAGACCACAAATCAAACAATATAGTAGTAGAATAAATGTTCGTACAGCCACACGATCCAACCTTGCTGACAAGTCTAACGCAAAGAAACGCAAGCTAGGAACAAACATCACACACGTGCACATTTACCAAATTGTTACAACTTCCAAAGCCTGGAGCATTACAAAAATGGATTTTACAACATCGAGTACTACCGAATATTACAAGGACCGAAAAGCGGCACTACACACGACGGGACACCTGGTTCGCGCTTCCCAACTACAGCACCAAGAAGATTACATGCAGAAAGTGAAAGGATCTGGGCAGGTCCTTCTTTGTAGCCTTCTTGCTCTTCTTTCTTTACATGCTGAAAAAAAGGAAGTTTTGTTACTCTTTCTTATTAAAACTAGGAACATCCAGCACAGGCATCAATGAGCTTCCTAACAGAATTCATTTTAGGAATCAGCTAAGCAAAACAATAATAATCCCGGCACTAAATATGGATCGGAACTTAGCCACTTTAGTGCAGATCAGCTCCAAACAAGCGTAACCAGACACATTAATAATAGTAACTCAAGATCAAGGTTCGGCCCAAATTATATGAAAATTTTGGTTTAGTGTGACTCCAGGTTCTACCTCTAGCTTCAAACATTAATCTAAACAGATAGCTTCAAACAGGTGCAACCAGCCTCTTGAAAACAACGCATAGCATGATCTCAAAGAAATGGAAAGGACATAAGAGGTGACACTCTCGTAACACCAACTTATAGCCATGGTATGGTCCTAAACCAGCCTCAACTAAATCAAGAGTTGGTGTCATGGCTACCAGAGTACTCACCTAAATCCACGGATTCGAAGAAGAAGGGAGATCCGGCCATGGCTACCCTCTGGGCCAGCTCCACTTATCCCTGGAATACAAAAACGAAAAGCCAAATTATTTTGGAGCTCAAGTTACAGGAATCAGGAACTGGTCTAATTCCAAACTTCTAATTTACACACGGAACTGATAAAGCTAAAACAATTTCCAAGAAAGGCAACAGATCCTTATCGATGATTGATTCTGCTTCCTATCTAGCACTTGTCAACAATTACTTCTTTCTACTTGTTTACAAAGATCAGCGTGATTTTATCTAATAAATAGAACTAGTCATTAAGCCACTAAGTAGCAAGGATGTTCAAAATTAATTAGCAAGGGAGTGCTCAAAATTTTGGCAAAACCTTGCCTGTTTTTTGGACATCCAAACCTACACAGCAAATATCATACTTCAATTAAGAAAATGGTGCATACGACACAGCCCATGTGACACAGACATATAATCAACGAAAATCTCCGCATCACCGGTCAATACCGGGCATACAACATAACATGCATCATAACCAGTTCATTAAGGCGCTAGAAAGGAAGCCGACCAAGCTTGTCCCCAGGGTCTTCCAGCTTCCTTCCAAGTGATGGCCTGCAGCCACAGGTTCCAGCTGCGACACGTGTCTCTCATTTAGTCCTCATTTTCCTTGAACAAGAACAAAACATGATGGTCAGCTATGGCGGATTTAGCAAGAAGGATCAGATTTCGAAATTGGTCTAACATGTCAATAGAATTGTAAAACACCAATACAAACATGGCTTGATGGTGTCACGGATCATCATGTCAAAAACAAGACTTGTGGAGACTTGAATGTACTATGTCATCTATATCATAAATCCACGGAGTCTAGTGCCAAGTCTTCCCGTGGACTCACCTAAACCCACGGAGTCGAAAAAGAAGGCCACCGCATCCTTCCAGCCGGATCTGGCAGCCATCGCTACCTCCTGACAAGCTCCAGCTCCACTTCTCCCCTGATAAATACAAAAAACAAAAGGAAAATTTATTTTCGAGCTCTAGTTACATGAATCAGGGGCAAAGATATCATCTCGAGCACATGGCTAATCAGCGAGAGAACTAGGCAACAATCAACGTCATGGCAAAGCTGATGCATGGCAGCATACCAAGTGACTCTAGCATCTTATCACACTCATCTAGAATGAAATGCCTGACATTCTTACAACTATATGCTCACGTGTGAGAGGTGCACACTGACAATGTCATCGTGGGGAAGAACTAGGTTCGTGCACGGCAGGAAGATGGGGGAAAGGTGAGGACCTTATTCTGTGGGCGTCGCCGTGGTCGGGTTCTCCTGGACGATCATGTCCAGGTCGCCGACTCATGGTGCGTGGTCGTCGGCGTCTCCTTGGCCGTGCTGGCGAGCACACAGTCACCAGCAGAGCAGCAGATGGGGGAGGCCGGCCATGACCCCCTCCAAAATTTCTGCACGGGACAGAGCATGAGCAATAGGAATAAAATCAAGGTCAGGAAACGGAGATCGGGACTTGACCGAGGAGGGAGAGGTAGACGCGGACGCCATGGAGGAGGTCCAGCGCCGGCTTGAGCCTCGGGCGGTGCTCCTCGACGGCGACGGCTTGAGCCTCGGGCGGTGCTACTCGACGGCGACGGCGTGTCCAGGAGGCGATGAGCAAGGGTTGGACAGCGGGGCGGAGGGAATTTGGTGGGTGGGGATGTCCGGCATCGAGGGAGATGGGTGGGCGGCGAGCGGCGGCCGGCGGCAGGAGTTGAGGCGGCGGCGAGGGGAAGTTGGAGGATGCGCTTCGTTTGGCCCAAAACAAAACCTAGATGAGGACCTCTCGTCTTGGCCCAACTCAATAATTTCGATGGCTTTTTTTTCATGTGAATTTTGGAATTTCAGATAGCGCGGGATTCTGCCAATTAGACGAGTCACTTTACTCACCTACCATAAGATCGATCAAGTGTCCAAAAATTGAAAGGATTTTTAGCAGCATGCATCCTGGCTCACGTATACGCTCAATTGAATCAATCGAGCTAGCTTCATAGTATATACGCTCCAAACTTGGAATTCAACCATACATCCACGCACACGAGTCCACTGAGTTTACACTACTGGTGTAACACCACTAACTCTATAAATCAAGCTACTAGTATATCTTCAAGCGGATATTCACTTCGGCTCAGACTAACTTTGTAGCACTTGATTAGACAGTCAAATTATTAAGAACGGCGACATTTTTATGATATATTGAGAATGGTAAAGTCGGTGAGAAATCAGATTTAATTTCCATGCAGATTAATTTAGACATTATTATATGCTTTTTCACCAGCTAAAAATTAGTTAGCGCCACGAATCAAAAATTAATTAATATTAGTGCTCAGAATTTAGTTATCATCAAAATTGGAATCTCTACATCATATCGGAAGTTTCGCTTGAGTTAATTTCTAGTGTTTGACGAAACGCGTGCTCCTTTTAACCCGTAAATTAAGTCGAGAAACCATGAATCACAAGATCACTCTAAACTATAATAAAGTTTACGGATTGATAATTCTATGCTACGATCACCATATGTAGCAGGAGTGTCATGGGCAAAGCTAGCTAGAGTAGTAGGCTAGTACCCAAGTTCGGTTTGAAGGAAAGGAAATAGACGCTGGATTTAACAATTGCTTATTGCGTGCACTAATTAATTGCATATGTCTCATTTCTTGAAATACTCCCTCCCTGTATAAAATGTTATTTAGATTTATCTATTTTTATATATATTTATAGACATTTTTTTAAGGCATATTTGTATGGACAGAGGTAATAGCATTAATTATCCGGCCATGTGTCCACGTAGAAACTTTTTTGACCAAGTAGTAACCCCCAATTCCACGCCATCGACCCCAATTCTTGCAAGAACTTGACATATTTTTTGGAGTTTTCACGTTCCTGTGACCTATTATAACACAAATAAAAAAGGAAGGTCACATGAAATCACCACTTTCAACGAAGAGCTGGGAGTTAGACGTCACGGGTCCCAGGGGACAGGGTTTCGATTCAAATTGCACGAGGAATGGTCAAAACTCTTATTCTCGTTGACTATCTCACGCGAAGATTTCGGACTCATAGTTCATAACCCCACTTTTGAGGCCACTAGCCGGTCTCTTGTAAGTGCTTTGCCTCTTTTAGGGATTTCATGTTGCTATGATCGACCCATTATGATACAACGAAAGAGGAAAGCCACATTGAATCACCACATTCAACGAAAATATACTAGGTAATATGAAACTCACATGGAATCACCACTTTCGATGGACAACTACAAGGTAGACGTCGCGGGTCCCAAGGAACAAGGTTTCCCCTAAAATCACGTGTGGAATGGTCAAAACTCTTACTCTCGTTCATGGGGGTGATGGGAATTTAAGTGTGGTGTAAATAAGAAAGACCAATACATAACTATGAAGTGGCACTTTCTTCGTAAACATGATTGTCTCGTGTGAAGTTTCTCGACTCATAGTGCATAGCATCCACTTCAACTCCAATAGCCAATCTCTTGTAAGTACTTGGCCTCTTTTGGGATTTCATGTTCTTATACCCATCATGACACAATAAAAGAGGAAAGTCACATTGAATCGCCACTTTCCATGGAAAGCTAATGGGTGATATGAAACTCACATGGAATCAACACTTTTGATGGACAGCTACAAGGTGGTTCGCGGGACCCAAGGAACAAGGTTTCTCCTAAAATTGCGCGAGGAAGGGTAAAAAATCTTCCCCTTTTGATTGAGGTCATGATATGGGTATAGAAGGGTGGTGTAAAAAGACAATACACAACTCTAAAGTGACACTTATTTCACACTTAAAGACACTATAAGTCACGGAGCTTTTAGATTTGTGGTGCAAAAAACTACGCTCCGAGACCACAAACCCAACTCCTATAAAGGGGTACCTAGTTCACAAAAATAACTACCCTAGAAAGGAAATTCTAGACTGATAGTGCAAAACGCTCACTTCGAAGCCACTCGCACAACTTTTGTAAGAACTTGGCCTCTTTTGCGGGGTTTCATGGTATTGCGACCCATTATAACTCAAAAAATGTAAAGTTACGTGGAATTAGCACTCTCGATGGAAAGCTAGGGGGAAACATCACGGGGCCTGCAAAACAGAGGAACACATGAAATCATGCCAAAACCCATTGAAAACTCTTCCCTTGTGGTATGGGGCCCTAATATGAGTATATATGGGTTTTCTAAAGCGAACAAGACAAACATAACTTTGATGTAGCAGCCGATTCACAAATAGGACTATTATACATACAAGTTATGGGCTAATGGTGCATAACCTCAATTCGAGGCCATTGACACTACTATTGTAAGAACTTGATCTTTTTTCATTTTTATGTTCTTATGACATTTTGAAATAATGCATATAGAAAATTCACATGGAATCTCAAGTTCTGACGGGAATCCAATGGGTAGATGTTGTGGGGGCCATGGAATAGGGTTTCAGATGAAATCGAGAGAGCAAGGTTGTGAAACCCACCCATCTTGCATGTTCCTGTGACCTATTATAACACAAATAAAAAGGAAGGTCACATGAAATCACCACTTTCAACGAAGAGATGGGAGTTAGACGTCGTGGGTTCCATGGGACAGGGTTTCGATTCAAATTGCACGAGGAATGGTCAAAACTCTTATTCTCGTTGACTATCTCACGTGAAGATTCCGGACTCATAGTGCACTTTCGAGGCCACTGGCCGATCTCTTGTAAGCGCTTTGCCTCTTTTGGGGATTTCATGTTGCTATGACCCATTATGACAGAACGAAAGAGGAAAGCCACATTGAATCACCACATTCGATGAAAAGATACTAGGTAATATGAAATTCACATGGAATCACCACTTTCGATGGACAATTACAAGGTAGACATCGCGGGTCCCAAGGAACAAGGTTTTCCCTAAAATAGCATGTGGGATGGTCAAAACTCTTACTCTCGTTCATGGGGGTGATATGGGTATTTAAATGTGGTGTAAATAAGAAAGACCAATACATAACTATGAAGTGGCACTTCCTTCGCAAACATGACTATCTCGTGTGAAGTTTCTGGACTCATAGTGCATAGCACCCACTTCGAGTCCAATGGCCAATCTCTTGTAAGTACTTGGCCTCTTTTGGATATTTCATGTTCCTATACCCATCATGACACAATAAAAGAGGAAAGCCACATTGAATCACCACTTTCCACGGGAAGCTAATGGGTAATATGAAACTCAAATGGAATCAACACTTTCGATGGACACCTACAAGGTAGTTCGCGGGACCCAAGGAACAAGGTTTCTCCTAAAATACGCGAGGAAGGGTAAAAAAATCTTCCCCTTCTGATTGAGGTCATGATATGGGTATAGAAAGGTGATGTAAAAAGACAATGCACAACTCTAAAGTGACACTTCCTTCACACTTAAAACACTATAAGTCACGACACTTTTAGACTTGTGGTGCAAAAAACTACGCTCCGAAGCGACCGACCCAACTCTTGCAAAGTGGTACCTAGTTTACACAAATAACTACCCAAAACAAAAATTCTAGACTTATAGTGCAAAACGCTCACTTCGAAGCCACAAGGACAACTTTTGTAAGAACTTGGCCTCTTTTGCGGGTTTCATGGTATTGCGACCCATTATAACTCAAAAAGAGTAAATTCACGTGGAATCACCACTCTAGACGGAAAGCTAGGGGGAAACATCACGGGGCCTGCAAAATAGATGAACACATGAAATCACACCAAAAACCATCGAAAACTCTTCCCTTGTTATAAGGAGTCCTAGTATGAGTATATATGGGTTTTCTAAAGCGGAGAAGACAAACATAACTTTGATGTAGCACCCGATTGACAAATAGGACTATTATACATACAAGTTATGGGCTAATGGTGCATAACCTCACTTCGAGGCCATTGACCCTACTATTGTAAGAACTTGATCTTTTTTTCATTTTTATGTTCTTATAACCTTTTCAAATAATGCATATAGAAAATTCTCATGGAATCCCTAGTTTCGACACGAATCTAGTGGGTAGATGTCGTGGGCCCATGGAATAGGGTTTCACATGAAATCACGGGGGAAAAGGTTGGGAAACCCACCCATCTTCCAGGTGTGAACATGACGCCTCTACCTTATATCCCGTCGTCGCGCGGTCGCGCCGCCACCACGCTGGTGACCTAGCCCCGCACCTCGCCGGCTACCGGCATCCTTGGCGCCCTGCTCCTCCTCCCTCGTCTCACCCTCTCGGTGGTCCCTCTACACCGCCTCATCCCCTACATCCCGAATTGTCGCCTCGCCAAGACCTACACCCGCATCGTGCGCCTCTCGTGTTGGTTCTACGGCATCGCGTCGTCCCCAAAACGCAGACTCCTGTGTCGTCGTACTGTGCTACGCCGCTCATGGATCATCCGACAACTCCGGTTCCCCACTCGCTTCTGCATGGAGCCGCCACACCGCACCTCCGCTTCCTCGTCATCGAAGGGCTCATCTGCGCACCTCCTCCGAAATCCGGATGGACGATGGCGCTACTCATCAAGGCGCCCCGCCGCCGTAGTGCTCCGTCCCCACTTCTGGTGTGGCCATGGACGCAAAGGATGCAACGTTGCACTGTTGCTTCTAAGTTAGGCAACATGTGGTGCGATAGCAATTTGACGCTGCTTCGAACGGAGGCAGTCGATGCTACAAGGGTCGGGCGGCGATGCTACTAGTGGCATACGATGGAGCTTCCACAAGCCACGACGATGTTGCGAGTGGCGTCGATTAGTGCTTCCTAGGGCGTCGGGTGCTGCTACCATCAGCTTGGGCTGATGTTGCGACATGCGACAACAATGCTACCACCGCGAGGGAGGGTGCTACAAGGAGGAACCAACAGTGGCGCAAGGACCTTGGCTGGAGATCTCGTAAATTTGCTTTCCGGTACTACAATAGAATAATTGGTTTCGTATGATTGTTGTGTTGTTGTGCTATAAGGTTCCTCAGACGAGGCCGGGTTTGGTATTAGTACATACTTTTTGCAACAAGGTCTCAAGTGAGTCTCCACGAAGTCTCCGGCAAACTCCGTGTCAATGAGTGTTTTCTTTTGGTTTTAGGTGAACACTTTTTTGGCTTCAATGAAGTAAAAAAAAGGGTTATTTTTGCTTCAATAAAGCAAAAGTGGGATTTGCGGCAAAATTGGACATATAAGTTGATCTAATTGCTCAGAGTGGTTTGATCCAATGGCGGGAGACCTGGAGGCTATGGGGTTTTGATCGTTTGGACGATTGTCAGCACGGTGAAGATTGCAGGGAAAAGCTCTCCACCGCTATACCTTCAAAAACAAAAAAAAATAAGAACACAGTCATATGGTTATTAATTTTTTTGTACGGTGTAATGTCATGAGCCGAATATATATATAGTTAGCCAATAGCCATGCATATTTGTCCAAGATGAATGAGCCATTTCCTTGGCCACCGACATGCCACAAAAGTAGAGGCTCAATAAAATCTTCTCAACGAATGAAAAACGCTCATCATCAACCTCAATAAAATGCACGTACTTTAAAGCAATGCAAATCTGTGAGTCAATCACGTCCTAGTAGCAAGCTCTCACGCAGGACGTACGCCATGGTTTGAACGTCATGGAAAAAAGGCAAGAAATCCACGTGAGTTAATTACTATGTGTCTCCTCCGCGATTAAAGCAAGTCCAAAGAAGGCAAATCAATTAAAACAATGCAAATCTGTTGCCGCTATCTTCTCAACTCCTTATCTGGAAACCCAGCGGCGACATGCATGGCGAGAGTCCCCTATATGATCCCTCCCTCTCCATCCGATGGCTGCCGGCTCACCTCGCGCTCCTCACGCGGATCGTGCCCCCATCCATGGTCTCTCCGCGTTCGCCGCTCAACCCCCTGCTCGCACCTGCCCGCGCTCGCTCCCTATAAATTCTCCACGGGGATTGTCGTGCTCATCATCCTCTAATGTCTTCTCATACTTCATCCCCAAACTCCTCTTCCTCAGCCAATATTGTGTCGATCTTACCAGTTTATAAATCCCATCTAGTCCACGGTGCATGATGCCGGCAAGACATACTGGTGTGGGTTGGACATGTATAGTGGCTGCTAGGCATGGTGAGGACGGCCATGCCGGCGGACATGGCGCATGGTCAGGAGATGCTCGTCTCCGGCGGACATGACGCATGGTGAGGAGATATCTCGGTCTCCCTAAGAACTGTCTTTTCTTAATCTAACTCGGCACAATTCCGTTTGGGTAATAAAACCACTATACTTGTGTTGTAGTGCTGGGAGATATGGTGCTAGCTGCTGGATGTGGAATCGAAGCCGATGCATTTATGTGCCGGTAAGATCTCTTGCCAAGCAAGATGCACGAGTTTGATGTCTTTGCCTTCTTATTGATTCCAATCCCTGCATTCATCATCTCCCAAAATTTCTGTATTAACAATCAATCATGTCTGTTTCTCCGTCATAACTCTTTATTTTCCACAGCTCACTTGATTGGACTTTGAGGTTCAGCTAAGATTGCATTGAGGCATCAGTAAATAAATAGGAATAATTGGAAAATTGTATAACTAGCCGAAAACTGAACCTTGATCTCTGAATTTTCAAACTCTGAAACCTGCTGGTTGTCTCTCTTTGTAAATGTATAAAGTAGTTCTCCGCAAAAAAAATGTATAAAGTAGTTATTAGTATATGTTCACTTGTGCACTTATGTCTCTTCCGTTCGTAATCTGTGTCTCCATCAATTTAAAAGCTCATCAAATACGGTCATGCTATGGACTAGTTTTTTAACCCTGCAACTACGTAACCAGCTAGGTGAGATGTACAGCAAACTGAACAAGACTTTGATATCTGAACTTTATCTCAGCACTTCTTTGTATCTTCCATGCACGTTGCCAGCGAGGCATGTCGGTGTGTTCGTACGCCGGCCGCGGTACATTGTTGGATCTGTTCTTGGAAGTCGGAAGTACATATCTGGAGGCTACCTGTTCAAGACACATGCGGACGGGGCGGCGGTGGCAACCGTGGGTGCTAACATCTCAAACTCATTTCTTCTTGATCTAACTTCAGTACAATTGTAGTAGTGGTAACTAAAGCCCGGTGTTGCAGCTGATGTAGGTAAAGTGGTGCTGATAGTTCGTGTACTAGTCTTTGCGCTTGCATCGGTGGGAGATTTAGTGCTGTTGGAGATTCGTCCTCACCACCAACCACTTGCAGGTTTGTGTACTAGTAAATAGTAATGCACTATTATTCTTTCCAATCCCAAGACTAATCTTGTAAAAAATTCTTATTAGTAATTATGTTTTCTTAGAGAGAGATCTGGTCTCTGATATTTCTTTTATGTCCTATAATTGGGTTTCCCTCTCTTATTTTTTTCGGTTAACTAGATTGAATCTTGAGGTCTAGGTACGATAGGAGATGAGATGCCATTTCTATCCTAAATTGAGCCTCATGAGGCATGCATGCATCAATAAATAAATAGGAATAAGATGAAAATTATATCATATTCTGTTTCAGAATAAATTTACTTGGTACAAAGAAAGAAGTATTTTTTTGATCTCCATGTAAATTAGCAGTACATATTTAGATCTCATTGTGACATGGTCTTCCGGTACAAAATTTGTGCATGTCGTTTATGATCCAACTTTTATATGTACACAATTTCAGTTTTTTTCTCCATGTCAGCTCCATCAATTTTAAATATGACTGTAACCTGGGTGAGATGTACAGGTAACTGAACTTTTATCTGAACCTGGCTGTCCCAGACTCCCAATGCTGCCACCTTGGTAAAAAACAATTCTTCGTGAAGAGTAGACTGTGAGCATGTTGGGCCAATGTCCACTGGAGATCCATCAGCCCAGTCACGACCCTAAATTGTTGCTGCCGCCACCAACTCCAATGCTCAGGCAACACTTCTGCCGCAGCTCCTCACCTCGCCGGTCGGCATATCCTCCGTGGCCGCCTATTCTCGTCAATCTCCGGCACTTCCTCACCTTGCCGGAACCATCTACCATGTGCCCCCAGTTTGTACCCCACTCTCACCCCTGCCCAGGAGCAATGGCGTCACGGCCGATTTCTTCGCCGGCGCGCGCGTGCTGCCTAACTCTCCTGGACGCGCTGCGGGCATCGCCGATGCGGTTCGGTCCACGCCGGCGAGGGTGGTTTAGGCCACCAGGACGCGCCGGCGGCGGCAACGCGAGCCACGGAGGGCCATTGCCTGCTCCCTGCGAGGAGCATCTCCTCAGTTGATGGGACAGTGTTGTTTTGTGGTCTCTACCCTGAGCTGCCAAGTCCAGCAGCCGCAGCTCACCAGCCTCTTCGGGTGATTATGTTCGACCGTGGGCGCCTTTGCGGTTCAGGAGGTCGTCGAAATCTGCATCTCAAGGTACTGGCTGTAGCTAGGCAAGCTCGAATAGATTGATGTTCGATGAATATGCTGCTTTGTTTGTCAGCGTTAGGTGTATTCAGTTCAACTGTGTTTAATTTTGGATGAACAAATCTGTCTAGCAGTTGCAACTTAATTTGAGAGACGGAAAGATGTTTGGTGTTCTGTAATTAAAATTAGCCTGAGCGTGAAAAAGAAAATGTTGCATGAATATTTGTATGTTCATGGATATAGGCCATCATCTCCTTGTTCTACAATGCACCGGTTGTGGTATATATGCACCGGTTATCTATCATGCTATTGTGCTTATAACTGGAAGTGTTTAAATTGATCCAGCTCGATGTACAGTTTCAGAGATCTTAATTTGATATGCTGACTTTTGTGAGTGATTCTGGTGTTTGATGATTTAAGGTAGTAGATGTATACAGTTCAAATGTAGTATGTGTAGAACCTTTTACAAATTATCTGATGCTGGTTCTATTATTGTCTATCAACTGAGATTGTGTTGATATTGCAACTGATATAATTCTTGGGTGCATTTTTTGGTCCTTTGTTTGTGGATCCTAGCTTTCTTTTTGTGCTATTGTTGAGCGTGTCATGTGATTTTGTATTTCAATTAAATAATTAGGTATGATGGTAGCAGGTGCAATTTTTCAATATTTAGCTTCCAGCCGCATCTTTGCTTCCTTAAACGTTCATTTTTTTCTATCAGAAGGAGATCATGATTTGAATCTAGCACTAGATGGTCTTGTTCTTTATTGTAACACAAAACTCACTTCGGAACCAATGCTTGCAATCAGTGACAAGCGAGTGAATGAATCAACAAATATGAGTTTTCCATGTGTGACGATCTGCAAAGATCCATGCTTACATGATTGACCATCTGAAAAAGTAGATGCATGCAATGATGCGGAAAACCAAGGCTCAACGGTGCCTCATCGACAACATATAAGATGAATTTGAAAAGGTACTCTTCAAGACCCACTGGTCAGGGTGTTCTATGTCGTACCGGAATCAAATTAATTCCTGATACA
This sequence comes from Lolium perenne, assembly GCF_019359855.2. Lineage (NCBI taxonomy): Eukaryota > Viridiplantae > Streptophyta > Magnoliopsida > Poales > Poaceae > Lolium > Lolium perenne. The sequence continues at coordinate 233,672 of NW_027248968.1, read as the reverse complement.
ATGTTTTCATGTCTGCGGATCTGGATTCAAATTGTTTCCATTCTTCTCCTAATTTCCGCTCACTCTAATATGTTCGAAATCTTGTGGAAACATGTCGAGAAGTAATACCATCTTCCAATTCAGTAATTGAGCTTTATGAACTAGTACTGTCGTAAATCTATCATGTAAATTATTACACTACTGTATGCTGCGGTAGCAGTGGCTTGCTTTGATATTGTAAGTTTCTTCAATTTTTGATGAGGTGCTGATCTAGTCATCACATAATTCCCATTCTAGGGGATAGATATTCCAAATTAAAGAATATGTGCTTACTGTGTGTGACATAGGCATCCCAAATGGGCCTGCCGAAGATGGTACCCGGGGTTTACTGGAAGCCCAATACCCGAAGAATAAGAAGATTCGGGAGCCCAAGATTTACTAAGGAAAGATAGAGTTGTAATAGGAAGTGTTGTTTGTGATCTGGCGGGATGAGTTAGAAACCGTCCCGGACTATGTAAACTTGTATAGCACGGATCCCTCGGCTCCACCTCATATATAAGGGGGAGTCGAGGGACAAAGAATCAATCGAATCATTGTCTGCAAACCCTAGTTTTCATAGTCGTCGAGTACTTTTCGGCTGAAACCTTCGAGATCTACTTGCCCTCTACTTCTAACTAAACCCTAGCCTACAATCCATAGGCATTGACAAGTCAATACCTTGTCAATTGGCGCCGTCTGTGGGAATTAGAGGCGTAAGGAGCTGATCTCGATGGCACGCTCAAGATCTTCGACATCGTCAACCGCAAGCAACACAATGGATCGAGGTAAACAGATCGCTACTGGTCTTGTCGATTTTGTTCCTCACCCACCCTCCCGTTTGGATGCATATGCGTATCTGACGGAGCCCATGGAGATGACGTTCGGAAGGTTCCACTTTCGCGTCGAGAAGGAAGGATCGTATCGTGTCGAGATTCCGATTTCGTCGGAATCATCAGTGGCCGATTCCGATTTTTCAAGCTATACATCGTCAAACGAATCAGGAGAAGAAGAAACCTCGGCGACACGCTACGTCAGCATCAGAGCAAGAGAGAAACTCGCCAAGATCTTCAACGACATGTCGTTTGAGTCATCTGCGGATTCATATATAAGCGATGGTTCAAGCAATGTCGACAGTTACGACTTCATCGACAAATCTTTGACAATGGGCAAGGTCTTCATCAATCTCAACGACGATGTCACCAAACCCAACATAGATCTGAGTACAAAGTATCATCAGATTTACGCCATTGAAGATCAAGAAGAGACATCTGAGGCTTTCGACAGTTTGGGAAATCCATACGTCGATCCCTCCAATCTGCGACAAGGCTTGGGCAACAAATACGTCGGGCGAGCCGCGAGATAGAGTTCAACTTTCACAAGCAGCGTGGGACAGAGCTGCGAGAGCTATGAACGGCACGTAACCAATGGCTACCACAGCCACACGGAAGAATTGCAAGCATATCAATATAGGCTCGCACGAGCTGCCAGGGAATTGGAAAAGCAGACGGCTGAGTTGAACAGAGAAAGGAGGCAGCTTCGCATCCAGCAGAGAAGGGCAGATCTAAGTCGACAATCTAGAACTACGGGTGATAGCCATCGGGAGGCGCGGAACGAGCAAGGTCAAGGCGCAACACCTACCCGCAGCGGAAAGAGAGCACTTGGTTCAAAACCTCGACATGTCCTTTATGTCGATAGATACAAGAGGAAACATCATCCCTAAGACACCAGAGGCTGGGTATATGGCGACACATGCTTTTATCCTTGCATCTAAACCACCTCCGGGTGACCCAAGGGAAACACTGTACAATATGGCGGTAGCAGGAGTTGGAGCTATGGGGACAGCGTTTATATCAACGCCTCCCGAAGGAGTGGCAAGGCAAAATAGTCCGCGACCCGCAAAGAAGAACAGCCGGCAAGACTCGAAGGGCCAAGTGGAGCAAGAGACACAAAGAGCACAAGCAAGAGTCGACAGAGCGCGGCAAAGCAGAAGGGATCATCGGCAATCCCCAGAACTTAACGACGAAGATATGTGCGGCTTACCATGCTTCACGAGGAGAGTCCGAAAAACGCGAGTCCCCTCAGGATTCAAGTTACCCGATAATTTCAAGAAATTCGACGGCCTTCAAGATCCAGAGGATTGGCTAGTCGACTATCTGGAGACGGTGAAGCTGACAGGAGGAACTAGGGCAACAGCCATGCAAAGCATCCAGGTGCACCTGAGTGGTGCCGCACGATCATGGATAAAGAAACTCGCTCCAGGATCCATCGACAGCTGGGAAAGTTTCGAGGACGTGTTCGTCAAGAACTTCAGATCCACGTGCAAAAAACCCGCATCGTTAGAGGAGTTGAGAGCGTGTCGACAAAAGCCGATGAGCCAATGAGAAAGTACATCCAGAGGTGGAATATCATCAAAAACTCGGCAGAAAACATATCTGACGAGAGAGCAATAGATGCGTTTGTCGCAGGAGTCAGGCGTGGAGACTTTGTCGAGGATTTGGGAAGGACCAATCCAAGGACAGTATCCGCGTTAATGGAGATAGCAAATAAATGGGCAGATGGAGAAGACGCTGTCCACAACAAACGACACAGGTCGCCAGAGGAGGACCGTGGTCGAAACTATCAACCGAGGCGAAGATTTCCTCGGACGTACCAGAACTACGACGCCCCAGGACAAATTTCGGCAGGTTTTCGGACAAATACAGGAGGCAACAGAGATGATTACCAGAGAAGCAGTGAACAGCGAGGTGATAATAGGGATGATTCACGCAATGTGCAAAATAGTGGGCCGAGGTTTCCAAGACCTTTCGTGTCCCCCGAGGAAATGCTGAACGGACCGTGCCGGATGCACTTCTTCCTCGACAAGAACGGGAAAAGACAGTCAGGGCACTGCAGAAGACTGTCGAAATTTTCAGGCAATGTTCAGATACGCAGAAAATGCTCACGCTCGAGCAGCACAGAGAAACCCTCGGGAGCCTAGGAGCGAGGTTCATCTCCCGCCACCTCCCGCGATTACAGAGGACAATCGACACCAGCTAAGAATAGCGGCAGCACCTGCACCACCACCCTATGTTGATCCTAATTCCAACGGAGCAGTGTTGATGATTCAGAAGGGAAGGCCGTCCAATAGAGCTCAAAAAGTAATCTCACGACAGGTGTTTATGGCAGAGAAAATGCCTCCACCAACAGTTGAGTACCTTAATTGGTCAGGACAAGATATCGGCTTCACAATAGCAGATCATCCGCAGCAAGTTCCTCGACCAGGGGCCAAGCACTTATTCTCGCGGCCAGCTTATCGCAGGATTTGATTTCTCTCGAGTGTTCATAGACGGCTGCAGCAGCTTGAACCTCATGTATGAAGATAAATTGAGGAAGATGAACATATCCTTAGCAAACTTGAAACCAACAGACACAAGGTTCCACGGCATTACACCGAGAGAAACCAAGTTATCCATTGGGAAAAATCAATCTCGATGTTCAATTTGGGACCCGAGAAAATTATAGAATCGAGAAGCTCGAATTTGAAGTCGTGGATTTTCCATCACAATACCACGCTCTGTTGGGACGACCAGCATATGCTAGATTTATGGCAGTACCACACTATACATACTGTTGTGGAGGTTGCCGGACCAAGAGGACCAATCACGAGTCAAGGGAAGCTTTGCCTTAGCCGATAAGTGCGACAAGGATTTTCACAAAGTTGGCGAAACTTTCGGGATGCAAGCCGAGTACTTGGCGTCAAAAAGCATGACTGATTACGACGTCTTGCCCAGACGCTGGAAGGCCAAATAAAGAATCAACTTTCAACACAGAGAAAAATTCTAAGGAGGTGCAGATTCACCCGACAGATCCAAAAAAGACGACATCTATCGCAAAACGATATGGATATCGCATAGGAAAGCTCGCTCGTCAAGTTCCTACGTGAGAAATGGAATATCTTTGCATTGTGTCCAGCTGACATGACAGGATTACCCAGGGAACTTGCCGTGCACATCATAAATTTGGATGCTACAGCGAAAACAATCAGACTACGTTTGCGGCGTTTTTCGGAACCAAACCGCAAAGCCATGCTTTCAGAAATAAATCGACTCGAAGAAGCTGGTTTTATCGAGAGAAATATCTCTGAAGCCACATGGGTAGCTAACCCGGTGATGGTGCCGAAGAAAAACACGACAGTCCTTCGCATGTGCGTCGACTTTACGTGCCTCAATAAACATTGTCCTAAGGATCACTTTCCCCTCCCAAGGATCGATCAAATTATCGACTCCACGGCAGGTTGCGAACGTCTTTCCTTCTTGGATGCATACTACGGTTATAACCAGATCAGATTAAAAGAAGATGATGAAGCCAAGACAGCGTTTATTACACCTTACGGCGTGTTTTGCTACAAAACAATGCCCTTTGGTCTAAAAAATGCGGGAGCAACATATCGTAGGATGATGCGAAGTGTTTAGCAACACAGATCGGGAAAAACGTGCAAGTATACATCGATGATGTCGTCATAACATCAAAAAAGGGGACAACATTGATCGAGGATCTCAAAGAAACTTTTGACAACCTCGACAAATACTGCCTCAAACTGAACCCGACGAAGTGTTCTTTTGGCGTCCCAGCAGGAGAACTTCTGGGGTTTCTAGTTTCGGCAAGAGGGATTGAAGCAAATCCCGACAAAATACAAGCCATAGTAACAATGAGAAAGCCAACAAAGTTGAAAGAAATACGAACAGCTAATCGGGCGAAGTCGCAGCTTTGAGCAAAGTTCGTCGCCGAGTTAGGAGAAAAAGCGTTACCATTTTATGCGCCGATAAAACAAGGAGATAAATTCCGGTGGAACGAAGAGGCCGACGAGCTTTCGAGGATCTGAAGCGAAAAATCTCGACACCACCAATCCTGGTGGCTCCAAAGGAAAAGGAACCTCTCTGCTCGTATATTGCAGCCACGCCCCAAGTGGTTAGCACGGTATTAGTTGTCGAAAGAGAGGAAGAAGGGAAAATCCATGGAGTGCAGCGACGGTATACTTCGTGAGCGAAGTCTTGTCACCTTCAAAACAAAGGTACCCTCAGGTACCAAAAGCTAGCATATGGAGTGTTCACGACAAAGACGAAAATTGCGCCACTATTTTTCGGCACACCCGATCATAGTGGTCAATGAAGCTCCCTTGTCAAATATCTTGAATAACCCAGAAGCTACGGGTCGTGTCTCCCTTTGGGGAATAGAACTTTCCCCTCGGGACATCACGTATGAAAAAGAAAAGCAATAAAGTCGCAAATACGCCGGACTTCATCGCAGAATGGATGGAGTTGCAAAATACGGGACCACCAGATTTATCGAGAACTTGGACCATGAACTTTGATGGGTCCAAGAGACTAGAAGGAGCTGGCGCAGAGTAGTACTCATATCACCCGAAGGCGACAAATTGAAGTACATCCTCCGGATGACGTTCCTTAACGCATCTAACAATGAAGCGAGAATATGAGGCTCTCATACACGGGATGAAGATGGCGAAAGCTGCGGAGCAACTCGATTAAAAATCTTTGGCGACTCACGGTTGGTGGCTCGGCAAGTTATGAACCAATGTGATGCAATCAATGATAGCAAGATGGCATACAAGGAGGTGTACAACGAGCTTGAAAAGTTATTCGCTGGATGCGAAGTAAATCATATTAGCAGGTTGAGCAACGACGAAGCCGACGTTCTTGCAAACATCGGGTCACGGTGCCTTCCAATCCCGCCAGTGTATTCTGGGAAGAGATAACAGAGAGATCCACTAAGCCAACAAAGTCAAAAAGAAGGAGAAGAAACCCTCGGGGGCTGCCAAGGAAAAGCAAGAGGACGAAGAAGAGGATCAGGACTTGGTCATGGTGATACGATACCGTGGATGCAGCCGTACATATCATACATCATGAGGAAAGAAATACCCGATGATCCGGTTGAAGCAAGGCGAGTAATTCGACGCTCCAAAGCTTTTACGGTGGTCAAGGGAGTATTGTATAAGCGAAGTATTTCAGGCGTTTTGCAAAGGTGCGTTACACCCGAAGAAGGAAGAATAATCCTGAAGGATGTACACGACGGAATATGTGGCCACCATGCAAGTAGTCGAGCTCTCGCAGCCATGGTTTTTCGGGCAGGATTCTCCTGGTGGAGAGCAATCGAGGACGCCAAGGACATAGTAAGAACTTGCGACGCATGTCAAAGGTTCGCCGCAAAACCTCACTCTCCAAAGCAGAGTTAGCACCAATACCATTGTCTTGGCCCTTTGCTCAATGGGGACTTGATATGGTGGGTAAGTTACACAAATCCTGGCCAGGAGGAAAGGAGTACATGCTAGTAGGCGTCGATAAGTTTACAAAGTGGATAGAAGCGAAGCCGATAAATTCACCGAGATGGAGCATCCGCAGAAAATTCGTAAAAGGCCTCGTCTTCAGATTTGGAGTGCCCCACAAAGCATCGTCACGTACAACGGCAGCAACTTCACATCCCATGAATTCAAAGATTATTGCGAAGAGGTGGGTATTAAGCTGAACTTTGCGTCGGTTGCACATCCTCAAACCAATGGGCAAGTCGAGAAAGCCAATGGCATCATCTCGCAATGGTATCAAGAAGCGCTTATTAGGACCACCGGAAAAAGCTCGACATACATGGCCGGAAGAACTACCAAGCGTGTTGTGGAGCATCCGAACAACACCAAACACAAAGAACGCAGAAACTCCGTTTTTCCCTGGTTCATGGAGCGAAGCAGTACTACCAATCGAGATAGAGCACAACTCTCCACGTGTCGCTGAATATGATGAAGAAACGTCGAGAAGAGTGCTAGAAGACGACGTCGACGCACTTGATGAAGCTCGAGATGAAGTATTATCTCGGGTAACCAAATATCAACAGGATTTGAAGAATTACCACAGTCGACGTTTGCGGCCAAGATCTTTTCAGGTGGGAGACCTAGTTCTTCGGCTCACGCAAAAAAGTCATGAAAAACTCGAGTCACCATGGCTTGGCCCTTACATTGTCACGGAAGTAATTGGAGGAGGAGCATACAGAATAAAGGACAAGAAGACAGGTGGGGGAGCCAAACCCCCGGAACGTGGCGCAACTTAGGCGTTTTACGCCTAGAGTCAAAATATAGTCTTTGTAAAGCTTCAATGTACCGAAACGCCCGCGAGTTTTCAGACGCACTCTTTTCCTTTTTCGGGGCACCGAGTGGGGCCGGAGAAGGTTTTTAATGAGGCGGGCTCGCGGTGCTGCAATATAATAAAGATAGTGACAATATAACTTTTCTTCTTTATCGACATGACCAAAGTCTTCGTTCGACGAATTTCAATATAGTTCATCAACAAAAGGAAAAACTTGCCTTGGTATTCAAATACCTCGTGAGTCAACAAAAATACAAAATAGTACTCAATAAAAAGCTTGGGGGCTCATATTCGCCTTAAATATATAAATGCCTTGGTTCAAAACCTCGCAAGTATACAAATATAGTAAAGAGTCACCGAAACACTCGGGGGCTAAACAAACAGAGAAATATAATGATTGCTTTACAATATAGTCGTGGATTACAAAGAAAAAATATCTACAAGAAGAAACTAACTAGTCTTGATTCAATATGTCATCAAGAGTAACCCTGTTTTCCTCTGGAGCAGCACCAAGAAAATCGGCATAATGGCCATCGGCAAAAAAGTCGGCATCCATCCGAAGTAGGTCCTCAATCATTTCTTCGGCTATAGGCGTAACCTTCGTGTTAATCCTGTCAACACCAACTCTCCGACGTTTTACTTTTTGGTGAACCTTCTCGACAACCTGGGTAAGGTCAAGCTTCGAGTGGCAGATTTGGAGCATGATAAGAGCAAATCCGCGCCAGCTACTAGTTGAGCTTTGACAAAATCATGGATACTGCGAGCATCCTTGAACCTTTCCATCAATTCAGGAAGAGTTTTTGGTTGGACGTTCCGAGGAAACATGGAGTTGTAAACCATGGACAAGGTCTTGGTACGTAAGTCGAGGAAATCACGAGTTTGAGAGGCGCGATCTTGAAATCGACAATTTGGCGGGTCCTTTCCGGGGTAGCCCAAAACAAAGAACCATGGTCCAAGGAGAGATTAACAAGGAGGGTTGTCCTAGCATTCACCCTCTCTTCCTCGGCAGCGGCATCGCAAAGGCACCTATCAAAACAAAAAAAAAACGGAAACCTTCAAAGAAACAATAGTATGCAGATAAAGGATATCGGCAGATGAAACAGCATACCCGACATATACGCATTGCTTCATTCATTAATTCGAGCATGAAATTTTCTCGAATAGTCGCCTTTTCAGCCTCGGAAGCAGCAATTTCCTTAGCAGCTACAGCCTCGCGAGCTTGTTGAAGAGCAATTCTTTCGGCTTCAGATGACTTACGAGATTGCTCCATCATCACAAGTGTTTGCTTCTTCGCATACTGAAGTTGTTGCCGAAGTTCATCCAGTTCTTGCGACAAGGTATCGTCGACAGGAGCGGTATCACCAAAAGCTTTCCTCGCGCGGGAAGAAGAAGGCGAAACATTGGAAGGAGCAGAAGATGGAGTATAGTTATCAAATATCAACTGAAAAATAAACAAGACAACATCAAATAACAAGCAAAGATAGAAGTCTTCATTAATCTCTTGGAATAATTACAAGGGCATTACAGTGGAGTTAAGAAAGTACGTGTCGCCAAATGACTACTTTGGCGACAGAAGCAAAAGAAACAGAAAGAAAAACAGAGGCATGCAACTAGACCTCCGGCCTCGAGGAGCTAGGAGTTGAAGCTGGCTTGATCCCCAGATACGCCAAGATCTTCTTCGTGTTGGGCTTGGCCGCCTTGATCAGCGACCTCCATCTTGACTGCTCTATCTAACTGGTGTCGCCAACCTCCATCCAATCAAGCGTCTGTTGGCTGTCAGCAACCAGGGCAACAAGATACTCTCGACAAAGAACCTTCATATTCTCCTGACGCATCTTCAATCCCAGGTCTTCCGAAGCATTAAACATCTTGGCGAGGTTAAGGAAAGTTGCGGGTTCTTCTTTCTTCGGGAAGAAATAAGGGAACAACGCTGACAATCCTGCATTAGCATTTGCCACGCCTTCACGAATTTCGCGCCCGTGAAACTCCGTAAGAGAAAGTGCGTCAAGGAGAGGATCGTTGACAGGATTATCCAGATCAAAATCCTGGTTTGTTTGGGCTGCCACACGAGACAAGACATCGGTCAACAACCAAGAAACAGGAAGTGCAAGAAAATAAAAGGGATTGATAATATTACTCAGAGTACGTCGACTTTGCGACTTCAAACGCTTGAGGATTCCTTCGTCACGAGAAGCTTGTGCAGCTTTGTGCTCATCCAAGGCAGCTGTCGCATCCTCAAGTTTCTTCTGCAGTTCTTCGACACCAGCAGCTTTTGCCTTAGCTTCATCAGCTTCGACCTTGGCTTTGCTAGCAGCGAGTTCGGCTTTCTTGCGAGCCGCCTCACTTTGCTCAAGTTTTTGAGCCAGTGCGTCGGCGCGTTCGTTAGCCTCTGCAAGTTTCTCTGTCGAGATATGGAAAAAAGAGAGAAGAAAGATCAAAAAATCGCGGCAAGTAACAGGAGTGACAAATTAAGGAAAAACGACAAGTATGAAAGTCGTTACCTTCGGCTCTATTAGCATATTCACGGTACCCAATAAATTGGGAACCGATGCGGAGAAGATCCTTGATCATAGGCTGTTCAACGTGAACACAGTAAGAGAAACATCGGCATAAAAAAAAAAAAAAAAAAAAGATGTGAAGAAACAAAATAAAGAAAATATAGATGTCGACAAACTTACATCATCTAGGAGCGGGGGCGACGAATTGCCCAACTGAGGGGCAGGATCAACAATCTTTTCAACCCGTGCCCTTTTTGGTGAAGGGGCACGGGGGCTCGAAGGAGTAGATGTATCAACATTTTGTTGAGGAGGCGACGATTCCTCCCCTTCAACTGGTTTTTCTGAAATAACTAAAGTATGTGACGTGCTCGTTCGAGCAGCCACATCTAAAGTTGGTGTTTCTTCATCATCTTGTGACAAAATAGCGGCAGCATAAAAGCAAGGCAAGATAAAATTCTTCAAATAAAAAAGGAAAAGAGCAAGGAACCTACGAGCTGATGATACTCTCGATGTATGGATCATAAGCTGCTTTTCGAGGTGCGGGAGCAGCTTTCTTCGGGTTTCGAGGTCCCGGAATCTTCGGCATTGCTCCTTTTCCTTTTGCTCTTCGGAGAAACAGCAGGAGGAGGAGATTGCGCTGATGTTGTATCTTCAGAGGCAGCATCCTTCTCAGTAGATCCCGCAGATTTTCGAGAATCTGCGGGTTCATTCACAAAAGAGGGGGTCTCCTGGTTGACATCATCGACAACGGCTCTTTCTTCGACCTCTCCATCCTCAGGAAGAGGAGGAAGGGAAGCCATAGTAGGATGATTCTACAAGGAAAATAGTGACAAAAGAGAATAAGTGAGATACCACTGCAATAAGATACGAGGAACAGTTCAGAACAAGATAGAACTTCGAGAAGAGAAAATACCTCGGGAAGAGGATTGGAAGCACTGTATGGTTCCACTCGACAGGAGGAGGGAATAGGATCCTTCTTGCCTAATCGAGAAATTCTTCGAACCAATTTTTCCAAGTCCTTTACAGAAAGATCACCGGAGATTCTGTTGGCGTCATTTTCACCAGAATACGTCCAAAGGGGATTTTTGCGAGCCTGAAGAGGCTGCACTCTAATCCTAAGGAAGTAGGCGATAATTTGAACACCAGATAGCTCTTTGCCTCGAGTGTTTTGAAGATGACGGATACGAGCCATGAGCGCCTCTGTCGCCTTTTTCTCTTCTTCAGAAGCTTCGGCATCCCAGGAACGGCGACGCTGAATCCTGGCACTTCCGTCAAAAGGAACTATGTTGTGCTCCACAGAATTGGCGTTTTCTTCGTGGATGTAGAGCCACTTTTTGCGCCATCCTTGGACAGAATCAGGAAACTTGACGTCGAAATAATCGACATCAGTCCGAACACAGATAACAACGCCACCTATGTTATAAGTGACGTTGTGGGAGCCATTACGGCGGAGGCAGAAAATGCGCTTCCACAGAGCCCAATTGGGAGGGATTCCGAGGAAGCATTCGCAAAGTGTGATAAAAATAGAAATGTGAAGGATGGAATTGGGAGTCAATTGGTGCAGTTGAATCCCATAAACGAAAAGAAGGCCGCGGAGGAAATCATGGATTGGGGTTGAAAGGCCGCGGATCAGGTGATCAACAAAACTAACCCGATACTCCATTGGAGGCTTGGGGTAGCTTTCTTCGCTAGGAAAGCGGATGGCGTCCTCCTTCGTCATGAGGCCGAGCCTCTTCAGCGTGTTGATGTCTTGATTGGAGATTTTGGATCTCTCCCACTCAAGATCCTCGGCGGCCATCTTGGATTCCGGCGTGCTGTGGCGAGTCAGACGCGTGCGCGGTGGCATCAACGGTAGTGGGCAGAACAATGTATGTGCGAACGGAAGATTGGAGAGAGTTGGGCGCAGGGGAAGTTTTGCGAAGAGGAACAGGTAAGCGGCGCAAGCAAGGGGATGAACGGAGGTTGAAGAAGGGTTTATATAAGAATCGGGTGAAGCAGTGTGCCGTTGGATGAAGAAATCGTGTGGTGAGAATGGATCTTCTAGACACAAGGGCAAAACAAAATTTTTATTGAGATAGGCGTTACCGTACGTGCGCCAGGAAAAGCGGAGGACGTGTGTCCCCCACTTGCACGACGTGTCAACATGGTCGAAGCAATGGACCCACAGGGCAGAGAACTCACGACTATTCGAGAAGGATGAAGTAAATTTGATTAAGGGAAGTATGTCGACAAGAAAAATAAAAGAAAAGTGAGTACATAAAGAATTATTAAATATTTCGGGAGCCTTTTATAAAATACACGTTTTTGCCCAATTGCTCGGGGCTACTTGAAAAAAGTAAATTTTCGAGTATGACAAATATAGAAATTGCGGGAGCCTACAACCAAGCACAAGTCCTTGGCTGTAGCCAAGCTACTCCCATCGGGAGCGCTGTTCGCGCACCCGAGAGATAAAAAAAGAGAGAAGAAGAAAGAGATCATATTGGGAAGTAATGAAAATATAGCGACAAGGTGGACTAAAATGTTGAGCCTACAACCAAGCACAAGTTCTTGGTTGTAGCCTCGAAGTTACTCCCATCGGGAACGCTGTTCGCGTGCCCGATGAAATTAACAAAAATAGAAAAACAAGAGAGTATATTTCGAGTTATAATTAACTCTACATATACTCCCATCGGAGAACAATATAAGTCATATATGACTCGATAAAATGTGCCATTCCAACAGTAGGAAAAGCACTCGACAATATATTCTCGTAACGCCGAAGTTGCGATCAATTTCGAATGCCGCAAAATTTGCGAAGGTAAGACCCCAGATCCGTTCTGGGCGTGGCATCGCCAAAGACTGCGCTCTGCTACTTTTATCCGTATCAACGTATACGAAGAAAAATCCTAACGGACGCGTTAGGTACCCGATAAATTTGACTGGGACTCGACAGAATGGTAAGACCTTAAGCGGCACTCGTCGACGTTTACACCAAGTATCCGAGATCATGTCCGGGGACGTGATTTTGAAGTAGGTTTTTGCGGATTGCCACTAGAGCAGTTAACTAGTACCTGATCCGTCAGATGAACTAGCCCCAATTACCAGTATCCCTGTACAATATAGAATTTTATGTGAAGAAATATAAAAGGTTAAAGCTTTCGAGTAAAAATAAACAATGGAGATTTTCCCTGACTCTACGATTCAAGCAAAATCTCGGGGGCTACTGACATAGGCATCCCAAATGGGCCTGCCGAAGATGGTACCCGGGGTTTACTGGAAGCCCAATACCCGAAGAATAAGAAGATTCGGGAGCCCAAGATTTACTAAGGAAAGATAGAGTTGTAATAGGAAGTGTTGTTTGTGATCTGGCGGGATGAGTTAGAAACCGTCCCGGACTATGTAAACTTGTATAGCACGGATCCCTCGGCTCCACCTCATATATAAGGGGGAGTCGAGGGACAAAGAATCAATCGAATCATTGTCTGCAAACCCTAGTTTTCATAGTCGTCGAGTACTTTTCGGCTGAAACCTTCGAGATCTACTTGCCCTCTACTTCTAACTAAACCCTAGCCTACAATCCATAGGCATTGACAAGTCAATACCTTGTCAGTGTGTGTCTCTTTGGAGTATTTTGTTGAGGTAACCCATGTTAGCCCAAAATCCGATGCATGTTTTTCTCACTTGTTGCTCGTTTCAACATAGTCGAAGGATTTCACTTGCCCCATCAAGCATGATTTCACTATTTCAATGTTGCATCAAATTTGGAAGTTATCATGTATCATATGTCTGGATTCTCTTATTACCAAGTTCAGAGTTTCAATATGAATGCCACCATTTCCATGTGTAGGTCAATGAGTTTGTCAAGTGTGCTAGAGGTGCAAAGGTCCATGCATAATTGGCAATCTGAAAAACAAGATTCCTGCAATGATGGTGGAAGCCAAGGCTCAAATCTTTTCTTTCTTAATAGATGGCCCCATTTTCCTAATCTCACAGCGAGCCACGTCACTTCATTAACAATTTTCACTTCCCCTCATTGTTTCCAAGCGTACGCAACGTTTTTGCTACCCGGACCGACACGGCAGGACCGAGGAGCCGAACCAGAGCGCTTCCTCGCCCGGCACGAGCGGAACCACGGTACCTTCGTCCCCAGAACCACGTCCGTCCACCAGATGGGCCGACCGAAGGCAGCCCATGAACCGTTGGACCGACGTTCGCTTGCCAAAAAAAAAGAAACCGGCTCCACGACTGTCTTCGTCTTCCTCGCGTGGTCGCCACGGGATCCCGGCCGCCCATAGATCTCTCCCCCACCATGACTCCGCTCCGTTCGTCTTCGAACAGCGCCACAACGGCAACGGGCATTCAACACAATAAATCCGGCCTTGAAGACAGTAGAAACTGCTCGGAGAATTTGTTCTGCCGCCGCCGTTTTAAAGGCACGTGATGGTGCTCTCCGCCCTCACAATGATCCAGGCAAACTACGCCGCTGCACCCATATATCAGGTATTTTCTAGAAAATTTCCTCTTGGAATGGGCCTATATATTTTCTATAACCAAATCTGGATCGATTTTAATCTTTCTTCCATGGCGACCCATCGTTTCCTCTTCCACGCCCGCACATCTTCCTTCCTCAACAAATTCGTCAGCCTTTTAATCGGTCATAAATCCTTCTGGTCTTTCACCTTTCCCAGCCACTCTATTCCCGTCCTCCCAGTTCACGTTGATGCCTCCATACCATACTCATGCTCTGCCATTGCCGCTGCAAGGCTAGGCCCCTAAGGGAGATCTTGAGGCATTGATGACCATGTCAAGGATTCAGATTGTGATGTTGCGAAGGAGCCCAATATCATACCGAACCTAATCCTCAAGTGAATCCCACGACCTTGATTTAATTATGTATGCTCATCCTTACAATTTCTAATGTGGCACTTCCTTTTGGGTTTGGGCGTTTCTGTGCAGGGATTTACAAGTCGTGCTCTGGATTAATGGGCTCTATCCGTTCCTGGTAATCTATGCCGCCAATTTCAATTAGGCTTGCACTCTTCTCCTGATTCTTTTGCTCAATCTGTACATATTCTGTGTATTGCCTTCAATGCTCGATATTCTTAGGTTTGCTCAGGAAGGTTACAGTGAAGCATACCAAATCGGTTTTGTCAGTGAAGCATACCTAATCGGTTTCGTCATAATAAGATCTCTGTGTAGCTTTCACAAGAATTTTATTTGCTTTTAATTATGGATGAACTTTCCACGGGTTTTGGGTATTGGAAGGTGATTCAATTCGGTCCTACTGGTAGGAAAAGATCAACTATCACTTCAGTTCAGAATGTATTTACGTTTTCTGATATTTGAATGCCTCACTGCTAACTTTAAACTGCTGCGGCCTGTAGATGATGGATAATGAAGATCCTGAAAGTATGCCTATGAGTAGGATTCTCTTAATTATCAAGTTTTATATGTCACGCTTGATAATGTTTGGTATGCCACGGGTTCTTTCTCAGTTCTGTTTTCCTCTCATTTTCTTCCATTCGTTGTGACTGAGGTGCTCCAAAGGTGAGATGACCAAAATGACACCACATCCTTTTTCAGGTTGACGTTTTGTGCAGCAAAGGGAGAAACCATTGTGGGTTCATATAAACAGTTATTTTCTATGAAATTTCAATTAGTTGCACTGCCATGACTAATCTCAAGTTGTTGTACTAAAGGGCTACTCAAGATTCTTATGCTGCTATACTGCTATATGGTTTACAATATGTTGTGTAGCAAGTACTACATTTTGTGTACTACACCAAGATAGAATTTGATCCACTGCATTTGCATCCATGGAAGGCCCAAAAATAAACTAAGGCAAATCGAAATATTTTCTCTCATGTACTATATTCCCTAACTCCACTCACATGCAGGTTGATGATAAAGTATGAAAGCCGCCTGCTAGCAGGCCACCTATCACCGAAAACAATATGCACAGATTGTTGAATGCTCAAAATGTCACATTCACTTGAGCGTTAGCTGAGCATTTGATTTATGCCTTTTTGAGCTGTGAGCACTTTCAAGAGGTATAGGTAAATCCTCATAAAATCAATGTTTCAATAATATTCTTTTGCATGTCCATTTTATTCTGCTTTTATCCGTTTGTGTGAGAAGACTAGATTTTAAATAAATGTGCCAAGATACAATTGTATTGGACACACAACCCAACGCCTTTTCTCCAGTTTGTATATACTGTATTGAAAATGCTTTATATTTTGTCATTAAATTTCCGCAGCAACGCGCGGGGTATCATCTAGTAAGTATTAAAAATTGTACCCAGGTGTCCATCTGTGCTAGCTCTGTCTTTTGGTCATGTTGAGGCTTCTCTCTGAAGTATTCATGAATTTCTTATATTCCTTTGGTGCGAATGACGTGTTTGTCTAGAGGAATATTTGATGCTGGTTTCATTTTTTAACATTCTTGCATTTCATTGTCTCTGCTCTTGCGCTAGTATTTTGGTTTAGGTGCTAGGGCTGTGTTCAATACAGTTTGAGCTTTTTTTCTAGTCTGGGGCACATTTACGTTTGAGTGAGGGGGATGCACTGAACTGCTAGCCTGATGATTAGCATGGAGAACGGAAATCTGAACCCACTTCCCCGTTGAAGCCTGCTTTGGCTGTTGGATATGTTTCGTTGTTTCTTGGTTCTGTTTCTCTTAGTAGTAAATCCCAAACTGGCATACACACACACACATTTACGCATGCTTGCGGACGGGTTTTGCACAAAGCTGGCTAAATGGGCTCCTGAAATGGATGTGTAGAAGCGGAAGTTATAAAGGCTTTGGCAAGACCCCACTTTGTTTAATGTGTATTCCATATTACTCCACCTTGAGTCTGCTTACATTCCATGGTTTACTACCAGGTTTTTGCTGCAGATATCACCATAGTTAGCTCTGTTGGGATCTCAATTCTTGAACAATTCTAGAACTTCCACTATTTTGAAATGACCTGTAAAATGATACATGTCACCACCATTGTTGCTACCTTTTCTTAGCTTGTGTTAGTTTATAACAAAAAAGGTTGACTGTAGTTATTTTGACGACACTTTTTCTATGTTTTCTTCGTAGAGCACCCATGTTTCACTCCGGAGCCTAAATATTTGCAGTAAGTTCCGCAGTGGTGGTGTGCTGCTCTTGTTGCTGGCCGGAGAGGACGTTGTTGTCCTGCACTTCCACGAGCACGAGGTGTCTAGGATGGACACGGTCGCTGGCATCGCCAACAAGTACATTGTCGAGGTACTCTCTCCAATCCTAGTGGTTTGATTGGTATGTTTGCCTAATGAAGATAGTGATCTGTGTGCATTATATGTTCTTGCCAAATGCGAGGAATAGGTTAGGGGTTCCGTCCCTAGTTTGTAATTACAAATAATAAAGTGGTTCATGATTTTTCTTGATTACACTGGCCTTTTTAGCAATTACCTGAACTGGATTTGAGAGACCAAAAAGACAGTCATGAATTGTTTTTTATGTCATCTGGTGTGCATGAATTGATGCATCTGCAGAATTGGTCCTTTTTAATATTATTATGAACCTATTTTGCTATCCTGATAAGCAAATGGTGAAGTACTCTTCTTGGTTTTCAGTTGCGTGCTCTGTTTTCGTGCTTACAAATTTGCTACCATTTGGTGTACTTGAATTCTTGTTATCATTTTGTCCACTTTAAGTCTGTACTGTTTTTGCAAGGACCAAGCATAGCAGGTGCGCCCATCCATGTGGAAGAGCTTTACCGAACATTGAACTCTTGTTATCATTTTATGTTTAGTTGTTGCGTGCTCTGTTTTGATCAGGTTGATATTTTCGTGGATACAAATACTCAAATGATTGCAGGTTTACCAGAATTACAGTTTGTAAACCAAAATATCAAATACATGGTACCTTTGTACTTTAGGCCTTCTTCTGATAGATGAATGCAAGAAATAAGCTACTGCAAATGCTATTGTGTTCTCGAGGCGTTGCAAGGAGCGGTTTAGTTTTTAACTGTATGTATGCATGCACAGACTACTAGCAAGTTGTCTTTGGTCCGTTCCCACGAGCCAGGGTGGCTAAGACTAGTTAGCATGTTGTAAGTTCTACTTAGGATGCGAAATTTATTTCAAAATAAATCTACTATTGATTCATATTGTGGTCAACGAGGATACTGTTACATCTTCATGGTACTTAGAAAACCAGTTTCTTATCTTATTTTCCTTGTCATGGTATGCAGTAGCATATAGTAGGTATTCAGTGCAAGCTCCAAATTTCTGAGTTGTTGTTCTGCAAGTTTTGAGCAACAAAATGGTATCAAAATACAAAGGAAAAACAATCTTGTAGTTATTGTGATTATTTTCTAACAAATTGTTGTTGAATTTTTTTGCAGGTTGGTGGTAGGACAGCTCAAGGGCCTAGACAACATGGAGGATCTATGTACATGGATTGAAAGCCCAACATGAAGCACGCGTCGGTGAGACGACCACCCCAGCTGGAGATAAATTTGCACTTGCTTTCATAAACACATGCATGCTAGTAGACAAACTGATAGCCACTTGAATAAAAACATAAAAAAATAACCATTGTTGATGTTGTTTAACCATGTTCCGTCATGTTGGAAGGCGCGCGAAGCTCTCAAGGCATTCCGCTCCATGTTGTACTGCAGGTGCTCTTCAAGGAAACTACGAATGGTTCATCCATTGTTGGGTGGCTGCCACAATATATAGTGAGGATCTGTCACTGTTCCGTGAGGCAGTGTTGCCTACGTCACCATATGCCAGCGGTGAGGGGGATAACCAGGTGCTAAGCGCTGGCATGGACATCATGGGTCTGCCACTAGCAGTAGCACTTAAATTTGTGTGTGTCAAAGCGACCATATGTTTGTAAATATTTTAGCCAAATGCAAGTTGAGGTCCTCGATCTAGTGTGATCCAAGCAAATTTTTTAGCTATGGAGAAAATCGAGTATGTTGTTACATTATGGGCAACATTGGCTGTTGTTACTCATTTTACAGCAATTTAATATGATTCAGCTGTCCGTTGATCTATGATCAAGCAAATTATGTGACATATATTCTTCTCATGTCGTTGCTTTGTGTTTGTCTGAAGATGTAATAATATATATTGGAACTTTCTCTACCCTGATGGAAACACATGTGAAAAGGTTTTTAATTTACCTCCCTGGAAGCAAAAAAAACAAATAAGATCATGGCTATTGTAAGAACACAAAGAAGGAATAATGTCTGCTTTGTCTAGTGCGAAGAGCGTGTGTTAGGGTCACCTTATGTAACTGTTCAACATAAAGGCTTCCTCCCCTTTTTTCCGATTGTGATTCACTAACGCAACACACTAATACCATACCATACAGGCGTGATTCCCTTTTTTTCCGATTCACTAATACCATATCATACATGCGTGATTCCGTTTTTTGCCGATTGTGATTAACTAAGCAACACACTAGTACCATATCATACAGGCGTGATTCCCTTTTTGCCGATTGTGATTAACTAAGCAACACACTAGTACCATATCATACAGGCGTGATTCCCTTTTTACCGATTGTAATAATTAACTAAAGCAACACACTAGTACCATATCGTACATGCGTCCGGGAGCTACTCGCGTCCAAAGCCAATACCGGCGCATAAGAGCATCTCCAGTTGCATCCCCAAACGACGTCTGGCAAAAACGTCGGATTGGTCGTTTGGGGACGTCCGGACCGAAGCCACATTTGGGAGGGCTCCCGTTCCTAGCCGCGCCCTCCAAACGTAAAGCAAGTGTAAAAGTCGTATCCGGCGTCCCTGATAGGGCCTCTATACACAGGGGATGGACTGGGGACGCCGGACAATATTTGGGGCACATCCGAACCGAAGCGGCCTTTGGAGCGTACGACTAGAAGAGGTTAAGTGTCCGACGTGCCCCAAATCCCTTTGGGGACGCGGCAGAGATGCTCTAAGGCGGCTCCTCTGCTTGCTTGGAAACGTCGGGACCACATGACAGCGAATAGTAGCGTTTCTTGTGATTGTCTGGTTCCATGCATGAGCCCAGATATGGCGGCATCATTATGTAGTTATTTCCATTGGAAACATGCATGGGAGAGACTCGATCATTTTGTTGGTAGCTTTCGTGAAATATGTACAATTGTTATCCTATTTCCAGTGGGCACGAACATGTGAGAGCTTGCTCTGGAAATATGGAGTAATTAGTGCAAAGCAGTTATGAGGGTGGGAGGAGAATTGGTCCATCGGTACCATGTTATTATGGATAGAAATTAGCCCCGGATTGCATACAGGCCTACATTAATTTGTTTTTTTCCTAGGCCTAGAGCTTGGTTTTCACTGTCCAGGTAAGCGATCCGCGGCAATGTCCATCGGAGCCATCGATCTGCCTCTTCGTATCTCCTATCTAACAAGCAACATCGTAGAGAGACGAACAAAGAGCCAATAAACTTGTATGGAAGTAGCGCCTATTTTAGGAAGCAACAAATGGCGCTCAATGGGTTAAATTTGGGTTGTACAATACTCGAACATTTTTAGTGGAACTAGAAAACTGGTTATATATATGTTTGACGATACCAGCAACTATATGCCGGCCATGATGTTTAAGTTGCAATGAAAACTCCGGACCACTGAACTGCGTTAGTTTCGACGAGAATCAATTGGTTTAATTAATCTTGAAACTACCGAGATCCGACACAGACCTATCTCATTTACCCACTAACACGGTAGGAACTACCACCGCATGCGTCGGTCAGCGCCGACCGACGGCTATCTGCAGCAGGTATGCGGAGCGCTGAGCCGATGAAGAACGGCTTTAGGGAGACGGACGGGGGAGAGATCGAAATGGAAAGAGGATGATGTGGAAGGATGACGCCGGCGTCCGGCCACACATGTATAGTTTGCTCTCCGGCGTGCGGCATGGTGGCCTCCCCGTCCCGTCCCGTCGCCAAAGTCCAAAGTCATAAGTCACGGCACGCGCTGCCGCCCGCGGCGGCGACCATGGGTTTCTTTTATAGATGGAGATGGAGGGATAAGGCCCCTGTTTTGGAGTGGGAAACAGAACAGATGGATGGATCTCTGCTGCAGGAGACACCGGCCGGCCGGGATGAAGGGCGGAGATGGTTTGGGGCACGGATCGGTGACATGGAGCCTCGGAGATGTCGCGGATTATTAAGTGAGACGGATTAGAGGGCATGCGACCCTACGGATAATCAATGGCCTGCCTACATGTGATGGCCGCGGCACGATTTCCGCGCGCAATGTACGTATTTTTGCCGGCCGGCCGGCCGGATTGGTCGCGAGGCAGCAAGCTGGAGTAGGATTGGTAGCGCGCGTGTTTCGTTCGGGTCCGTTGACCAACCAAGTCGTTGGCTTCTCCGCGACCGTGCACAAGGAAATGGATCGAGCGAGCGAGCGACAGGTGCTGCTCCCGGCCCTTCCCGTGTGCAGATACGGTCCTCTCTACTCCGCGCGCCCTGGTCGCCAAGTCGTCGGCTGGGACTCCCGTGTGCCACAGAGTGAGTCTGTCATGTGTCACGGTTGGATTTACTAGAGAGACAGAATGATCTCCTTCATGTGAAATACGTCACTTGAATACACTAGTTTGACCAATCTTCTTGCACATGAACGTCCTGGATAAAGTCCTATGTGTAGCTCGGGCTCTGAAAGGGTTTTTCGCTTAACATTTATTATATCATTGCCTGATATTTCCATAAATAAATAGATAAAAGTTATCACGTAAGAAAATATCAACGCAAACAGATGGTAGCATAACGGTAGCCACTTCAAACAACCCTAGTTCGAAACTCTGATGGGCCTCTTTTTTGCCTATTTCTTAAACTAGTTTATGCTTTTGTACATTAACATTGACAATCGGGTCCCACCATTAATGACGGACTAATGTATCACGAATTCAATTTCGTCAACAGGATTATCCGTGATGGTTAACCATGACGCGAGTTGATACCGTGATGCATGTATGATCATACGTGACAAAAAAGCCAATATGTCACCTACTTACCTTAATACATGATAGATCAAACATTTGTAATGAGGATATTTGTCACTGAATATGATATCTACCGTCCAAGAAACTGATACAACAGGTCTTAAGATGCCGTCTCGTTGTCGATGGGAACGTCGCCTTCCACTGAAGAATATTCTAGCTTTTAATGAGATACCAAAGTGTCAAACCTGAAGTTTGAACTTTGGTGGATTGAGGGTATCATCGCTCTCCTAACCATCCAACCACACGTTGGTTTTCCCATCCCCGGCCCAAATAGCTTGACTTCCTGCGTTTGTGTTCCTGGGCAGACAAACTAGGTCTAGTCGGTCAATGAATAATGCAAAAAAAAAAAGGATAGATGATTGGTTCCCTTGTGACGAATGGCGGCCAAGCTCCATATTAACATACGCGATTAATTAAGATTGTCAACTTGATGCATATGGTAAGAGTCAAAAAGAAATGAGCATCATGTGGAGTTTACGGAACAACATGTGCTGAAGGTTCTTGGCGCAAACTTCGAAAATTGGTACTAGATGGTTGATTCCTTAATAGTAGTGAAAGGCTAAGGACGTTGTATGAACAAACAAAATTAGTAGTACTGCCAAGTTGACTCGGGGAGCGTCCTATTACACAGTTATCACTCGCATCTTCTCACATATGTGGGTGATATATATAGCCACGTTCTCTTGTGCGCATAGTGTTGGTTTCTGATCCCATTCTTTCGCGGTTTGTTCTTTTGATCTAGCTGTACGTGCAACGACGTACACTGCCAGCTCCGGGGCTCCTCGATTTTATTTGTCCTGATGACTAGCTAGCTTCTCGTTCATGGTTTGTGCAGGCCTGTAAAGAGGGAGCTGATCCACCCCCGTCCCGTGTGCAACAGAGACTGAACATCTGGGTTCCCTCCCAAGTCGGCGGGTCAGCCCAGCCCAGCGCCAAGAAGGAGACCGGATCGATGTGAGAAGCGGATAACGGGAGCAGGGAAGGGGAGTACCGAAGGTGTTGGTGTTTTTTTCTTTTTCTTTTTTCACGCGGAACCCCGGAGAAGCAGCAGCCCCTCAAGAGAAACAGCCTGGTCAGCAGACCCTCTGGCACCGACCCGCGCGTGCCTAGCTCCCCTTGACATGGACCTTTCTTTTTCTACTCTACGTTCCATTGCTGCGAATGAATTCTGGCCGACTAACCGGCGGCAGCCGGGATTTGAGGATAAAACATTTAAAATTTAGCTACGCTAGTTTCATCAACATTTAAAATTCCGGCCACCATCTCCGCCGTCCACCACGATTCCCATACTACCGCCCGCGAGCCATCACAGGGATCAGATCCTCATCTCACGCACAGCAGCTCCTCCGCGATCAGATCCTCGTCTCACCCGCAGTAGCTCGCCGGAGGCCTCCGCAGCTCCCACGCCGTCTCGTCTTCTTCTTGCTCTCGCTCAGCTCCAATCTTTTCCGATGCTGCCGATCATCCGCTCCACCAGGGCGGCCGCAGGTTATCCGGGCCAAAAGTGAATTAACTAGAACTGAATGTAAAAGTTTGTTTAACCACTCACAGCCAACATCGCGAACAATGCCGTCCGCTTTTCTTTTTTTTGTTTCCATGGATCTCTCCGACGAAGTAGCGGAAGCGCCAAGTGGAAATGTCATGGTCATGCACCTGTGATTTTTGTTCCTGGTTTGGGTTTTCCGCATTAACTATTTGACTCATGTTTACTTGATTATATTCTATATTTTCATGTTTGGTCAGCATAGATCCTTACTTACCAATTCAGACGAAAAACAAAAGCCTGTACCCGCAAAAATAAAAAAAGCCTGCATCCCAGATAAATTTAGCTAGTACTACTGTACCTACACTTCTTCTATACCACAGGGCCAGCAGCACATCTCTCCATTCCGATTCCTTTACTCGCACGGAAAGAATACAAACAACTCGACTTGGCGGCAGGGCTCGGAAATAATACAAACAACTCGACCTCCAGGTTTAACATTCCAAACATAGTATCAAAACACCACCGCCGCGTCCAGACAAGCTCACCTTAAACATGTATCTACACCAACTAGAGACCTCCACCACCACCACAGCAACCTCATGCTTCTCCAGCCTCCTCCGTTGCCAACTGGAACCTGCAAGACCACAACACGGCCAACAAAGATTAACCTCCAACCGGGAAAGGTTACAGTTACTAACCATTATTTCACCATCTCAACTGCCCAACCCAGCTACTGCTTCAAAAAAATGATGCTAAAAGAGGTAATCTGTACATTTTGCACTACATCTTCTAATGGTGCAGAGGGCAAAAAAGTAACAAAAGGCAATAAGGCCAATCATAATAAACGGCAAATGAACCAATTATGCCCTTTCGCAACAAGGACAGTACATGGTGAAACAGATTGCCAGCAACACATTCTTCTACAAATTGTAACTGACAAAACCGAGACAAATACAGTACGCATTCAGGCTTTATAACTCACAAAATATCTATCTACTTTGTTGAACCACTAGTCCAGATCAGCTCCAAAAAGCTCCAGGTTAATTCAGCTCACATTCGATGCAAGCCAGGTTTAAGCTTTACATTCATCAACTCGACCAAACAACTAGTTTAATAAATACAAGAGTATAGGGATCACCAAAACCCACAAGTGTAGGGATCACAAGACCACTTCATCAGAGAAGCAACTCAGTATGGATGCGCACATTTAGGAATAAAATTTCCATGTACACCACAAAAGCAGCAGCAAGAAAATTAACCAGAAAATACTCCCAACACAGGACTAAAGCAAAATATATATATACATGTTCTTCCTTTGGAGCATACAGGTTGTCAAGTAACAAATCATGCACAGAAACTGTGTTACCTAGGTGCCATGGCACACACGCTGTCGCAGGTATGCCCGATACAAACTAGCACCAAAGAGCCAGTAGTACTCAGGGGAGATAACCAAACCAAGCACTGATATGAAAAGAATCAAACAATCATCCAATGGAAATGAACATTTCGATAACTGAATAATGCCATATCTCTGCACCAAAGTAGTACTACTTGAATTCACTCAGATAATTGCATAAGTTGCTTTGCCGAGGAAAGAAACAAACATCTCTAGTCCAAAAAGATAAGCTTTGTTATTACTTAAAATTTTGGAGCTTCTATTATGTACTGCGTTCAGCCCCTACTACTTTAGCAACAGACCACATTTAACAAACATACAAGCTTTGATTTGGTAACAGACCAACACAGATTAACCTCCAAATGGAAAACGTAACAACTACTAAACATTATTTCACTTATTGATTTGGATAGAGAAATGATCACCTGTTTATCTCCACAAGTTAGTTTATCTCGTCCCCTTCCATCAGGACATCTTCCAGTTTGCTGCATCATAGTAGTGCATTCAAAAAGAACAACGTGTAACCATCAATTGTCAAAGATTAACAAATCTGGAAGCTGTTGTCATGCACTCTTGAGTCATTCAACTTACCATCACTCTTTTATTTTCATCCTTCAGTACTGCATGCTGTTCTTCTTGGCCACAGTCTTGTTTTCTTTCAGCACTTGTATTTCCTACATGGTGCACAAAGAGTGAGTCAGCAACTGAGTGCAAAATCTTTCACAAAAACGTGCAATATGGGATGCAATCATAAAAATGGCATTGGTCCTCACTCTAAATGGCCTATGAATTGTTCTCTTGAGCTTTTCCCTTGCTCTGTTTTCACTGGGATACCACATTACTAACATCAGCTTCCGTACTCTATATTCACTGGGATGCAAAATCTTGCCGATTTGAGGCTTGCTTTGTCAGCTGATCACCATACAACACATTCTTTTTGTCGCCGGTGTCGTGATCATTAGGCTGTAATGGTGTTCCTCCTCCTCACGCTTCCCCTACGAGGCCTCCTCCCAATGTCGCTCTCTTCAGTTCCTCCTCCTCCGATGAGCTTTGAACCTGAAAATGAACAAGTTTTTAGTACTGTCTATGCATAGCAAACAGCAAACAGTCAAAAGAAAAAAGAAGCACAACTACTAAGCCTACACATCTACAGCAAACAAAAATAGCAAAATGGAAACCCTGAAAGATAGCATGTACCAATTTGAGTAGCACGGTCATAATTTCCAAAGCTCTCCTTTTTTGTTCTAATTTTAGATTGTAAAAAACATGTACAGCAAACATAATTAGGAGGCATACACTCAGACCTAACTGCACCAACCCATGCATGAAGCAATTCATGAAGCATCCGATGTTCTCAAATTATTATTCTGTGTTGGATTAAAAAAGGTGCAAGCTCTTACTACCTCAACACACAAAATAAACATAGATATGAATGAGGGATTTACTAGCTCTCCTCCCTTTGGCAGAAGAAGGGCTGTCGGTGGAGGCTAGGAGCAGTAGCAGCATGCTTGGATCATCAGCTTTGTCGCCTCTCAGGTCTTGGTCGGAACAGCGAGGAGGCTAGAGCAGGAGCACACATGGTAGAGAAACGTACAATACAGAGCATCAAAGACCATGAACCAATGGAATCATCTACATCAGGCTCACAATGTGCATGAGAAAATATGGGAGTAAAATGAACAAATTATGCACATAAATCAAACACAGCAGATGCCCAACTTGAGATACTAGGAACCCTTATGCATCAAATTCGCTACAGAATTAAGCATGGATATTATTAACACTACGCACTTTGCGATAGATTCAGCCAGGTAGCACTAACAAATCATCCGCTGCAAGTCTTAGTTCATATCAGCGCAAGCAAAACACAAATGTATAACAATCGAACCACCAAATGGAGAAGATATTCTAGCCTCTACTACTTTCTGCACTACCATGTAGAAAACAAATTTAGTAATTTGCATGTCAGCAAATACAATATGTGACCACACAGATGCATTAAGCAGACAAGGAAAACTACTTAATCATTCTATTTGTATTTGAACAAATACAGTATGTGGCCCCAGAGCAGGCGAGCAAAACTATTTAATCATTCTTTTTCGGTACCACATGCATCAACGATTTGCACAACACTTGACTAGTAACAATATTCAGCACCCAAATAAATCATAGGCAGACAGAGAAAAATTTCGACCTTGAGATGCCAAATAAATCATAGGACATCTCCCTTCCAGCTAGGACTGATCCTACTGGTTGCTACCGCCTCTCTGTCCCCCACCACGAGCATCCCGCCGTGGCTGCTGCCATCGGAGGCGTCGGTGAAGGCCAGGGTCGCATCTGCCCCGCGCGGAGCCGCCGCGGTCACCACCACCCGCTGCAGGGGCGCCACCGTCGTCGTGGACTTCCTGCTCCTCCGCCGGTGACGCCCAATCTTCGCTCCGCCTCACCAAAATCATCTGCCGCGCCGCCGCCCGCCAAGGAGCACAAAGGCAGAAGATTTCTCGAGGGGGTGCCAGCAATGGGTGGCTCCAAGGGGTGGGATAGAGAGGGGGTTCCGGGGAGGTGGTCGGCGGGGAGAGGAGTTGCCGGCGGCGCAAATGGGTTCGGTGGGAGGGAGGAAGCGATTTTGTTTCGGTGGGTGGGCTCGAGTTTTGCTCAGCTTTGCAATGGCTAATCCCACGGATCAAGGAGGAAGCAACACACAAAACAAAATCTGGGAGTATATATATAGAATTAGAATTAATGTGTCGTGATTTTAGGGGTGAGTTGTTTTCCCCACCCAATCAACTTCCTAGTTTATAGGGGAGAGCCATCCTGGAAATTAATTACGGGCACAAAATTTATTGATGGAATGGGGTAGTACTACCACTAGTATTTGTTTTTACCCAATCAACTGCCGAGTTTATAGCAAGTAATCCGGGTAAATAATTAATTTGGGGTGTGGCTAAAGTAATAACTTGCCAAAATGTTTTAGCTGCCGATGACCGAGGCAACGCCGCCGACAATCCCAGGCCGGCCGAGGCAACACTGCGAGACGCGTTGCAACCGGTCGACCCTCCATCGGCGACAACCAAGATCACACACTGGAAAGGAGAAGTCCGACCTAGGGCTTGCACCCATCTGGTCCATCCCACCTCGCACCTCCACCGCCGGGCCGGCATGGCCCATCGCCAACGGCCACCACCACCATCACAAGGACGCCGCCCCAGACTGGCGCCTAGGTCACCGTCCGCCGCGCCGCCGATGTCCTAGGCGCGCCGCCGCTCACGACGACGGGCGCACCGCTCATGCCGCCACTCATCGAGCAACCAGCACGCCGTGGTGCCCAGCGAGCGCACCACACCTAACTGGGGAGGATCCTTCCCGCGTCAATCCATCCCGCCAGGGGACAAGCAGGCCCCACCGCCGCCGGCAACGACCAGGCAGAGCCCGGCCACGCCCCATGGCAGCGGCGGGAGAAGGAAGGAGGGGGGCTGGTGGCGGCAGCTATCTAGGGTTTCCCCACGTCGCCACACGCGGGCGAGAGGAGGAAACCTAATAATCGTTACGAACCTCAAAGTTTCCAGATTAAACCATGATCACCAATCATGTTTTGCTAAACCTTTGTTTGTTGATGGCCCATGGCTGCCCTCCACCTAATAATCGTCGCGGCCGTCCAGTTCAATAAGATTTGAAATCCATCCAAGTGTTTTTAAAATATTCCAAACAGTCTTTAACTCTGTAGCCTTGTGAAGTCTGGTGCTTGGTATGCTGACATTTGATCATCAATATGCAGGATCTGCCCTTCAGACCAAAGTACCTTGTGACTTTCACGGCAGCATGGTATGGGTGGATCGCTGGAGGGATCGATGTTTCATCTGGGTCAAAGTACATTCTTTCGGGGGGACGTTTCAGCTAGAATAGTGGAGATTACCGCTCAGCCCAAAACGAAAATTTTGGCACTATATTTGGAAACTAATTAAATCCCAATCGATCCAATTATTACGGGGTCTCAATTTTCCCTTATTTCCCGCTATGTGTGCGTGTATGCATCTATGGTAGCAACGCTGCCTCTGTATGCACAAATGAAAGATAAGTGATATACTAATTCATCCTCCGCAGACCAATGTACCTTCTCATCTGATCGACCTGGTCCATTTGAGACACATAGTACTCAAAATTTTGCCATGACCTTTCCTTTTTTGCAACATTCAGACCACAAATCAAACAATATAGTAGTAGAATAAATGTTCGTACAGCCACACGATCCAACCTTGCTGACAAGTCTAACGCAAAGAAACGCAAGCTAGGAACAAACATCACACACGTGCACATTTACCAAATTGTTACAACTTCCAAAGCCTGGAGCATTACAAAAATGGATTTTACAACATCGAGTACTACCGAATATTACAAGGACCGAAAAGCGGCACTACACACGACGGGACACCTGGTTCGCGCTTCCCAACTACAGCACCAAGAAGATTACATGCAGAAAGTGAAAGGATCTGGGCAGGTCCTTCTTTGTAGCCTTCTTGCTCTTCTTTCTTTACATGCTGAAAAAAAGGAAGTTTTGTTACTCTTTCTTATTAAAACTAGGAACATCCAGCACAGGCATCAATGAGCTTCCTAACAGAATTCATTTTAGGAATCAGCTAAGCAAAACAATAATAATCCCGGCACTAAATATGGATCGGAACTTAGCCACTTTAGTGCAGATCAGCTCCAAACAAGCGTAACCAGACACATTAATAATAGTAACTCAAGATCAAGGTTCGGCCCAAATTATATGAAAATTTTGGTTTAGTGTGACTCCAGGTTCTACCTCTAGCTTCAAACATTAATCTAAACAGATAGCTTCAAACAGGTGCAACCAGCCTCTTGAAAACAACGCATAGCATGATCTCAAAGAAATGGAAAGGACATAAGAGGTGACACTCTCGTAACACCAACTTATAGCCATGGTATGGTCCTAAACCAGCCTCAACTAAATCAAGAGTTGGTGTCATGGCTACCAGAGTACTCACCTAAATCCACGGATTCGAAGAAGAAGGGAGATCCGGCCATGGCTACCCTCTGGGCCAGCTCCACTTATCCCTGGAATACAAAAACGAAAAGCCAAATTATTTTGGAGCTCAAGTTACAGGAATCAGGAACTGGTCTAATTCCAAACTTCTAATTTACACACGGAACTGATAAAGCTAAAACAATTTCCAAGAAAGGCAACAGATCCTTATCGATGATTGATTCTGCTTCCTATCTAGCACTTGTCAACAATTACTTCTTTCTACTTGTTTACAAAGATCAGCGTGATTTTATCTAATAAATAGAACTAGTCATTAAGCCACTAAGTAGCAAGGATGTTCAAAATTAATTAGCAAGGGAGTGCTCAAAATTTTGGCAAAACCTTGCCTGTTTTTTGGACATCCAAACCTACACAGCAAATATCATACTTCAATTAAGAAAATGGTGCATACGACACAGCCCATGTGACACAGACATATAATCAACGAAAATCTCCGCATCACCGGTCAATACCGGGCATACAACATAACATGCATCATAACCAGTTCATTAAGGCGCTAGAAAGGAAGCCGACCAAGCTTGTCCCCAGGGTCTTCCAGCTTCCTTCCAAGTGATGGCCTGCAGCCACAGGTTCCAGCTGCGACACGTGTCTCTCATTTAGTCCTCATTTTCCTTGAACAAGAACAAAACATGATGGTCAGCTATGGCGGATTTAGCAAGAAGGATCAGATTTCGAAATTGGTCTAACATGTCAATAGAATTGTAAAACACCAATACAAACATGGCTTGATGGTGTCACGGATCATCATGTCAAAAACAAGACTTGTGGAGACTTGAATGTACTATGTCATCTATATCATAAATCCACGGAGTCTAGTGCCAAGTCTTCCCGTGGACTCACCTAAACCCACGGAGTCGAAAAAGAAGGCCACCGCATCCTTCCAGCCGGATCTGGCAGCCATCGCTACCTCCTGACAAGCTCCAGCTCCACTTCTCCCCTGATAAATACAAAAAACAAAAGGAAAATTTATTTTCGAGCTCTAGTTACATGAATCAGGGGCAAAGATATCATCTCGAGCACATGGCTAATCAGCGAGAGAACTAGGCAACAATCAACGTCATGGCAAAGCTGATGCATGGCAGCATACCAAGTGACTCTAGCATCTTATCACACTCATCTAGAATGAAATGCCTGACATTCTTACAACTATATGCTCACGTGTGAGAGGTGCACACTGACAATGTCATCGTGGGGAAGAACTAGGTTCGTGCACGGCAGGAAGATGGGGAAAGGTGAGGACCTTATTCTGTGGGCGTCGCCGTGGTCGGGTTCTCCTGGACGATCATGTCCAGGTCGCCGACTCATGGTGCGTGGTCGTCGGCGTCTCCTTGGCCGTGCTGGCGAGCACACAGTCACCAGCAGAGCAGCAGATGGGGGAGGCCGGCCATGACCCCCTCCAAAATTTCTGCACGGGACAGAGCATGAGCAATAGGAATAAAATCAAGGTCAGGAAACGGAGATCGGGACTTGACCGAGGAGGGAGAGGTAGACGCGGACGCCATGGAGGAGGTCCAGCGCCGGCTTGAGCCTCGGGCGGTGCTCCTCGACGGCGACGGCTTGAGCCTCGGGCGGTGCTACTCGACGGCGACGGCGTGTCCAGGAGGCGATGAGCAAGGGTTGGACAGCGGGGCGGAGGGAATTTGGTGGGTGGGGATGTCCGGCATCGAGGGAGATGGGTGGGCGGCGAGCGGCGGCCGGCGGCAGGAGTTGAGGCGGCGGCGAGGGGAAGTTGGAGGATGCGCTTCGTTTGGCCCAAAACAAAACCTAGATGAGGACCTCTCGTCTTGGCCCAACTCAATAATTTCGATGGCTTTTTTTTCATGTGAATTTTGGAATTTCAGATAGCGCGGGATTCTGCCAATTAGACGAGTCACTTTACTCACCTACCATAAGATCGATCAAGTGTCCAAAAATTGAAAGGATTTTTAGCAGCATGCATCCTGGCTCACGTATACGCTCAATTGAATCAATCGAGCTAGCTTCATAGTATATACGCTCCAAACTTGGAATTCAACCATACATCCACGCACACGAGTCCACTGAGTTTACACTACTGGTGTAACACCACTAACTCTATAAATCAAGCTACTAGTATATCTTCAAGCGGATATTCACTTCGGCTCAGACTAACTTTGTAGCACTTGATTAGACAGTCAAATTATTAAGAACGGCGACATTTTTATGATATATTGAGAATGGTAAAGTCAGCTGAGAAATCAGATTTAATTTCCATGCAGATTAATTTAGACATTATTATATGCTTTTTCACCAGCTAAAAATTAGTTAGCGCCACGAATCAAAAATTAATTAATATTAGTGCTCAGAATTTAGTTATCATCAAAATTGGAATCTCTACATCATATCGGAAGTTTCGCTTGAGTTAATTTCTAGTGTTTGACGAAACGCGTGCTCCTTTTAACCCGTAAATTAAGTCGAGAAACCATGAATCACAAGATCACTCTAAACTATAATAAAGTTTACGGATTGATAATTCTATGCTACGATCACCATATGTAGCAGGAGTGTCATGGGCAAAGCTAGCTAGAGTAGTAGGCTAGTACCCAAGTTCGGTTTGAAGGAAAGGAAATAGACGCTGGATTTAACAATTGCTTATTGCGTGCACTAATTAATTGCATATGTCTCATTTCTTGAAATACTCCCTCCCTGTATAAAATGTTATTTAGATTTATCTATTTTTATATATATTTATAGACATTTTTTTAAGGCATATTTGTATGGACAGAGGTAATAGCATTAATTATCCGGCCATGTGTCCACGTAGAAACTTTTTTGACCAAGTAGTAACCCCCAATTCCACGCCATCGACCCCAATTCTTGCAAGAACTTGACATATTTTTTGGAGTTTTCACGTTCCTGTGACCTATTATAACACAAATAAAAAAGGAAGGTCACATGAAATCACCACTTTCAACGAAGAGCTGGGAGTTAGACGTCACGGGTCCCAGGGGACAGGGTTTCGATTCAAATTGCACGAGGAATGGTCAAAACTCTTATTCTCGTTGACTATCTCACGCGAAGATTTCGGACTCATAGTTCATAACCCCACTTTTGAGGCCACTAGCCGGTCTCTTGTAAGTGCTTTGCCTCTTTTAGGGATTTCATGTTGCTATGATCGACCCATTATGATACAACGAAAGAGGAAAGCCACATTGAATCACCACATTCAACGAAAATATACTAGGTAATATGAAACTCACATGGAATCACCACTTTCGATGGACAACTACAAGGTAGACGTCGCGGGTCCCAAGGAACAAGGTTTCCCCTAAAATCACGTGTGGAATGGTCAAAACTCTTACTCTCGTTCATGGGGGTGATGGGAATTTAAGTGTGGTGTAAATAAGAAAGACCAATACATAACTATGAAGTGGCACTTTCTTCGTAAACATGATTGTCTCGTGTGAAGTTTCTCGACTCATAGTGCATAGCATCCACTTCAACTCCAATAGCCAATCTCTTGTAAGTACTTGGCCTCTTTTGGGATTTCATGTTCTTATACCCATCATGACACAATAAAAGAGGAAAGTCACATTGAATCGCCACTTTCCATGGAAAGCTAATGGGTGATATGAAACTCACATGGAATCAACACTTTTGATGGACAGCTACAAGGTGGTTCGCGGGACCCAAGGAACAAGGTTTCTCCTAAAATTGCGCGAGGAAGGGTAAAAAATCTTCCCCTTTTGATTGAGGTCATGATATGGGTATAGAAGGGTGGTGTAAAAAGACAATACACAACTCTAAAGTGACACTTATTTCACACTTAAAGACACTATAAGTCACGGAGCTTTTAGATTTGTGGTGCAAAAAACTACGCTCCGAGACCACAAACCCAACTCCTATAAAGGGGTACCTAGTTCACAAAAATAACTACCCTAGAAAGGAAATTCTAGGCGATAGTGCAAAACGCTCACTTCGAAGCCACTCGCACAACTTTTGTAAGAACTTGGCCTCTTTTGCGGGGTTTCATGGTATTGCGACCCATTATAACTCAAAAAATGTAAAGTTACGTGGAATTAGCACTCTCGATGGAAAGCTAGGGGGAAACATCACGGGGCACTGCAAAACAGAGGAACACATGAAATCATGCCAAAACCCATTGAAAACTCTTCCCTTGTGGTATGGGGCCCTAATATGAGTATATATGGGTTTTCTAAAGCGAACAAGACAAACATAACTTTGATGTAGCAACCGATTCACAAATAGGACTATTATACATACAAGTTATGGGCTAATGGTGCATAACCTCAATTCGAGGCCATTGACACTACTATTGTAAGAACTTGATCTTTTTTCATTTTTATGTTCTTATGACATTTTGAAATAATGCATATAGAAAATTCACATGGAATCTCAAGTTCGACGGGAATCCAATGGGTAGATGTTGTGGGGGCCATGGAATAGGGTTTCGAGATGAAATCGAGAGAGCAAGGTTGTGAAACCCACCCATCTTGCATGTTCCTGTGACCTATTATAACACAAATAAAAAGGAAGGTCACATGAAATCACCACTTTCAACGAAGAGATGGGAGTTAGACGTCGTGGGTTCCATGGGACAGGGTTTCGATTCAAATTGCACGAGGAATGGTCAAAACTCTTATTCTCGTTGACTATCTCACGTGAAGATTCCGGACTCATAGTGCACTTTCGAGGCCAGCGGCCGATCTCTTGTAAGCGCTTTGCCTCTTTTGGGGATTTCATGTTGCTATGACCCATTATGACAGAACGAAAGAGGAAAGCCACATTGAATCACCACATTCGATGAAAAGATACTAGGTAATATGAAATTCACATGGAATCACCACTTTCGATGGACAATTACAAGGTAGACATCGCGGGTCCCAAGGAACAAGGTTTTCCCTAAAATAGCATGTGGGATGGTCAAAACTCTTACTCTCGTTCATGGGGGTGATATGGGTATTTAAATGTGGTGTAAATAAGAAAGACCAATACATAACTATGAAGTGGCACTTCCTTCGCAAACATGACTATCTCGTGTGAAGTTTACGGACTCATAGTGCATAGCACCCACTTCGAGTCCAATGGCCAATCTCTTGTAAGTACTTGGCCTCTTTTGGATATTTCATGTTCCTATACCCATCATGACACAATAAAAGAGGAAAGCCACATTGAATCACCACTTTCCACGGGAAGCTAATGGGTAATATGAAACTCAAATGGAATCAACACTTTCGATGGACACCTACAAGGTAGTTCGCGGGACCCAAGGAACAAGGTTTCTCCTAAAATACGCGAGGAAGGGTAAAAAATCTTCCCCTTCTGATTGAGGTCATGATATGGGTATAGAAAGGTGATGTAAAAAGACAATGCACAACTCTAAAGTGACACTTCCTTCACACTTAAAACACTATAAGTCACGACACTTTTAGACTTGTGGTGCAAAAAACTACGCTCCGAAGCGACCGACCCAACTCTTGCAAAGTGGTACCTAGTTTACACAAATAACTACCCAAAACAAAAATTCTAGACTTATAGTGCAAAACGCTCACTTCGAAGCCACAAGGACAACTTTTGTAAGAACTTGGCCTCTTTTGCGGGTTTCATGGTATTGCGACCCATTATAACTCAAAAAGAGTAAATTCACGTGGAATCACCACTCTAGACGGAAAGCTAGGGGGAAACATCACGGGGCCTGCAAAATAGATGAACACATGAAATCACACCAAAAACCATCGAAAACTCTTCCCTTGTTATAAGGAGTCCTAGTATGAGTATATATGGGTTTTCTAAAGCGGAGAAGACAAACATAACTTTGATGTAGCACCCGATTGACAAATAGGACTATTATACATACAAGTTATGGGCTAATGGTGCATAACCTCACTTCGAGGCCATTGACCCTACTATTGTAAGAACTTGATCTTTTTTTCATTTTTATGTTCTTATAACCTTTTCAAATAATGCATATAGAAAATTCTCATGGAATCCCTAGTTTCGACACGAATCTAGTGGGTAGATGTCGTGGGCCCATGGAATAGGGTTTCACATGAAATCACGGGGGAAAAGGTTGGGAAACCCACCCATCTTCCAGGTGTGAACATGACGCCTCTACCTTATATCCCGTCGTCGCGCGGTCGCGCCGCCACCACGCTGGTGACCTAGCCCCGCACCTCGCCGGCTACCAGCATCCTTGGCGCCCCTGCTCCTCCTCCCTCGTCTCACCCTCTGGTGGTCCCTCTACACTGCCTCATCCCCTACATCCTGAATTGTCGCCCCCTGCCAGCACCTACACCTGCATCGTGCGCCTCTGTGTTGGTTCTACGGCATCGCGTCGTCCCCCAAAACGCAGACTCCCAGGTCGTCGTACTGTGCTACGCCGCTCATGGATCATCCGACAACTCCGGTTCCCCACTCGCTTCTGCATGGAGCCGCCACACCGCACCTCCGCTTCCTCGTCATCGAAGGGCTCATCTGCGCACCTCCTCCGAAATCCGGATGGACGATGGCGCTACTCATCAAGGCGCCCCGCCGCCGTAGTGCTCCGTCCCCACTTCTGGTGTGGCCATGGACGCAAAGGATGCAACGTTGCACTGTTGCTTCTAAGTTAGGCAACATGTGGTGCGATAGCAATTTGACGCTGCTTCGAACGGAGGCAGTCGATGCTACAAGGGTCGGGCGGCGATGCTACTAGTGGCATACGATGGAGCTTCCACAAGCCACGACGATGTTGCGAGTGGCGTCGATTAGTGCTTCCTAGGGCGTCGGGTGCTGCTACCATCAGCTTGGGCTGATGTTGCGACATGCGACAACAATGCTACCACCGCGAGGGAGGGTGCTACAAGGAGGAACCAACAGTGGCGCAAGGACCTTGCTGGAGATCTCGTAAATTTGCTTTCCGGTACTACAATAGAATAATTGGTTTCGTATGATTGTTGTGTTGTTGTGCTATAAGGTTCCTCAGACGAGGCCGGGTTTGGTATTAGTACATACTTTTTGCAACAAGGTCTCAAGTGAGTCTCCACGAAGTCTCCGGCAAACTCCGTGTCAATGAGTGTTTTCTTTTGGTTTTAGGTGAACACTTTTTTGGCTTCAATGAAGTAAAAAAAAGGGTTATTTTTGCTTCAATAAAGCAAAAGTGGGATTTGCGGCAAAATTGGACATATAAGTTGATCTAATTGCTCAGAGTGGTTTGATCCAATGGCGGGAGACCTGGAGGCTATGGGGTTTTGATCGTTTGGACGATTGTCAGCACGGTGAAGATTGCAGGGAAAAGCTCTCCACCGCTATACCTTCAAAAACAAAAAAAAATAAGAACACAGTCATATGGTTATTAATTTTTTTGTACGGTGTAATGTCATGAGCCGAATATATATATAGTTAGCCAATAGCCATGCATATTTGTCCAAGATGAATGAGCCATTTCCTTGGCCACCGACATGCCACAAAAGTAGAGGCTCAATAAAATCTTCTCAACGAATGAAAAACGCTCATCATCAACCTCAATAAAATGCACGTACTTTAAAGCAATGCAAATCTGTGAGTCAATCACGTCCTAGTAGCAAGCTCTCACGCAGGACGTACGCCATGGTTTGAACGTCATGGAAAAAAGGCAAGAAATCCACGTGAGTTAATTACTATGTGTCTCCTCCGCGATTAAAGCAAGTCCAGCAAGGCAAATCAATTAAAACAATGCAAATCTGTTGCCGCTATCTTCTCAACTCCTTATCTGGAAACCCAGCGGCGACATGCATGGCGAGAGTCCCCTATATGATCCCTCCCTCTCCATCCGATGGCTGCCGGCTCACCTCGCTCCTCACGCGGATCGTGCCCCCATCCATGGTCTCTCCGCGTTCGCCGCTCAACCCCACTGCTCGCACCTGCCCGCGCTCGCTCCCTATAAATTCTCCACGGGGATTGTCGTGCTCATCATCCTCTAATGTCTTCTCATACTTCATCCCCAAACTCCTCTTCCTCAGCCAATATTGTGTCGATCTTACCAGTTTATAAATCCCATCTAGTCCACGGTGCATGATGCCGGCAAGACATACTGGTGTGGGTTGGACATGTATAGTGGCTGCTAGGCATGGTGAGGACGGCCATGCCGGCGGACATGGCGCATGGTCAGGAGATGCTCGTCTCCGGCGGACATGACGCATGGTGAGGAGATATCTCGGTCTCCCTAAGAACTGTCTTTTCTTAATCTAACTCGGCACAATTCCGTTTGGGTAATAAAACCACTATACTTGTGTTGTAGTGCTGGGAGATATGGTGCTAGCTGCTGGATGTGGAATCGAAGCCGATGCATTTATGTGCCGGTAAGATCTCTTGCCAAGCAAGATGCACGAGTTTGATGTCTTTGCCTTCTTATTGATTCCAATCCCTGCATTCATCATCTCCCAAAATTTCTGTATTAACAATCAATCATGTCTGTTTCTCCGTCATAACTCTTTATTTTCCACAGCTCACTTGATTGGACTTTGAGGTTCAGCTAAGATTGCATTGAGGCATCAGTAAATAAATAGGAATAATTGGAAAATTGTATAACTAGCCGAAAACTGAACCTTGATCTCTGAATTTTCAAACTCTGAAACCTGCTGGTTGTCTCTCTTTGTAAATGTATAAAGTAGTTCTCCGCAAAAAAAATGTATAAAGTAGTTATTAGTATATGTTCACTTGTGCACTTATGTCTCTTCCGTTCAGAATCTGTGTCTCCATCAATTTAAAAGCTCATCAAATACAGTCATGCTATGGACTAGTTTTTTTAACCCTGCAACTCTGTAACCAGCTAGGTGAGATGTACAGCAAACTGAACAAGACTTTGATATCTGAACTTTATCTCAGCACTTCTTTGTATCTTCCATGCACGTTGCCAGCGAGGCATGTCGGTGTGTTCGTACAGTCGGCCGCGGTACATTGTTGGATCTGTTCTTGGAAGTCGGAAGTACATATCTGGAGGCTACCTGTTCAAGACACATGCGGACGGGGCGGCGGTGGCAACCGTGGGTGCTAACATCTCAAACTCATTTCTTCTTGATCTAACTTCAGTACAATTGTAGTAGTGGTAACTAAAGCCCGGTGTTGCAGCTGATGTAGGTAAAGTGGTGCTGATAGTTCGTGTACTAGTCTTTGCAGTTTGCATCAGTGGGAGATTTAGTGCTGTTGGAGATTCGTCCTCACCACCAACCACTTGCAGGTTTGTGTACTAGTAAATAGTAATGCACTATTATTCTTTCCAATCCCAAGACTAATCTTGTAAAAAATTCTTATTAGTAATTATGTTTTCTTAGAGAGAGATCTGGTCTCTGATATTTCTTTTATGTCCTATAATTGGGTTTCCCTCTCTTATTTTTTTCGGTTAACTAGATTGAATCTTGAGGTCTAGGTACGATAGGAGATGAGATGCCATTTCTATCCTAAATTGAGCCTCATGAGGCATGCATGCATCAATAAATAAATAGGAATAAGATGAAAATTATATCATATTCGGTTTCAGAATAAATTTACATGGTACAGCAGTAAGTATTTTTGGGATCTCCATGTAAATTAGCAGTACATATTTAGATCTCATTGTGACATGGTCTTCCGGTACAAAATTTGTGCATGTCGTTTATGATCCAACTTTTATATGTACACAATTTCAGTTTTTTTCTCCATGTCAGCTCCATCAATTTTAAATATGACTGTAACCTGGGTGAGATGTACAGGTAACTGAACTTTTATCTGAACCTGGCTGTCCCAGACTCCCAATGCTGCCACCTTGGTAAAAAACAATTCTTCGTGAAGAGTAGACTGTGAGCATGTTGGGCCAATGTCCACTGGAGATCCATCAGCCCAGTCACGACCCTAAATTGTTGCTGCCGCCACCAACTCCAATGCTCGAGCAACACTTCTGCGCAGCTCCTCACCTCGCCGGTCGGCATATCCTCCGTGGCCGCCTATTCTCGTCAATCTCCGGCACTTCCTCACCTTGCCGGAACCATCTACCATGTGCCCCCAGTTTGTACCCCACTCTCACCCCTGCCCAGGAGCAATGGCGTCACGGCCGATTTCTTCGCCGGCGCGCGCGTGCTGCCTAACTCTCCTGGACGCGCTGCGGGCATCGCCGATGCGGTTCGGTCCACGCCGGCGAGGGTGGTTTAGGCCACCAGGACGCGCCGGCGGCGGCAACGCGAGCCACGGAGGGCCATTGCCTGCTCCCTGCGAGGAGCATCTCCTCAGTTGATGGGACAGTGTTGTTTTGTGGTCTCTACCCTGAGCTGCCAAGTCCAGCAGCCGCAGCTCACCAGCCTCTTCGGGTGATTATGTTCGACCGTGGGCGCCTTTGCGGTTCAGGAGGTCGTCGAAATCTGCATCTCAAGGTACTGGCTGTAGCTAGGCAAGCTCGAATAGATTGATGTTCGATGAATATGCTGCTTTGTTTGTCAGCGTTAGGTGTATTCAGTTCAACTGTGTTTAATTTTGGATGAACAAATCTGTCTAGCAGTTGCAACTTAATTTGAGAGACGGAAAGATGTTTGGTGTTCTGTAATTAAAATTAGCTTTGAGCGTGAAAAAGAAAATGTTGCATGAATATTTGTATGTTCATGGATATAGGCCATCATCTCCTTGTTCTACAATGCACCGGTTGTGGTATATATGCACCGGTTATCTATCATGCTATTGTGCTTATAACTGGAAGTGTTTAAATTGATCCAGCTCGATGTACAGTTTCAGAGATCTTAATTTGATATGCTGACTTTTGTGAGTGATTCTGGTGTTTGATGATTTAAGGTAGTAGATGTATACAGTTCAAATGTAGTATGTGTAGAACCTTTTACAAATTATCTGATGCTGGTTCTATTATTGTCTATCAAGCGAGATTGTGTTGATATTGCAACTGATATAATTCTTGGGTGCATTTTTTGGTCCTTTGTTTGTGGATCCTAGCTTTCTTTTTGTGCTATTGTTGAGCGTGTCATGTGATTTTGTATTTCAATTAAATAATTAGGTATGATGGTAGCAGGTGCAATTTTTCAATATTTAGCTTCCAGCCGCATCTTTGCTTCCTTAAACGTTCATTTTTTTCTATCAGAAGGAGATCATGATTTGAATCTAGCACTAGATGGTCTTGTTCTTTATTGTAACACAAAACTCACTTCGGAACCAATGCTTGCAATCAGTGACAAGCGAGTGAATGAATCAACAAATATGAGTTTTCCATGTGTGACGATCTGCAAAGATCCATGCTTACATGATTGACCATCTGAAAAAGTAGATGCATGCAATGATGCGGAAAACCAAGGCTCAACGGTGCCTCATCGACAACATATAAGATGAATTTGAAAAGGTACTCTTCAAGACCCACTGGTCAGGGTGTTCTATGTCGTACCGGAATCAAATTAATTCCTGATACAATGTTTTCATGTCTGCGGATCTGGATTCAAATTGTTTCCATTCTTCTCCTAATTTCCGCTCACTCTAATATGTTCGAAATCTTGTGGAAACATGTCGAGAAGTAATACCATCTTCCAATTCAGTAATTGAGCTTTATGAACTAGTACTGTCGTAAATCTATCATGTAAATTATTACACTACTTTGTATGCTGCGGTAGCGATGGCTTGCTTTGATATTGTAAGTTTCTTCAATTTTTGATGAGGTGCTGATCTAGTCATCACATAATTCCCATTCTAGGGGATAGATATTCCAAATTAAAGAATATGTGCTTCTTGTGTGTGTCTCTTTGGAGTATTTTGTTGAGGTAACCCATGTTAGCCCAAAATCCGATGCATGTTTTTCTCACTTGTTGCTCGTTTCAACATAGTCGAAGGATTTCACTTGCCCCATCAAGCATGATTTCACTATTTCAATGTTGCATCAAATTTGGAAGTTATCATGTATCATATGTCTGGATTCTCTTATTACCAAGTTCAGAGTTTCAATATGAATGCCACCATTTCCATGTGTAGGTCAATGAGTTTGTCAAGTGTGCTAGAGGTGCAAAGGTCCATGCATAATTGGCAATCTGAAAAACAAGATTCCTGCAATGATGGTGGAAGCCAAGGCTCAAATAAGTATTAAAAATTGTACCAGGTGTCCATACGTGCTAGCTCTGTCTTTTGGTCATGTTGAGGCTTCTCTACTGAAGTATTCATGAATTTCTTATATTCCTTTGGTGCGAATGACGTGTTTGTCTAGAGGAATATTTGATGCTGGTTTCATTTTTTAACATTCTTGCATTTCATTGTCTCTGCTCTTGCGCTAGTATTTTGGTTTAGGTGCTAGGGCTGTGTTCAATCTGATTTGAGCTTTTTTTCTAGTCTGGGGCACATTTACGTTTGAGTGAGGGGGATGCACTGAACTGCTAGCCTGATGATTAGCATGGAGAACGGAAATCTGAACCCACTTCCCCGTTGAAGCCTGCTTTGGCTGTTGGATATGTTTCGTTGTTTCTTGGTTCTGTTTCTCTTAGTAGTAAATCCCAAAGCGGCATACACACACACACATTTACGCATGCTTGCGGACGGGTGTTGCACAAAGCGGGCTTAATGGGCTCGTGAAATGGAGGTGTAGAAGCGGAAGTGATAAAGGCTTTGGCACGTCCCCACTTGGTTTAATGTGTATTCGAGATTACTCCACCTTGAGTCTGCTTACATTCCATGGTTTACTACCAGGTTTTTGCTTTGCGAGATATCACCATAGTTAGCTCTGTTGGGATCTCAATTCTTGAACAATTCTAGAACTTCCACTATTTTGAAATGACCTGTAAAATGATACATGTCACCACCATTGTTGCTACCTTTTCTTAGCTTGTGTTAGTTTATAACAAAAAAGGTTGACTGTAGTTATTTTGACGACACTTTTTCTATGTTTTCTTCGTAGAGCACCCATGTTTCACTCCGGAGCCTAAATATTTGCAGTAAGTTCCGCAGTGGTGGTGTGCTGCTCTTGTTGCTGGCCGGAGAGGACGTTGTTGTCCTGCACTTCCACGAGCACGAGGTGTCTAGGATGGACACGGTCGGCTGGCATCGCCAACAAGTACATTG
Organism: Lolium perenne; assembly: GCF_019359855.2. Lineage (NCBI taxonomy): Eukaryota > Viridiplantae > Streptophyta > Magnoliopsida > Poales > Poaceae > Lolium > Lolium perenne. The sequence continues at coordinate 191,105 of NW_027248968.1, read as the reverse complement.
TCGAGGTACTCTCTCCAATCCTAGTGGTTTGATTGGTATGTTTGCCTAATGAAGATAGTGATCTGTGTGCATTATATGTTCTTGCCAAATGCGAGGAATAGGTTAGGGTTCCGTCCCTAGTTTGTAATTACAAATAATAAAGTGGTTCATGATTTTTCTTGATTACACTGGCCTTTTTAGCAATTACCTGAACTGGATTTGAGAGACCAAAAAGACAGTCATGAATTGTTTTTTATGTCATCTGGTGTGCATGAATTGATGCATCTGCAGAATTGGTCCTTTTTAATATTATTATGAACCTATTTTGCTATCCTGATAAGCAAATGGTGAAGTACTCTTCTTGGTTTTCAGTTGCGTGCTCTGTTTTCGTGCTTACAAATTTGCTACCATTTGGTGTACTTGAATTCTTGTTATCATTTTGTCCACTTTAAGTCTGTACTGTTTTTGCAAGGACCAAGCATAGCAGGTGCGCCCATCCATGTGGAAGAGCTTTACCGAACATTGAACTCTTGTTATCATTTTATGTTTAGTTGTTGCGTGCTCTATTTTGATCAGGTTGATATTTTCGTGGATACAAATACTCAAATGATTGCAGGTTTACCAGAATTACAGTTTGTAAACCAAAATATCAAATACATGGTACCTTTGTACTTTAGGCCTTCTTCGATAGATGAATGCAAGAAATAAGCTACTGCAAATGCTATTGTGTTCTCGAGGCGTTGCAAGGAGCGGTTTAGTTTTTAATCGTATGTATGCATGCACAGACTACTAGCAAGTTGTCTTTGGTCCGTTCCCACGAGCCAGGGTGGCTAAGACTAGTTAGCATGTTGTAAGTTCTACTTAGGATGCGAAATTTATTTCAAAATAAATCTACTATTGATTCATATTGTGGTCAACGAGGATCTTGTTACATCTTCATGGTACTTAGAAAACCAGTTTCTTATCTTATTTTCCTTGTCATGGTATGCGGTAGCATATAGTAGGTATTCAGTGCAAGCTCCAAATTTCTGAGTTGTTGTTCTGCAAGTTTTGAGCAACAAAATGGTATCAAAATACAAAGGAAAAACAATCTTGTAGTTATTGTGATTATTTTCTAACAAATTGTTGTTGAATTTTTTTGCAGGTTGGTGGTAGGACAGCTCAAGGGCCTAGACAACATGGAGGATCTATGTACATGGATTGAAAGCCCAACATGAAGCACGCGTCGGTGAGACGACCACCCCAGCTGGAGATAAATTTGCACTTGCTTTCATAAACACATGCATGCTAGTAGACAAACTGATAGCCACTTGAATAAAAACATAAAAAAATAACCATTGTTGATGTTGTTTAACCATGTTCCGTCATGTTGGAAGGCGCGCGAAGCTCTCAAGGCATTCCGCTCCATGTTGTACTGCAGGTGCTCTTCAAGGAAACTACGAATGGTTCATCCATTGTTGGGTGGCTGCCACAATATATAGTGAGGATCTGTCACTGTTCCGTGAGGCAGTGTTGCCTACGTCACCATATGCCAGCGGTGAGGGGATAACCAGGTGCTAAGCGCTGGCATGGACATCATGGGTCTGCCACTAGCAGTAGCACTTAAATTTGTGTGTGTCAAAGCGACCATATGTTTGTAAATATTTTAGCCAAATGCAAGTTGAGGTCCTCGATCTAGTGTGATCCAAGCAAATTTTTTAGCTATGGAGAAAATCGAGTATGTTGTTACATTATGGGCAACATTGGCTGTTGTTACTCATTTTACAGCAATTTAATATGATTCAGCTGTCCGTTGATCTATGATCAAGCAAATTATGTGACATATATTCTTCTCATGTCGTTGCTTTGTGTTTGTCTGAAGATGTAATAATATATATTGGAACTTTCTCTACCCTGATGGAAACACATGTGAAAAGGTTTTTAATTTACCTCCCTGGAAGCAAAAAAAACAAATAAGATCATGGCTATTGTAAGAACACAAAGAAGGAATAATGTCTGCTTTGTCTAGTGCGAAGAGCGTGTGTTAGGGTCACCTTATGTAACTGTTCAACATAAAGGCTTCCTCCCCTTTTTTCCGATTGTGATTCACTAACGCAACACACTAATACCATACCATACAGGCGTGATTCCCTTTTTTTCCGATTCACTAATACCATATCATACATGCGTGATTCCGTTTTTTGCCGATTGTGATTAACTAAGCAACACACTAGTACCATATCATACAGGCGTGATTCCCTTTTTGCCGATTGTGATTAACTAAGCAACACACTAGTACCATATCATACAGGCGTGATTCCCTTTTTACCGATTGTAATAATTAACTAAAGCAACACACTAGTACCATATCGTACATGCGTCCGGGAGCTACTCGCGTCCAAAGCCAATACCGGCGCATAAGAGCATCTCCAGTTGCATCCCCAAACGACGTCTGGCAAAAACGTCGGATTGGTCGTTTGGGGACGTCCGGACCGAAGCCACATTTGGGAGGGCTCCCGTTCCTAGCCGCGCCCCTCCAAACGAAAAGCAAGTGTAAAAGTCGTATCCGGCGTCCCTGATAGGGCCTCTATACACAGGGGATGGACTGGGGACGCCGGACAATATTTGGGGCACATCCGAACCGAAGCGGCCTTTGGAGCGTACGACTAGAAGAGGTTAAGTGTCCGACGTGCCCCAAATCCCTTTGGGGACGCGGCAGGAGATGCTCTAAGGCGGCTCCTCTGCTTGCTTGGAAACGTCGGGACCACATGACAGCGAATAGTAGCGTTTCTTGTGATTGTCTGGTTCCATGCATGAGCCCAGATATGGCGGCATCATTATGTAGTTATTTCCATTGGAAACATGCATGGGAGAGACTCGATCATTTTGTTGGTAGCTTTCGTGAAATATGTACAATTGTTATCCTATTTCCAGTGGGCACGAACATGTGAGAGATTGCTCCTGGAAATATGGAGTAATTAGTGCAAAGCAGTTATGAGGGTGGGAGGAGAATTGGTCCATCGGTACCATGTTATTATGGATAGAAATTAGCCCCGGATTGCATACAGGCCTACATTAATTTGTTTTTTTCCTAGGCCTAGAGCTTGGTTTTCACTGTCCAGGTAAGCGATCCGCGGCAATGTCCATCGGAGCCATCGATCTGCCTCTTCGTATCTCCTATCTAACAAGCAACATCGTAGAGAGACGAAAAAAGAGCCAATAAACTTGTATGGAAGTAGCGCCTATTTTAGGAAGCAACAAATGGCGCTCAATGGGTTAAATTTGGGTTGTACAATACTCAGAACATTTTTAGTGGAACTAGAAAACTGGTTATATATATGTTTGACGATACCAGCAACTATATGCCGGCCATGATGTTTAAGTTGCAATGAAAACTCCGGACCCTGAACTGCGTTAGTTTCGACGAGAATCAATTGGTTTAATTAATCTTGAAACTACCGAGATCCGACACAGACCTATCTCATTTACCCACTAACACGGTAGGAACTACCACCGCATGCGTCGGTCAGCGCCGACCGACGGCTATCTGCAGCAGGTATGCGGAGCGCTGAGCCAGATGAAGAACGGCTTTAGGGAGACGGACGGGGGAGAGATCGAAATGGAAAGAGGATGATGTGGAAGGATGACGCCGGCGTCCGGCCACACATGTATAGTTTGCTCTCCGGCGTGCGGCATGGTGGCCTCCCCGTCCCGTCCCGTCGCCAAAGTCCAAAGTCATAAGTCACGGCACGCGCTGCCGCCCGCGGCGGCGACCATGGGTTTCTTTTATAGATGGAGATGGAGGGATAAGGCCCCTGTTTTGGAGTGGGAAACAGAACAGATGGATGGATCTCTGCTGCAGGAGACACCGGCCGGCCGGGATGAAGGGCGGAGATGGTTTGGGGCACGGATCGGTGACATGGAGCCTCGGAGATGTCGCGGATTATTAAGTGAGACGGATTAGAGGGCATGCGACCCTACGGATAATCAATGGCCTGCCTACATGTGATGGCCGCGGCACGATTTCCGCGCGCAATGTACGTATTTTTGCCGGCCGGCCGGCCGGATTGGTCGCGAGGCAGCAAGCTGGAGTAGGATTGGTAGCGCGCGTGTTTCGTTCGGGTCCGTTGACCAACCAAGTCGTTGGCTTCTCCGCGACCGTGCACAAGGAAATGGATCGAGCGAGCGAGCGACAGGTGCTGCTCCCGGCCCTTCCCGTGTGCAGATACGGTCCTCTCTACTCCGCGCGCCCTGGTCGCCAAGTCGTCGGCTGGGACTCCCGTGTGCCACAGAGTGAGTCTGTCATGTGTCACGGTTGGATTTACTAGAGAGACAGAATGATCTCCTTCATGTGAAATACGTCACTTGAATACACTAGTTTGACCAATCTTCTTGCACATGAACGTCCTGGATAAAGTCCTATGTGTAGCTCGGGCTCTGAAAGGGTTTTTCGCTTAACATTTATTATATCATTGCCTGATATTTCCATAAATAAATAGATAAAAGTTATCACGTAAGAAAATATCAACGCAAACAGATGGTAGCATAACGGTAGCCACTTCAAACAACCCTAGTTCGAAACTCTGATGGGCCTCTTTTTTGCCTATTTCTTAAACTAGTTTATGCTTTTGTACATTAACATGCACGTGCCTTTTTCTATGAAGAATCTCGGCCGCCACTTCTCACTCTTGCCCAGCACCTGAAGTGTGACAGTCCCATTTTCATCCGGAAAGTGTGCAGCTGTGGCTAAGGCGCGTTCCTTCGAAATGATCTGGTTACATGTGGACAAGATTCGATGTCATTGCACAAGAAATAATAAAGGAAAATTTAGGCTGAACGGAAAAGGCGTGGTTTCAATTGTGAAGCAAGAAAGAATCATTTATCCAATCATTTAGAAAGTTCACGAGAACTTAACGATGCCAGGATTTTACCAGGGAATATAGAAAGCTGGAATGTAGCTACTACAACCAGTTCATATCAAAAACAGTGAAATGCACATTCGATATAGAAGAACAGAAATATACCAGAAGAGGACAAGGTAGTTGAACATCGCAGTTCCTCATGGTAGCTACGAATACAATAGCTTCTGGTTGAATCTTCTGGATAAGAGGGTTTACTTTCTCCATCTGTGCTCCAGATAGACAGCTCCTAAATATTACCCCATAATCAGCTTCTGGAGGTGTTGGATGAGCATGTGACTCAAAAGATTTGTATTCTCGAACATTGTCTTCTTCTGTACAGAAGTTCACAGATAAATAAATCCGCAAGCAATTAAGATTTGATGCATATGTGCATGCACGCTGACAAGGTAACCTGATTTCTCAGATGAAGAGGGTGTCAGAGCCGCCTTTGTAGTATTCTGGCTAGAACTGCCCCTTCCACAGCTAGAGGATTTTTTAGTTCCTGTTAATCTTGTGGTATCATCATGGTGCTCCTTGAAGTATTAAAATAATTTATACGACTTTCCTCAGTATTACCTTGATTTGAGCAAAAGGGGAATGATGGATGCTTGCTTCTGTAAACCGAAGGATTTCAGGTTGGATTTCCTGTGCAAGTTCATCTATTTTTTCCTCATCTACTTTAAGATCACATTGCCCTGGTAAGACTTGATCCTTTGAGTTGGAGAAAATATGAAGATCATCTTCTGCTACTTCTGTCTCGGTTTTTGGATTATCAGTGTACGGTGTTCTTTTACGGAACTGCATAATAGACATGGTTGAGACTTCTCTCCGACCAATAACCAATAGCGGGATCTGGAGATCCATAATGGCTCCCACATATTCAACGATGACTTTAGTGATCGAATGAACCATTCACATACGATACCAATTCCCTTTGTCACGCGATATTTTACTTGTCCGTGGTTTGATCATCGGTATCACTCTATACCTTGTTCAACCTCGTCTCTTGACAAGTACTCTTTACTCGTACCGTGGTATGTGGTCTCTTATGAACTTATTCATATGCTTGCAAGACATTAGACGACATTCCACCGAGAGGGCCCAGAGTATATCTATCCGTCATCGGGATGGACAAATCCTTTGTTGATCCATATGCCTCAACTCATACTTTCCGGATACTTAATCCCACCTTTATAACCACCCATTTACGCAGTGGCGTTTGATGTAATCAAAGTACCTTTCCGGTATAAGTGATTTACATGATCTCATGGTCATAAGGACTAGGTAACTATGTATCGAAAGCTTATTGCAAATAACTTAATGACGTGATCTTATGCTACGCTTAATTGGGTGTGTCCATTACATCATTCATACAATGACATAACCTTGTTATTAATAACATCCAATGTTCATGATTATGAAACTAATCATCCATTAATCAACAAGCTAGTTAAGAGGCATACTAGGGACTCTTTGTTGTTTACATAACACACATGTATCAATGTTTCGGTTAATACAATTATAACATGGTATGTAAACATTATCATAAACACAAAGATATATAATAACCATTTATTATTGCCTCTTGGGCATATCTCCAACAAAAAAGACTCCAGAACATATAGGCTGGTCTCTGTTGCCCAATATGATTTGGCTGCCTGTTGATCTATGATCCAGCTTTTGGTAGCTTAATACTAAATGGAGTCCCCTTGTATGTGGCATATATCTTCCTCATGTCGTTGATTTATGTTTGTCTGAAGATGTAGTAATATATATTGGAATTTTTTCTAAACATATATTCTCTACTCCGATGGGAAGTTTTTTAATTTACCTCTCTGGAAGCAAAAAACAAATAAGATCATGGCTATTGTAAGTAAACAAAGAAAGAATAATGTCTACTTTGTCTACTGTGGGGAGCGTGTGTTTGTTACTATAAGGATCACCTTATGTAACTGTTCAACGCGCATAAGGCTTCCTCCCCTTTTTTGCCCAATTGTGATAACTAACACAACACACTAATACCATATTGTATAGGCGTCCGGGAGCTGCTCGCGTCCAAAGCCAAAACCGGCGCATAAGGCAGCTCTGCTCACTCCGAAACATCGGGACAACATGACAGCGAACAACGGCGATTCTTGTGATTGCCTGGTTCCATGCATGAGCCCGGATTTGGGGGCATTGCTATGTAGTTATTTCCATTGGAAACATGCATGGAATAGAAATCGATCATTTTGTTGGTAGTTTCCGTGAAATATGTACAATTGTTATCCTATTTTCATTGGGCATGAACATGGGAGAGATTGCTCCTGGAAATATGGAGTAATTAGTGCAAAGCAGTTATGAGGGTGGAGGAAAATCGGTCCATCGGGAGCATGTTAATATGGATAGAAATTAGCTCCGGATTGCATGCGCACCTACATTAATTTGTTTTTTTTCCTAGGCCTAGAGTTTGGTTTTCACTGACCAGGTCAGCGATCTGCGGCAATGTCCATCCGAGCCATGATCTCCCTCTTCATATCTCCTATCTAATAAGCAACAGCGTAGAGAGACGAAAAAAGTGGCGGCAAAGTTGGTGCCAATTTTTTTTTAGAATTCGAACGAAAACTCCTCAATCTTAGCCTCCTAAAGTCTATAATTATGAGGAGGGGTAGAGGCAACACACATAATTCATGGGGGAGTGCCATATCAGGGGAATATTCAGAATCTAATCTGGGTGCTCAATGGGCCAAATCTGGAATGTACACATAATTGGTGTGGGGGAGTGCCATATCAGGGGGGATATTTACATAATTTAATTCGTGTGTGTGTGTGTGTGGGGGGGGGGGGGGGGGGGGGGGTGCCATATAATATCAGCGGTCAAGGTTTTTTTTCTTAGTGCGCTTAAGGAGCTAGTAAACTTTTGTGGAAGTAGTGCCTGTTTTAGGATGCATTTTGAGCAACACATGGTGCTCCATGGGTCAAATCTGGGATTGTACAACATTCAGAACAATTTTTGTGGAATTATAAGACGGCTATACATCTGTTTGACGATATTACTATCCTTGCACCTACAGGCCAGCCATGATGTTCAAGGCCTGAATTGTTGTTAGTTTCGGAGAGAATCATAAATTGGCTTAATTAATCTTGAAATTTCCTATCTCATTTGCAGGATAGCACCGCAGGAACTACCAGCGCGTCGGTCAGCGCTATGCGGAGCACGAGCCAGAGAAAGAACGGCTTTAGGGAGACACGGATGGGGAGAGGAATGGAAAGGGGGTGCCGGTGAAGGATCACGTACGCCGGCGTCCGGCCACACACTCCGGCGCGCGGCATGGTGGCGCCTCCGTCCCGTCGCCAAAGTCCAAAGTCCAAAGTCATAAGTCACGGCACGCGCTGCCGCCCGCGGCGACGACCATGGGCTTCTTTTATAGATGAATGAAGGACCCTGTTTTGGAGCAGGAAACGGAAAGGATGGATGGAATCTATGCTGGATGAGCACCGGCGCCCGGGATGAAGGGCGGAGATGGTTTAGGCCACGGATCGGTGACGTGGAGCGGAGATGTCGCAGATTATTAAGCGAGCGAGACTCGCGCGGTTAGAAGGAGGGCCGGCCCGGATTAGAGGGCATGTGACGCGACGGATAATTAATAGCATGCCTCCATGTGTGATGGATTGTTGGCGATTTCCGCGCGCGAGGCAGCTGCCCGGTTGACCGCGTGGCCCCACTGCCCGGTTGACCACGGTAGCGCCTCGCTGGCCTGCTCCCGTGCGCTAGGCCGCTACCTCCGCCCTCGCCCAGCCGCGCTTATCGCACGTGGAACCATGCGCTCGGGAGTATGTCAAATTTTGTAAGACTTTGTTATTTTTACTAAGGACAATATATGATGTATTTTAATCTAAAATTTTACACGCCGATAGGTTTCAACATTCTCTATGTCTACATATTTTTTCGAATTTTTTTGAAACTTTAAAATTAGAAATTTTGAAGTTTGAAAAAGGAAAAAACAAAATCAGGCTACATTTGATGCTTTCGGGTTTCAATTTCGTTATTCTCTTAATCGAACTCAACAAGTATTCTGTATAACATGTAAATTTGTAGAAGATGCGAACTGAACATGATCAGGCATAAAGAAAGTGAGGAGTAGGTGTCGGGGCGTCTGTCTGCAGCTGCTGTCGGTGGTGGGTGGAACCTGCGATGTCCGTGTAGTTTTTGCAGCAGTAGCAGAGGTCCCAACGGAAGAGGCTGCAATAACCATGGACGAGGCCGAGGTCCTGGCAACACCGCAGGCACTTGCCAGACCCTTTATAGCACTTGAACATGCAATTCAGCTCTGGCACGTCGCACAGCACCACGCCCCTTACCATCATATGCGTTGTCTCGACTGTATGTATGCACCAAACAAGATTTGAACTAAATCCATGTGGCAATTTTAAAATCTTCATAGAAACTTTGAACGAAATCTCAATGCTTACCGGAGGCGATGAGAAGGATGACCAACATGAACAAAACTTTCTTGCCCATCTCGTTATTTGGTGGAACACCAAGTGAATTCTCAATGGTACAAGTGATCGATGGGAGTTGAATGCTTAGGCTAGGTGGTGCATTTTATAGGAGAACATGATGCAAAAAAATTGCATTCATAAGGGCGTGTTTGACACTTACCAAATTAATAGTCACAATACTTTTTCGGGTTGTATTATATCAAGGATAAATTTTTACCATGGAAGCATTTTAATCATCCAAATCTCATCCATCCTTCGCAGATGTATTTAGATTTGGACGTATCTATGCACGATATAGTGTATAGATGCATCTAAATCTAAATAAATTTGTGACATCCTTTTCGAGAGGGAGGGAGAACTACTAGTAAGAGAGAAGTGATTGAAAAGGATTCGTTTCACCTTCTTTTAATAGATAGATAATATTAATTACTGTTATCATATGTTTACTTTTTATTTTCATTAATTTTTTGTAAAGCTCCTTAAAAGTGCACCATAGATACATAGTCCCTCCCTGGCGAAATAGAGGATGGTTAAGCTTTCTAGTACAACTTATGTCATGTTATAAATCTTTTTAAAAAAAATACCCCTCGCGTCGACACGGACACTTGTCCGCTCGTTAAAGCAGACACACACACTCCCCCTCATTACCTTCTATCATCTCCGGGGAAATCAGGATTCCTCGGATCCAGTAAGTGTAGGATGCAGCTCTCCGGCCCCTGCAATTGTGTCGTTTTAGATGCTTAAGATAGGTGGTATATATTTTATTTATAGAGGAATGCATGGAAAAAAGTTATATTTATTCTTAATGGCGTGTTTAACATGCACCTAAATTAGACTCAGAATACGCTCCTCCTCATATATCAAGGATATGTATACCATGGAAAGCATTTTAATTATGTAAATGAGGTACTATACTAGGAAAAGGGAAGTGTATGGAAATGATTTTTCACTCCTTTTAATTAATAGATAATATTAATTACCATTATCATATATATTTATTTATTATTGTCATGAATTCTTCTTAAAGCTCCTTAAAAGCATAACATGGTTTATTTTTTTAATGAGTTTCATTAAATTTTATGATATATTTCAAATTTCAATGGAATTTATTTAAACGTAAACCCAGATCTATTGCATGTTGTCGAAGCCGCTCCGGTCGATGTCATCACCGTATCTGACTTTGTCATCGCCGTCGTTAGAGGAGAAATGCACCGTGATTACCCTACAGTCAGCTGCTGACCATTCATGCACCCATTTGTTGGTGGCCGGCGACGCCATTTCCTGCGATGCACGGAGGATGGCTATGTGCCTGGGCTCATGTGGCTCCGTGCGTGTCCAACATTGTCCGATTCATTTTCTTTGATTTTGACATCTGCAACTTGTGATGTATCTAATTTTCGCTGTGACTCTCAATTCTTGACGTGCGGTTGCGTGAATGTGTCCATCTTTTTTGATGAAGAACAAACTCATGTATTAACATGGCTAATGAAATGATCATATGCTTATTTTCTATTGTCAACATGTGATCATTTTTTTAAGACCTTGTATCTAGTTTACAGTTTGTGCCAATGATGTGTACTGAGATCAAAATCAGGAATTGTGTGCTAAGTTAAGTCTATGAACATCAAGATCATGTGTTCACCATCTATACATGTTAATAATCAAAATCTGGAATTATTGTGCTAACTTTAGTGAATGTTTATTACTTATGGAATCAAATCAGTATTGGTCCTTGTAAAAATCATGAACCATAAGAACTAGTGCTAATTTGAGCATTGTTTATATTATTATGTGCATGGTGTATTGTAGGTGCGGTCTAAACTCTGAAATTTAAATATGGGTAGAGCCACAGTGTCCTGTTGGATGCATTGATGCATGATCAGAGTGAGTATGTCATGTGCCACGGTTGGATTTACTAGAGACAGAATGATCTCCTTCGTGTGAAATACGTCACTTGAATACACTAGTTTGACCAATCTTCTTGCACTTTTTTTTTTGCACAAAGAAGGTGGTATTCCATTACAGTAACAGGTGACGGGTACAAATTGCAAACAGGCCTTTTACAACACTCGCCCTAAAGAACCTAATATTTGAAGATAAGACCTGTAAATTCTGAGAACACACCCCGAACAAAAGTTAAAAAAGCAATCAGGTCCTGGAGCTTCACCGTCGCCGCTCGCCGGCTTCCTCAACGCGTCGCCGCCAAGGAATGGAGAGAAGGTGCTCGCACTCTTCCTGTGGCGAGAACCAACCCCGTTGGCTACCTCCGCACCGCCGGGGAACGAATCACTTGGCCGCACTGAAGCGTCGAGCTCCAACGGGGACAGGAAATACCTCCTTCATGGAGGTAGAGAAACAGCCGTCTTGGCTGGTGAAGGCCGCCTAGCCGGAAGCAAGACATCGCCCTTCCTTCTCCCCTTGCCTCCATGGCCGAGCAGAAGGATAGAGAATGGCGCAGCTCGCGAGCGAAAGAACCAGGAAGCTAACCTCCACATCGTCGAAGCCGAAGACGAAGTCCAGCGGAGCTTCTCCCCTCGCCTCCACGGCCGTCCGGGAGAAGCTTCACCCACTGCGATCCTCAACCGACCGCTCCTCTTCCTCGCCGCCACGGCCGGCCAAGAGGAGCTCCGCGCCAAGGATCTCGAGCCTCTGGATGCGGAAGATGACCACTACTTTATTGAAGGAGACCTTGCTCCCCTCCGCCGCCTCCAGCTCCGACCACCGGAGAACTAGCCGCGGGGAGAGAAACCCTAAGAAGCCCTGGATCTGGTCATCTAGACCCCAAGCTGAGCTCCTACTACCAGGCAAACAGCCCAAAACTAACCTAATCCTAAACCTAACTACTACGGCGCCCCTCCTAGCCCATCTCCGGCCGGCTATTCCGGCGGAGAGGGCGTCGGGGAGGCCCGGTCGGCAGAGAGAAGCACGCAGAGAATTGTTCACGCGTGAGAGGAGAAAGGGGGGAAAATGTGCTACCGGGATCTTCTTGCACATGGACGTCCTGGATAAAGTCCTATGTGTAGCTCGGGCTCTGAAAGGGGTTTTCGCTTAACATTTATTATATCATTGCCTGATATTGCCGTAAATAAAAAGATAAAAGTTATCACGTAAGAAAATATCAACGCAAACGGATGGTAGCATAACGGTAGCCACTTCAAACAACCCTAGTTCGAAACTCTGATGTGCCTCTTTTTTTTGCCTATTTCTTAAACTAGTTTATGGTTTTGTACATTAACATTGACAATCGGGTCCCACCATTAATGACGGACTAATGTATCACGAATTCAATTTCGTCAACAGGATTATCCGTGATGGTTAACCATGACGCGAGTTGATACCGTGATGCATGTATGATCATACGTGACAAAAAAGCCAATATGTCACCTACTTACCTTAATACATGATAGATCAAACATTTGTAATGAGGATATTTGTCACTGAATATGATATCTACCGTCCAAGAAACTGATACAACAGGTCTTAAGATGCCGTCTCGTTATCGATGGGAACGTCGCCTTCCACTGAAGAATATTCTAGCTTTTAATGAGATACCAAAGTGTCAAACCTGAAGTTTGAACTTTGGTGGATTGAGGGTATCATTGCTCTCCTAACCATCCAACCACACGTTGGTTTTCCCATCCCCGGCCCAAATAGCTTGACTTCCTGCGTTTGTGTTCCTGGGCAGACAAACTAGGTCTAGTCAGTCAATGAATAATGCAAAAAAAAAAAAGGATAGATGATTGGTTCCCTTGTGACGAATGGTGGCTAAGCTCCATATTAACATACGCGATTAATTAAGATTGTCAACTTGATGCATATGGTAAGAGTCAAAAAGAAATGAGCATCATGTGGAGTTTACGGAACAACATGTGCTGAAGGTTCTTGGCGCAAACTTCGAAAATTGGTACTAGATGATTGATTCCTTAATACTAATAGTAGTGAAAGGCTAAGGACGTTGTATGAACAAACAAAATTAGTAGTACTGCCAAGTTGACTCGTAAGTTTATCAATAATAATAGCGTGCAAGGGAATTGTAGAGAATATAAATTGCTCTTAAGAAATGCCGTATCTAATCATCGCAGGAGTACAAATATGCCAAGAGATGGACGTGAGAAGTTGACAAATGCAGTATTCTCTCGCGCGCTGTCACTCCAAATGGAGTACTATGTTTATAAGCCGAGGAATAATTTAAAAATTGTACACCCGCGCGCGCTGTCACTCCAACCTCACAGTCTCTCTCTTTCCCTCTTGGAGCGCTGAGGCAAACCGGCGGCAGCCAGGAGGAGCCATGATTCGCGGCCAGCCTTCTTTCCCAACTCCGCGGCGGTCGTCGCCATCATCGGTGACCAAGAGATCCAGTGCATTCGTGGCTGTCTTGCCCGGCGCCGGTGACAGCGATACCAGCCAGCCACGCGGCGTCTTCCCCGGCACCGGTAGCGTCCATATCAGGTGGCCTAGTCTGGGTTTTCGCCGTCGACTCCAAGCTAGGTTCAAGCCTGCCGCCGGCCGTGTCGTCGATGACACCAGCGCTGTGGAACTCAGATCCGGAGCTGCACCGTGCTCGCGCCTGGCGGTCGTGACCACAAGGTGATTTCCTCGTGCCCGACCCTGTTATCACTCGCATATTCTCACATATGTGGGTGATATAGCCACGTTCTCTTCTGCGCATTGTCTTGGTTTCTGATCCCATTCTTTCGCGGTTTGTTCTTTTGATCTAGCTGTACGTGCAACGACGTACACTGCCAGCTTCGGGGCTCCTCGATTTTATTTGTCCTGACTAGTTTCTCGTTCATGGTTTCTGCAGGCCTGTAACAGGAGCTGATTCACCCCCGTGTGCAACAGAGGCTGAACATCTGGGTTCCCTCACAAGTCAGTGCTCTCCTCACCCTTCCGCTCATGTTACATACATAGCTACCTGTTGACCAGCACTATGCATATACTCCATAACTACATTTTAGGTGTGGCCTCATGTGCTTCAAAGGAAATGTTCAACTCCTCTACCAGCATGAATCGTCTGGTTTCGATCGGCATCGCCGCCCTGCTTGTATCCGTGCTCGCTCTCCAGTTGATTGTCAAAACTCTAAAGAGTAGAATGTCCGCGCTCAGGTCACGACTACATTGGGCTGCTCTGCTGTTCAATGGCTGCCTGGGTTTGGTTTATCTTGAGCTAGGGCTCTGGATGCTTGTGTTCAATCGGGACGCTTCTGTTTATTGGTGTCTTGTAGCATTATCTCAAGGACTGAATTTGATCCTTACCAACTTTGCTCTAAGCATCAAGCCTCGGTTCCTTGGAGCGGCATTTGTTCGGTCTTGGTCGGTCTTGCAGAGCATCTTCGCAGCGTTCATCTCTTATTCTTCAGTTGCTGATATTGTGGCACACAAGAACATCACCGTCAAGGCTTGTTTAGATCTTCTGTCCCTACCAGGTGCAGCTCTCCTCCTTATTTATGCCATTCGACCAAGCCATGATGAGGAGGGTTATGGAGGAATTGGAGATTGTTCATTCAAGCCCCTGAACACGGAGACAGATGGCGTGGTAACTCCTTTTGCTCGATCTGGTTTTCTCAGTGAGATGTCATTTTGGTGGTTGAATCCTTTGATGAAGATGGGCTATGAGAAGCCCATTGAGGACAAAGACATGCCACTTTTAGGCGCCACAGATCGAGCACACAACCAGTACCTGATGTTCAGGGAGAAGCTGAAGCAGTCGTTGGGGTCAGACTCCATGCCATCAATCTTCTGGACAATTGTTTCTTGCCACAGGCATGCGATCCTGGTCTCGGGTTTCTTTGCATTGCTCAAGATTCTCACCTTAACTACAGGACCGATACTTCTCAAGGCATTCATCAATGTATCACTTGGGAAAGGGACCTTTGAATACCAAGGATGTGTGCTTGCTGCGGTAATGTTCGTGTGCAAATGCTGTGAATCGTTGTCGCAGAGGCAGTGGTATTTCCGCACTCGGAGATTAGGACTGCAGGTGAGGTCGTTCCTGTCCGCCGCTATTTATAAGAAACAACAGAGGCTGTCAAATGAAGGGAAACTGGAGCACTCTTCTGGACAAATCATCAATTATGTGACCGTCGACGCCTACCGGATCGGGGAATTCCCGTACTGGTTCCATCAGACATGGACAACAAGCGTTCAGCTCTGCATCGGTCTGGCGATTCTGTACAGCGCGGTTGGCGCCGCGATGATTTCATCGCTGGTCGTCATTGTCATCAATGTGCTCTGCAGCGCTCCGTTGGCCAAGCTGCAACACAGATTCCAGAGTAAGCTTATGGAAGCACAGGATGTGAGATTGAAGGCCATGTCCCAGTCACTACTTCATATGAAGGTCTTGAAACTATATGCATGGGAAGGCCACTTCAAGAAGTTCATCGAGGGGCTGAGGGAGGTCGAGTACAAGTGGTTATGGGCATTCCAGCTTAGGAGGGTGTACAACAATTTCCTCTTCTGGGCGTCGCCTGTTTTGGCTTCAGCAGCTACCTTCCTCACATGCTATATTTTGGAAATCCCTCTTGATGCTAGCAATGTCTTCACCTTCGTGGCAACTCTGCGTCTTGTGCATGACCCAGTTAGGTCAATACCGGATCTTATTGCAGTTGTGATACGAGCTAAGGTTGCTTTCACTCGGATAGTAAAGTTCCTTGATGCACCCGAGCTGAACGGGCAAGTGAGGAAGAGATACCATGCTGGCATTGATTATTACCATATAGCGATGAATTCATGCAGTCTCTCATGGGATGAGAATGCACCAAAACCAACTCTAAAGAATGTGAATTTGGTAGTCAAAGCTGGAGAAAAAGTTGCAATTTGTGGAGAGGTAGGGTCAGGAAAGTCGACACTTTTGGCTGCTGTACTCGGAGAAGTCCCCAGGACTGAAGGCACGGTATGTTATCTTCACCTTTCCATGAAACACATGGGTATCAATTTGTGAGTTGGTTCGACTTTTCATGAACACATATGAACCATTGTATTATGGTGACTTCAAGGAACCAAATGTGCAGATTTTTTTTCCTACAAAACCAGTCAAACTTAGAGCAATTAACTTAGAACAAACATTGAAATTTCAATTATTTTGGAACGGAGCAAGTAATAGCTAGTCTGTAGCTGTGAGGGTGCACGTTCTGAGGACTAAATCCAACGAGCCCGAAGACAGTCTGATCCAACAATGCTGGGGTGGTCTGACGGGATGCTAGGATCAGTAGTCCGATCCCTAGCCATCACTTTAAACTTACTTGACTATAGTTGTCAACTTGAAGTATGTTTATTAATTCTTTCTTTGTAAGTGCTTAATATCAAATTACTAATCTTTGGACAAACATTTCAGATCCAAGTATGTGGGAAAATAGCATACGTTTCTCAGAATGCATGGATCCAAACAGGAACTGTGCAAGACAATATTCTGTTTGGATCTTCGATGGACAGGCAAAGATACCAAGACACACTTGAACGGTGCTTGTTGGTCAAAGACCTTGAAATGTTGCCATATGGAGATTGTACTGAAATTGGGGAGAGAGGAGTAAACCTTAGTGGTGGTCAGAAGCAGCGCGTCCAGCTTGCTCGTGCACTATACCAAAATGCAGATATATATCTTCTAGATGACCCTTTCAGTGCTGTTGATGCCCATACAGCAACAAGACTCTTCAATGTAAGGTTATGTCAGAAGTGTGCAAATTGTTTTGTCATTTTATTGTGAAACTGGGTTAGAGTAAATTACACAGACACACACCTTTTGGGGCTGATGCAACATAAAACCACAACTCCAAGTAATGTTACCTTTAGTTGACATTCTCGCCTTCTCTTCCCCAACACTACTGGCACAGGCAACATCATAGCAGCCAAGGTGATGGTAGTTATGTGAAAGAAAAAATAACTTGTTATTTCTTAGGGATACGGTTCTAGTCATGTGAAAAATAACTAGAGTTGTAATTTTGTTTGTTACATCAGTCCCAAATGGTGTGCTTCTGTTTACTTACTCATTGTTTTATGAATCTCTTTGCTTTCTGACAGAAATATGTTATGGGTGCTCTATCAGACAAGACTGTCCTTTTGGTGACCCACCAAGTTGATTTTCTGCCCGTATTTGACTCCATTTTGGTATTTCTCTCTACCTCGAAAAACGTAACCATATGAGGATATTTTTGCCTCTATGTATTATATTTATCTGCAGTATTTTGGTTATTTGTCAATGTCATCTGCATCTGATACTACTGATGTATTTTGGGCAGTTAATGTCCAATGGAGAGGTTATCCGTTCTGGATCTTACCAAACTCTGTTGGCAGATTGTAAAGAATTTAAGGACCTTGGAAATGGCCATAAAGATACTAGTGGTGTTTCAGATCTTAATAACAACATACCCCCTAGCAGAGCTAAGGAAATATCGATAAATGAAAAAGATGGTAGTCATGGAAGCAGATATAGAGATTATGTGAAGCCATCACCAGCAGATCAACTGATCAAGAAAGAGGAAAAGGAAACTGGAGATGCTGGTGTTAAGCCTTATATGTATTACTTGCGGCAGAATAAAGGCTTGGTGTATGCCTCTTTTGCTGTGATTTCTCACATGATTTTCATTGCTGGGCAGATAGCCCAGAGTTCATGGATGGCCGCCAATGTCCAAAATCCTCATATTAGTACACTGAAGTTAATTAATGTGTACATTGTTATCGGAGTTTGCACAATGTTCTTCTTGCTATCAAGATCTTTATCAGTCGTTATTCTTGGGATTCAGACATCAAGATTCTTATTTTCCCAGTTACTCAGTTCCTTGTTTCGTGCACCCATGTCATTTTTTGATACTACTCCTATAGGAAGAGTTCTTAGCCGGGTAAGAATTCTTAAAGAAGATATACTCCCTCCCTCGGTCATGTATACAAGGCCACTTAGTCTTATCTTAATCAAACATGTTTAAGTTTGAACAGATTTATATAAAAATATTAACATCTACAATGCCCAATGAATATAGTTTGAAAGCATACTGATTTGATGATAGATCTGAAGATCCTGATTTTGTTGTGTACATATTGACATTTATTTCTGTAAAACTTGGTCAAACTTAAACCATTTGACTTAAGACAAGATTAAGTGATCATGTATACATGGACATAGATAGTAAAAGCAATTATACTTTTGTTCTACACCTGGAGAGTTTATCATGAGGGGTTAACTCGCTCCCTTTCTCTTCTAATGCAGGTCTCTTTGGATTTGAACATCCTTGACCTTGATATTCCGTTTGCTTTCATGTTCAGCCTTGCTGCCAGCTTAAATGCATATAGCAATCTAGGGGTACTGGCTGTTGTTAAATGGGAAGTTCTACTTGTATCCGTGCCAATGGTTGTTTTGGCAACTAGGTTGCAGGTAATTGGTGTGACTTCTTTTCTCTATGGATCATCCCCGTTTCTTGGGTTATATGATTTCATATTCCAATTCATGCAGAGGTACTATCTAGCCACGGCTAAGGAATTGATGCGGATCAGTGGCACTACCAAGTCTACTCTAGCAAATCACTTGAGTGAATCAATTTCAGGGGCTATAACAGTAAGGGCCTTTGGGGAAGAAGATCGCTTCTTTACTGAAAATTTGGATCTTGTTGACAAGAATGCCAGTCCATGTTTCCATAATTTTGCAGCAACTGAATGGTTGATTCAACGTCTGGAACTAATGAGCGCCGTGGTTCTTTCTTTTTCTGCTTTTCTCATGGTTCTTCTCCCTCAAGGAACTTTTAGCCCTGGTAAATTAACATTATGAAATGCAGTTTTAATCCTGATGTGTATGTGCCAGAGTCAACTAACTATATGATTTGACACTATTCAGTAAATTAACATTACAAATGGTATGATAAATTCCTTTTGCACAGGTTTTGTGGGAATGGCACTGTCTTATGGTCTTTCCCTGAACACGTCGTTTGTTTTCTCTATTCAAAACCAATGCAAGCTCGCAAATCAAATAATTTCGGTGGAACGAGTGAGACAGTACATGGACATAAAAAGTGAAGCAGCAGAAGTTGTCAAAGAAAATCGACCAGCACCAGATTGGCCCAAAGATGGTAGTGTGGAGCTTACAGATTTGAAGGTAAATATTTACATGTACAAGGTACCATCCTATTAACAAACTTATGCAATTGACTTTCATTCAACAGATTAGGTATAGGAAAGATGCTCCCTTTGTACTGCATGGAATCACTTGCAAGTTTGAAGCTGGAGATAAGATTGGTATAGTTGGTCGGACAGGAAGTGGCAAGACAACACTAATCGGTGCGCTTTTTCGATTTGTTGAACCTGCTGGAGGGAAAATAATTATAGACTCCGTGGACATCAGTACAGTAGGCTTACATGACCTGCGTTCGCGTTTGGGTATCATTCCACAAGATCCAACACTTTTTCAGGGTACAGTAAGATACAATCTAGATCCTCTTGGGCAATTCTCAGATCAACAAATATGGGAGGTAAAATGTGCACAGCTATCTATGTTGCTTTTTCTCGTCTTACCCAACCCAATAATCAGATAACATTAACATGAAAAGGCGTTACACCAAAAGAACCCAATGTATTTGTTAGTCATGAGGCATTTCTCTTTAGGACCGTGGTAATTCATGTCAGTTGCTGTGATAATAGACCTAACGATTTCAGAAAGTTCAGCACATTATCAAATGGGGTGAATAAACTGAATTAGGCAAATCCTGTATGACATGTTTGTTTTTTCATAACAAAAGACCTAGACATAATGTTGCATTTCAAAAGGAATCACTAAAGTGGATTTCAATGTGCTGCAGGTTCTTGACAAATGCCAACTTCTTGAAGTTGTCCAGGAGAAAGAACAGGGATTGGATTCACATGGTAGGAGACTTCAGATCTGAACAGAAAGCTATGCTCTAGTTATCTCGAAAATTCAAAATAGGTGTCAAAAACTCAAAATGCGTTTGCCCTATATATGTCAACCAGTTAGTAGTCTTAGCATATGCCTATTAGCTACATCATCGCGATAGCATGGTGTTTGTACCTATCTCCTTCATAGTACTGATTAAGAGCTTATCATACTAGTTATGGAAGACGGATCAAACTGGAGCATGGGCCAAAGGCAGCTCTTCTCTCTGGGACGTGTACTTTTGAGAAGGTGCCGTATCTTAGTTCTTGATGAGGCCACAGCTTCTATAGACAATGCAACAGATGCCGTCCTTCAGAAAACGATCCGGAGAGAATTCAAAAATTGCACTGTTATTACAGTTGCTCACCGTATACCAACAGTTATGGACTGTGATATGGTACTTGCAATGAGTGACGGTATGTTTCTCTTACCGGCACCTTACTATTGACCAGCATCAGTTAATATGGAATATGTGGATTATAGTTGAAACCAAATGTATTGTGGATCTTTCCATACTAATGAGCTATATGTGAACACTTCCAGGGAGAGTAGTGGAGTATGACAGACCTGCAAAGCTCATGGAAACTGAAGGATCTCTCTTTCACGAGCTGGTCAAGGAGTACTGGTCATACACATCGAAAACAACTATTTAGAGGACTTTGTTGATTTCGTTTGTATACTTGCTGCAGCGCTCCAAGAGATGAACTTAAATCAGCTTTAACAAAAGAGATATGCTTACCTCAAAAAAAAAAAAGATGTACAGTAACATATGCTTACCTTAGAGGAATTCATCTATTTGGAATCTGAAGAAAATACAGTGGTGTCTGCTGGTTATTTTCTCGAAAAATTAGTTCGCTATCTCTTGCTACCAGAAATTCTGAGTATCATAAGGTGCACTGTCGCCACCCTTCAGAATTGCTGAAGATGAGTACAGCAAGTCCCTGAAGATTTTGTGCTCCAGTAATAAGATATATAAATGGCCAAATAGGAGGTACATACAAATCTGCAACCCTGCTCACTGTACTGATTAGTAAGGCTAAGGAGGAGCTCATAGTATTACCAAGGTAATAGTAGAGCACCGAACTGGTCTTTACACACCTTAGAGCCAATGCACACTTCTTCCTTTGCATGCGATACAACTTGAGCATGTGTATTTGCTGACAATGTATGGTGAAGTATTTTGTCCATTAGTACATATTTATGTATAGTTGCCACCAGGCCTTGTTACTTATTTATGCTGAGTTCATTGACTTCATAAATGAAGTTACATTGTTACTGATACCCTGTTGAACTACAAACCTGAACTGGCAATACTCGTTGATGCATGCAAAAAATACTGGAAAAAAAACTTGAATTTAACAAGTCTAGAAGCTGAGCTAGAAGCCCAAAATATGTCAGCCTTATGCATACCTTGATTAGAGAGTAGAAAACATGCCAAAGACGCACAGGGCACCAACAGGAATAGCTTCTACACGCTACTTGCCTAATTCTCATCATTCTGTTTCACAAACTAGAACTGGTCTACGAAAACAACATTGGACTGTGGTAGGTTTGCTCCTGATTCCTCCCCATCAATTCAAACAGACACATGTCCCTGCGTTGCTCTCTACAAAGTCGCTATAACCTTTAACAGCCATCAGTCTCTTGCCATTCCGAGTCGACATCTGGGTTTGTCATTCCTCCCCATCAACCGAAGAATCATGGCTTGAGCGAACCCTTTTAACAGCCCTAGGATGAGTAACTTCAGCACGAATTATATGGACCATGAATGCGGAACTTTCCCCGCCCTTTGCCGGTACGAAGATGCAGATGTCGCCCACCTGCACTTGGTTGTCACACACGAAGTCCAACCAGTTGCCTGCAAGCATGCACGTGCCTTTTTCTATGAAGAATCTCGGCCGCCACTTCTCACTCTTGCCCAGCACCTGAAGTGTGACAGTCCCATTTTCATCCGGAAAGTGTGCAGCTGTGGCTAAGGCGCGTTCCTTCGAAATGATCTGGTTACATGTGGACAAGATTCGATGTCATTACACAAGAAACAATAAAGGAAAATTTAGGCTGAACGGAAAAGGCATGGTTTCAATTGTGAAGCAAAAAAGAATCATTTATCCAATCATTTAGAAAGTTCACGAGAACTTGACGATGCCAGGATTTTACCGGGGAATATAGAAAGCTGGAATGTAGCTAACCAGTTCATATCAAAAACAGTGAGATGCACATTCGATATAGAAGAACAGAAATATACCAGAAGAGGACTAGGTAGTTGAACATCGCAGTTCCTCATGGTAGCTACGAATACAATAGCTTCTGGTTGAATCTTCTGGATAAGAGGGTTTACTTTCTCCATCTGTGCTCCAGATAGACAGCTCCTAAATATTACCCCATAATCAGCTTCTGGAGGTGTTGGATGATCATCCGACTCAAAAGATTTGTATTCTCGAGCATTGTCTTCTTCTGTACAGAAGTTCACAGATAAATAAATCCACAAGCAATTAAGATTTGATGCATATGTGCATGCACGCTGAGAAGGTAACCTGATTTCTCAGATGAAGAGGGTGTCAGAGCCGCCTTTGTAGTATTCTGGCTAGAACTGCCCCTTCCACAGCTAGAGGATTTTTTAGTTCCTGTTAATCTTGTGGTATCATCATGGTGATCCTTGAAGTATTAAAATAATTTATACGACTTTCCTCCGTATTACCTTGATTTGAGCAAACATCAGTTCTTCCAAAAGGGGAATGATGGATGCTTGCTTCTGTAAACCGAAGGATTTCAGGTTGGATTTCCTGTGTAAGTTCATTTATTTTTTCCTCATCTACTTTAAGATCACATTGCCCTGGTAAGACTTGATCCTTTGAGAAAATATGAAGATCATCTTCTGCTACTTCTGTCTCGGTTTTTGGATTATCAGTGTACGGTGTTCTTTTACGGAACTGCATAATAACCATAAAAAGCAAGAATGGGAAAATAATACACCTTTAGAAATTGTATGCTGCAAACACAAACTACAGAGTGAATAAGGTAGAGAAAACAACATACAGGAAGTATTCCAAATGTGGCAAACTTGTAATGTTGGCGATGCAGGTCAGCAATTGCGATAAATTGGAAATCATGCTTAGAAACATGGCAGATCCTAGGCACTGAGTAGTTAATTTCACGGTCTACAATTCGCCCTCTAGGAAGATCCAGGTGGTCCATGTAAGCAATCTACAAAACCAGAGTTTGAAACAATGTTCATAGTAGGAATAAAGTTATGAACGCTTTTGGCAAAAGAAAATCTGGCATTGAAAAGGATAACATCAATAAATCCAGATACGATGTATTTAAATAGGAAATTGCACAAGCTGCAGCTTCACAGTAACAAACAGAAGAAGATACGTATACGGACTGCAGTATGAACTGAATATAACTGCAGCATTCACAGTACAATAACTGTGGCATCAACAGAGAAATGCCAACAACAAAATCATAATGCAATATGAATGGCTTATAAGTTTAACTTGAGAACGCCATTACCACCATAATTGCAGCATCAACGAAATCAAACAGAGTGCAACATGAAGTACTTATAAGTTATAACTGCAGAATCACCATAGCAATAACAACAGAAAAGAAATGCCGGCAGCAGCATCAAATCCATGTCATGAGTGCACTAGTGTACAACAGGAGGGAGGGAAGGAGGGGAGAAATTGAGAGGTCAAACCATCAGCAAAGGCAAGCACCCGCCAACCCAGAAGTTGGTCTTTTTTTCCTCCCTGGACTTGAACTGAAATTTCTGGACGTCGTCCATCAGATGCTCCGTGATATGGACAGCCCAATCGAGGTCCTGAACCTTTGACATATCTTCAAGGGGCCACAGGTAGTCAAGATCTATTGTATTTCCAGTGGTGGGGGTGAGCACTGCTGCAAGTGCAATAAGAAAAAATGTCCTCATGAAGGACTCTTCGTCCTCGTTGTTCTTAAGCAAACTAACAGCATGGGGGATGGATGCCCTTAGTCCGTTATTTAAGTACAGAGCTCGTAGTTCCTCGATTTTGTCCGTCTTCTCTCCGTGCAGCACAATGGGTCTTCCCCCTGACGGTACACCCAAAATTTTCTGAACAAGGGACTTGGTGAAAACTATTGTCTTGTCGGCGTTAATTCTGAACTCAGAGAATGGAGGGTTTATTTTCCCCATTATCCACTCAGCCAGTGGCTCGTGGACAGTGAACTTCCCAATGCGGTTGAAATGCGCAAATCCATACTTTGCAACATATCCCTGCTGCCGGGGTGTAAGACCCCGCATAATCTGCCGAATGCGTAATGCACTGAAACGGCTCCTGATGCCCACTTCACCCTGTAACGCTTCATTCATGGATCCAACTCCTTTCCTGTGGTCAAAAGAAACAAGCAGCATATAAGTAGTATGTGTGACCTTATAACACATATAGATGCAGAAACAAGACATTGTACTACAATTATCCCATGGTATCTTACTTCTCATTAATGGACAACTTTGATGACAGTGGAGGGGATTTGCTAGGGCTGACCTGCGGATTGACTGGCGATGACCAAGATGCCTGGGAGGCAGCCCGACAGAGTCCGCTCTGCCTGCTCCGCCCGCAACAAAGCCCCGCTTCCGCTTGGCCTTGCGCTTTATGTGTGCCCCTCTCCCGAAATATCTCCGATCTTGGCGGTCAGTTGCTGCATCCCAGCACTCAACAAATTAATTTTTGCTCCTTCCCAGAAGATGCTCCTCAATTCAAAGTAAAAAATAATAATCTAGGCTTATTCATATAATCGCGTATCGCATCTAGACAGGGTTTTTCTTGCGTGATTTTGAACTGGTTCGGTTCACGATTTGCGATGAGTTCCAGTGAAATATGCAGGAGCCGAACTAGCATTTCAAGTCGCTTGGAGCAGAAGATGAAACTGTTAAAAAAAAAAAGGAACTTTGGGCCGCCCACCTGGTTGCGGGAGATGGAGGGAGGCCAGCGCCGCCGCCGCTTGCATCGAGCTCGCCGCCGCCTCGTCCGCCATTTGGAGCTGCTGCAGCTCGCCTGGAGATCGCCGCCGTCCTACCATCGACCCCCGCATTCGTCGGCCGTCCCCGGCTGTGCGGCACAGAGAGCCCTCGCAGCTCGTCGCCGCCGCCGTATCCAGTGTCGTTATTTGTGAGGTTTGCCACCGGCGGCGGATCGATGGGAGAAGCAGATAATGGGAGCAGGGAAGGGGACCGGAATGTTGTAGTGGGACTGTGGGAGGACAGAAGAAGGTGTTGGTGTTTTCTTTTTTCCTTTTTCACGCGAAACCCCAGATTTGTGAGATTATTATTTTGGAGATTTACAACAAACTATTTTTACAATAATTAACTCTATCCCTTTCATCTCCACTAATATAAAAAGGGAGAGAGAGGCAGATCCAACTAATCCGAGCCCTACACACTAGTAGAAAACCTCTCATCCATCTAAGCCATTGGTACCGGTTCCCTTACGAACCGGTACCAATGGGGTCATCTGCACCGGTTCAAGGGCTCTGGCGGGCGAGGAGATTTGGTACCGGTTCGTGAGGAGCTTTCGTACCGGTTCGTGTTAGGAACCGGTACGAAAGGTCTTCGGCCAAAATTCAGACGCGTGGTGGGGCCCGGGCTGGACCTTTGGTACCGGTTCGTAACCCAGCTATATCAAATCGACCAGATCCCTTCCCGAGCCCCCTGGCTCTCATTTTTCTCTTCTTCCTCACACTCTAAATTTTTCTCCACCTCTCACACTCCAATAATCTTTATTTTTCTCCACCATTTTAACAAGATTAACGGCATACATCTATCCAAGGGTTAGCAATATCATCCTTCCTTCCTTAGGTTCCTAATTTAGCTCAGTTCTTTGGTAGTTTTAACTCGTACTATTTTTGTAGTGCAAGCAAGGTGTTCGATGAAATGCCTAAGTTAGTGATTTTATTTTTTTATATGCAATTTGAGCTGAAATTATGGTATGTTTTGTAGGTTTTAATTAGTATCATCCCCGTCCTTACCACTGTCGATCGCCAGCGTCGTCCCCTAGCCGGCACGGTACCACCTCGGTGAGCCCCTCTTCTTTTATAAAAAACAATTAGTTTTATGTGATGAACTTGAATATTAATTAAGTTGGTCACTCATATATCCATGATGTTGTGATTTTAATGATTTTTGATATACATATAAAATGCAGATGAGTCGACAATGGATGTACGGTGACCGGTGCCATCCCGAGTTCATTATCGGCATGCATTATTTTCTCAACGTGGTGAGGCAAACAGGGCGGTCGAATGATTTCATGTATTGTCCATGTAGTTCTGTAAGAATATGAAGGATTACTCTACCTCGAAGACCCTTCACGTCCACCTGCTGGAGAATGGTTTCATGCCCAGCTATAATTGTTGGACCAAGCACGGAGAAAGAGGGGTTATATTGGAAGACAACGAAGAAGAAGAGGATAGTGACAACTATCCCTTATTCAACGAAGACGGTGGTAGTAGAATGGGGGAAGACGAAGCTGAAGAAGAGCCCATGTTCGATGAGCCGATTTTTGATGACCCGGATGACGATTTGGGTCGGGCCATTCTTGATGCGAAGATGAACTGCGGAAATGAAAAGGAGAGGTTGAAGTTGGAGAAAATGTTAGAGGATCACAACAAACTGTTGTACCCAAATTGCGAAAATGGTCGAGAAAAAGGCTGGGTACCACGCTGGAATTGCTTGCGATGGAAGGCGAGAGAATGGTACTTCGACAAGGGATTTGAAAAGTTCTTGAAAATAATAAAGAAGATGCTTCCGGGGAGAACGTGTTGCCCTCTAGCACGTACGAAGCAAAGAAGGTTGTCTGCCCTCTAGGATTAGAGGTGCAGAAGATACATGCATGCATCAATGATTTGCATCCTCTACCGCGGGAGTACGAGAATTTGAATGCATGCCCGGTATGTAGTGCATTGAGGTATAAGATCGGGCGAGATAACCCTGGCGATGTTGAGGGTGAGTCCACCCCCGGGAAGAGGGTTCTGCGAAGGTGATGTGGTATGCTCCTATAATACCACGGTTGAAACGTTTGTTCAGAACAAAGAGCATGCCAAGTTGTTGCGATGGCACAAAGAGGACCGTAAGAAAGATGTGATCTTTGAGACACCCGTGACGGGTCGCAGTGGAGAAAAATCGACAGAGAGTTCAAGTCATTTTCAGATGACGCAAGGAACTTAAGATTTGGTCTAAGTACGAGATGGCTTTAATCCTTTCGGGAGCAGAGCTCAGTCATAGCACTGCCGGTGACTCTATGTATCTATAACCTTCCTCCTTGGTTGTGCATGAAGCGGAAGTTCATTATGATGTCGGTGCTCATCCAGGGCCCGAAGCAACCCGGCAACGACATTGATGTGTACCCGAGGCCATTGGTTGAAGAACTTTTAGAGTTGTGGCGTGACGAAGGTGTACTGTGTGGGATGAGCACGAACAAAAGGAATTTAACCTACGAGCGTTGTTATTTGTAACCATCAATGATTGGCCTGCTCTTGGTAACATTTCGGGCAGTCAAACAAGGGATACAATGCATGCACACACTTGTTTAGGTGAGATCGATAGTAATTATTTGGGAAACAAGAATGTGTACAGGGCATCGTCGATTTCTTCCAAAACAACATCACGTAAGAAAGAGAGGAAAGCATTTCGGAGGTGAGGCGGATAACCGAACGAAGCCTACCCGCGCTAATGGGGAAGTTATATATGATATGGTCAAGGATTTAAAAGTGATCTTTGGAAAGGGTCCGGCGGACAATCTGTTCCGCATGATGTTGACGGACACGTACCCATGTGGAAGAAGAAGTCGATATTTTGGGAGCTACCCTACTGGAAATTCTTAGAGGTTCACTCTGCAATCGACGTGATGCACGTGACGAAAAATCTTTGCGTGAACCTGCTAAACTTCTTGGGTGTGTATGGGAAGACAAAAGATACACCGGATGCACGGGCAGGACCAGCAAAGTATCCACGAAGGAAACAACCCGAATCCAGAGAAGTATCAAGGTCCTGCCACTATGCTCTTACCAAAGAGGAGAAGGAGATCTTTTTTGAAGTCCCGAGTAGCATCAAGGTCCCGTCCGCTTCTCGTCGAATATAAAGGGAATAATAAACATGTCGGAGAAAAAGTTTCAAAACCTAAAGTCTCATGACTGCCACGTGATTATGACACAATTACTTACTGTTGCATTGAGGGGGCCTGTAGGAAAATGTTCGAGTACCCATTGTGAAGCTATGTGCGTTCCTCAATGCAATTTCTCGAGAAGGTGATCAATCCACTTACTCTACAAAATTTACTGAAGGATGTGGTCCAATGTCTAGTCGGCTTCGAGTTGGTGTTCCCACCATCCTTCTTCAATATTATGACACATCTCCTAGTTCACCCGGTCGAAGAGATTGGCGTTCTCGGTCTGTATTTCTACACAACATGTTCCCCTTTGAGAGATTCATGGGAGTCTTAAAGAAGTACGTTCATAACCGTGCTAGGCCAGAAGGAAGCATCTCCAAGGGCTATGGAACAGAGAGGAGGTCATTGAGTTTTGTGTTGACTTTATTCCTGACCTTAAGCGGTCGGTGTTCTGAATCGCGCTATGAGGGGAGACTGCGTGGAAAAGGCACGCTAGAAAAGAAATCAGCAACGTGTATGGACGGACATTCTTTCACTCAAGCACACTACACAGTTCTACATAATTCCATCTTGGTGGCTCCGTACAAAGAGGAACACAAGGAGATCTTACGCTCTAAATACCCGGAGCAACGTGAAGATTGGATTGATGGAGAACACATGAAGACTTTCGGCGGTTGGTTGCAAACACGTCTCATGAATGTCACCGATGACGAGCAGCTGTACTTGTTAGCCAAGCAACCATCTTCTACTATATCGACTTTTCAAGGGTACGAGATTAATGGGAACACATTTTACACTTTCGCCCAAGACAAAAAGAGCACCAACCAAAACAGTGGTGTCCGCTTTGATGCAGAAGATGGCAATGGGAACAAGGTCACATATTATGGGTACATAGAGGAGATATGGGAACTTGACTATGGACCTAATTTCAAGGTCCCTTTGTTCCGGTGTAAATGGTTCAACCTGAAAGATGGGGTACAGGTAGACCCGCGATGCGGAATGACTACGGTGGATTTCAAGAATCTAGGGTACGACACCGAACCATTCGTCCCAGCCGTGAAGTGGCTCAGGTTTTTTATGTGAAGGATATGTCTAGCAAACCGA
Organism: Lolium perenne; assembly: GCF_019359855.2. NCBI lineage: Eukaryota > Viridiplantae > Streptophyta > Magnoliopsida > Poales > Poaceae > Lolium > Lolium perenne. The sequence continues at coordinate 161,646 of NW_027248968.1, read as the reverse complement.
AAAAAAGAAAAGAAAGGCAAGAGGACACATCATACGATGAGCCAAAGCGGCACATAGTTCTTTCAGGAAAAAGAAACATCGTGGGAGTAGAGGACAAGACAAACATGTCAGAAGATTATAATAAGTTTGACGATATTCCACCCTTCAAGGTAAAAATTGACCCAAGCATCATCTGAAACAATGAAGATTGTCCATGGTTGCGTCGCAGTAAGAAGAAAGGGAAACGGGCGAAGAAAACTCAGAGGACTAGCTAGCTACATATAGGGATCATAACTTGTGTATCTCAATATGGAAATCACTTTTGTGTAATGATGTTACTGTGTGTAAGATATTAACAATGGAGATGGTTGGTTTGTTTTACTAGTTAAGTCACGGGCTTGCAGGGAAATTTTTCCGAGGCGGAACTTCCGAATATGCCATATATAGGGCATGTGCACCAAGGGCATATTCGAGAAGTTCCGCCACGGGAGATTTCCCAACCCTTTCCGCAACATTGTTAGAGGAGATGGAGTCTTCCACGGGCTTGCAGGAAAAAAATTCCGAGGCGGAACTTCCGAAGATGCCATATGGCGTGTGCACCAAGGGCATCTTCGACAAGTTCCGCCACGGGAGATTTCCCAACCCTTTCCCCAACATTGTTAGAGGAGATGGAGTCTTCCACGGGCTTGCAGGGAAATTTTTCCGAGGCGGAACTTCCGAAGATGCCATAGGGCGTGTGCACCAAGGGCATCTTCGACAAGTTCCGCCACGGGAGATTTCCCAACCCTTTCCTCCATCCATGGTGATGAAACTCTCCATCCATGTTGGCTTGTTGAGCTGCTTCCCATGGTGTATCGATGCTCCTTTTATAGGCAGAGCGTCCTTATCCTGCCGACAGCTTTAGTACCGGTTGCACCCACCAACCGGTACTAAAGGTTACCCATGCGTCCTTATCCCACCGACAGGGCGTCGTGCGCTACATACTTTATCTCATCGAGCAGGGCGTCCTTATCTTGCCGACAGCTTTAGTACCGGTTGCAGACACGAACCGGTACTAAAGGTTACCCACGCGTCCTTATCCCACCGACAGGGCGTCGTGCGCTACATACTTTATCTCATCGAGCAGGGCGTCCTTATCCTGCCGACGGCTTTAGTACCGGTTGCACCCACCAACCGGTACTAAAGGTTACCCACGCGTCCTTATCCCACCGACAGGCGTCGTGCGCTACATACTTTATCTCATCGAGCGGGCGTCCTTATCCTGCCGACAGCTTTAGTACCGGTTGCACCCACCAACCGGTACTAAAGGTTTGCCTCTGTCTTCCCGCCTATTTTCTTCCCACGCTTTCCACCGGTTCCCGCCTTTGTCTTCCCGCCATTTTTTCACTATATATATGTAGGCTTGGCCACCATTTACATATCACATCTAGACTCATATCTGCAAACCTCATCATTCTCTCCCATGGCTTCCATCGCATCTCTAACCCCCCGGGAGGCGGAGGCGCTTTGCGCCTCGAACTACCCCTGCCCGCCGGGCTACCGCGTCCCGACCGGCTGGTTGCTAAGCGTCGGAGGCGTACCGGTCCCTCCAGTCCCTCTAGGTGTGGCGCGCGAGATGGCCATAACAAACCACTACTACTTCGAGCTCACGCCGGGCGCGGCGGAGGAATCCCCAGTGGCATCCCGACTACAGCCCGACTTGGGAAAGCTTCTTCATCAATCGGCGTGAGAGGGCGCTTTCCAGGCATGAGGAGGGCGGTCCGCCTCCTTCGAACTTCAACGAGGCCGGCCGGCGGCTGTGGTGGCGCGGCCGGACTCTCCAGGGCGTCATGGCCTACCGTGGCCCCCGCCTGCGCTACCCTCAGTCCCAGCCCACGCGTGCTCACCCGCCGACGTTCGCGTACCGCGACCACGCTGGCAGCGACGATGATGACGGCGACTACTTCGACTACATTGGAGACTACTCCAGGGCTAGGCTCGTGTATGACTGAATGACTCCAACAGTAGAATTTGGCCATGTATCTTTAATTTTCAGTTAAGCTATGTACTTTTAATTCGAGTTCAATCGTAATAAAATTTTATTCCCGCCCTTTCTTTCCCGCCTTTTTCCGTCGTACGTGGCGGGAAAGTTTCCCGCGCGGACGGCGTCGGGGCGGGAGTAAAGAATAGAAATAGATAATATATAGAAAAGAAATAGAAAAAGGATATAGAAAAGAAATAGAAAAGAAATATAAAAAAGGATCCCGCGCGCAATGGCCGTGGCGGGAAAGTTTCTCGCGCGGCGTCGTGGCGGGAAATTTTCCCGCGCGGACGGCGTCGTGGCGGGAGTAAAGAAATAGAAAATAAAAGAAAAAGAAACAGAAAAGTAAAAAGAAACAGAAAAGTAAAAAAGAAACAGAAAAGAAAAAAGAAATAGAAAAGAAAAGGAAAGAAAAGAAAAGAAATAGAAAAGAAAAAGAAAAGCAATAGAAAATAATAAAAAGAAAATAATAGAAAATAAAAGAAAAAGAAACAGAAAAGTAAAAAGAAACAGAAAAGTAAAAAAGAAACAGAAAAGAAAAAAAGAAATAGAAAAGAAAAGGAAAGAAAAGAAATAGAAAAAAATATAAAAGCAATAGAAAATAATAAAAAGAAAAGAAATAGAAAATAAAAGAAACAGAAACAGAAAAGTAAAAAGAAACAGAAAAGTAAAAAGAAACGAAAAGAAAAAAAAATAGAAAAGAAACGAAAAAGAAAAGATAACATAAAAAGAAAAACAAAACAAAAAAAAAACATTTGGTACGGTTGGTGCCACCAACCGTACGAAAGGTCTTTCGTACCGGTTGGTGGCACCAACCGGTACCAAAGGTCGATCCCCTGTTTAGGACTTAGCGCGGGCAATTTCCCCCAAATTTCTTCTTCTTCCGCGCTAGAGACCTCGTAGACGCCGCTCCCCGTCGCCGACGCCGACTCCGTCATCGCCGTCGCCGTAGCGGCCGCCGTCGCCATCGCCGTCGCCATCGCCCTCGCCGTAGCCGCCGCCGTCGCCCTCACCGAAGCCGCCGCCGTCGTCGCCACGTCGCCCGCGCCGCTCCACCTCTCCCCGCCGCCGTCGCCCTCACCGAGGTGAGCACACCCTCCCCTCCCTCCCTCGCCTCCTCGGCCGCCGCGCGCCTCGCCGGGAGGAGCCCGCGCGCGCGTCGCTGCCGCGCCGCGGTCGCCGCCGGCCTCCCTCACGCACGCGCGCTAGGTGTTCGAGGAAATGCGGCGGAAGAGCTCGGCGACGAGCATGCGGCGGTGGATGTCCGGCACGCCGAGCGCGCGGAGGAAGTAGAGCGTGGGCCGGAGCCGCGCGGCGACCGGGGACACGAGCGGCGCGGGCGCCGCCGCAGCACGCGCGCGGGAGGTCGTCGGCGGGCACCCCGGCCTCGTCCGTCGGGAACCGCAGCGCGGCGGCGATGGTCTCGACCGGCACGGACATCAGACTCGGGCACATCCCCGCCGCGCGGCGGAGGTCCTCTGCGGCACGCCCACCTCCAGCGGGACGGCCGCGGCGTCCGCGCGGCGACGGGCGGCGACGGTAGCACGTGCTCCAGGGCAGGTGCCGGTGCCGTCGCGGGCGGAAGCCCGGTATGGCGAGGCTGCTGCCGGGCCTGGACCTTAGCGCGACGGCAGCGACGTGGAGGCGGCGGGGTGGCGCCGGCCTCGAGAGGCGGCCGTTGCTGGCATGGCGCAGCAGGAGGTCCTCCATGGCGGAGCCGTTGCGGTGGTTTCTTGGAAGCGACGAGGCGGGTGTCGAAGCGAGCGCGCGCGTGGCGGCGGCGTCCCGCTGCCGGCAGCCGCGGTAGTCGAACATGGCGTTGAAGGGGCCGGACGGGATCTTGGTGCCCGGCGGCAGGGAGAGCAGCGACTGGTTGAGCTGCTCCGCCATGTGCGCGAAGGGGAGCGCGTCGGAGCGGAACCGCGCGCGCTCGTCATTGTCGGCGACGACGCCCGCGGGCGCGTCCCGCACCACGGCGCCGCCCATAATGTTCATATATTGCCAAAACGCATCCATTCTACATTATTTGAGCAGTGAATTTCGAAGTTGATTTTGTCTCTGCAAATGAACTGCAAGATTTCTTAATGGTGTTTTTGTTTGGCATATTCATTTCAAAAGGAGGGCATATGTGTTTGTATTTCACATGATTATGCTATTAATTGATTTCTTCATTTTGCAGTGACATTGAGGTATTGAGGACGGCACCTTCGTCCGAGATGAGGAGGGGGAAGAAGCGGTGCAGAGATTGATCTATGAGAGTGCCCGTGGTCCGGAACCCGGCGATGGAGATGACAACGAGTACCAAGACTTTCTGAATGATTTTGGCGAGGGACTTGAGTCTGAACAAGTTAGAAAAGACAATGAAGTGTCCATCACAAACTCCGGCGAGGTGTATATCTATGTATCAATTAGTCTGTGTTCATCCCTAGATGCATTCATTTATTTGTATTGCACTTATTAACGAATAATTTTTTCTTTTAGCCTTCTGGATCATCGAGCAAGTCTGTTAGAACAAAACGAGGCCCGACGCGGGTGCTAAAGGGCGAGGGCAGGTTAGCCCTCATGGCATTCAAGGATAATGGTGAACCAGTGCAGCCCAAGGAGTTTTGCCGCAAATTTACAAGTCAATCCGGAGTTATTGTTAGGGACCATGTACCGATCAGCATTCAAGAGTGGCATAAGCCGAAGAACCCGGAGAGTGGTGCTAGTTATGTCAAAGACACGATGAAAAATTTTCTTTGGGACACGGTACTGACAAAGTTCAGCCTACCGGAAGACATTACAGAAGGCCAGAAGAATAAAGTCAAGGAATGGACATTGAAGAAGATGGCCATACAATTCCAGAGCTTCAAGAAAAATTTATGGGACAAATATAAGAATGAAGATCCAGTATTCGATGATAATCTAGTGAAGATAAAAGATCACTGGGCCGCATTTAAGGATTATAAGAAATCGTCTACTTTTGTGTCTCGATCGAAGAAAAATACCGAAAATGCTGCAAAGAAGAAACTTCCGCATCATTTGGGGTCAGGTGGCTACAAGAGTGCCATTCCGAAGTGGACAGCGTTTGAGAATAAACTGATTGATCATGGAATCACTCCACAGACATGGGACTGGACCGAACGGTCCAAGTTCTGGTTGTTCGCTCATGGGGCAGGGTTGGACCCAAAGACAGGGCTGATCGTTGCGAAGGGAAAATGGAAGGAAAAAATTGAGGCAATTGTACCGAAGCTTGTAGATGCAATTGAAAAGGTCAGAAAGGGAGAGTACATTCCCGATCGAGAGAATGACGAGCTGACACTCGCTCTGGGGAACCCTGAACATGTTGGACGGGTACGAGCTCGCCCAGGTCTCACCATGAAGGAAGCGTGGCCGGACAGCGCTGACACTTATAGAAGCCGTTCGCGAAAGAAGAAGAAGGACGCCGACATTGTAACGGAATTGTTAACTAGGGTGGAGGCTCTTGAGAGAAATCAGAGGGCACCTGATCAGCCGCTGTTTCTACAGGATCCACAAGCCGATGCTGCCCCATCTCAGCGAAGAAGCAGTGTCGGTTCCTCGCATCTTGACGGATGTGGAGGAAGCTACCCCGTGGATTATGTCACGGAGAAGACAGATTGCGAGCTACATATGTTAATCAGGACCGCGTCTGCTAAGGTGGCGGTCGGCTATGTGTACCCAAGTGAAGATGGAGCAATGCACCATCATATGCCCATTCCACCTGGTTGTGTTCGTGTCGGGGTGGATGAAGTTGTTTCGGGTTTTGAAAAAGTGGAGCTTGATATTCCTAGAGGTGAAGATGAGAGGACACTGGCCGATGTCAAGCACGGTTTCGCCCTATGGCCGAAGAAGTACGTCGTCCTTTTGCAAAGGCCACCGACTCCTACACATGAGCAGCAAATGCCATCGACTCCTCCTGGTGGCAGTCCTGGTGAGCAGCCAAGTCCACACCTACCTGAGAGGGACCCCAGCGTGAGTCCACTACCTCGAGATCCTCCGCGACGTAAGACAGCGTCCGTTAAGCGGAACGGTACGCCGCCTAGGAAGAAAGCTAGAAAGGAGAAACAACTGCCGCCTACTGAGAAGTTACCTTGGGAAAAAACTCCAGAGGAAAACGCGGAGGCCGTTCAGGCCAAGTTGAAGAAATGGTTTGCACCGAAAGTGCTAGAGATACCTTTCGAGAAGACACTAGATCCGGTGAAAGTTGTGCGTACCGTTGACAATCTATATGACCCTGTACCATCGCCGCCATCTGACTATGCGCGTTCTATTGAAAGGTCGTATGACAAGATGATCGAGGCGACAAAACCCGTTCAATCGGGTATCAGGGAGATAAAAGGGATACACAGTATCTACCAGCTCGGACAACAACCCGTTCAATCGGTCGCCCCTCTCAAGGTGTTTGACGGGAAGACCGTTCAAAGTTCTCGACAAGACGCAACTGATTACGCCTTCGCTGAACGAGCATATCAGTTTGTTCAAGGGAAAGATTTGGTCGATAATCTCAGGAAGGTACCAACATGTATGCGTAACTTGCATTCGTGGTACCTTAAGGCCTCAAAGGAAGGGATCGAGACTATCATGGTGCGAGTTAGGGAAGAGCACTACTTCCGTGAGTCTTGTGTGAACGTTGACTTCGCCGAACTCTTTCGGTTATACAATCTCCGGGCCCTCGACAAATCAATCATCGCTTGCTATTGTCTGTAAGTGATTTATTTATTTAATTTGAGAAGTCGTTCATTGTCTGCAGATTATAATCTTTTGTGCGCTATATTATGCAGATCGAAGATGCTCGAATGCAAAAGGGACGATATCACAGACATTGGGTTCATTGACCCGCACACAATGCATGTTAAAACTATAGAGAATCCCCTCTATAACAAGGATACACCGCAGACTTTGCTAAGGTTTTTGAAGCGACAACGTGACAAAAAGCTAATACTTTGGCCTTACAACTTCGAGTGAGTCTTACTGTCTTATAACACATTATATTTTGCTCACCGTATGTCAAAATTTTAACTAATGACTTATATATATGACACTACATATTGAAACGTGCGTAGGTTTCACTTTATTCTTCTCGTCATCAATTTGGAAATTGGAGAAGTTGAAGTCTTGGACTCACTAAGCAAAAAATCGGAACTATACGTGTCTTGTTTTTTAATGCTCGTAAGGTAATTTTAATTCTTATCGGTTTGTTTCGTTAATTTCCTGCTTTGAACTAATTGATGACTCTTTTATGCATTTTCTTTTGTCGAGCAGCGTATGGCAAACTTTCATCAAGGAAGATACGTCCCGTGAATGGACACCGAAGCTGCGATGGCGTGCAAAAGTAAGTAGTACTACCTAGGTCCACACACCTTTTAATTATCATACTTGACTATTGTTTGATTGAATTATATTCTTGTAAAGAAATGCCCGCAACAACCTCCGGGGACCGATCTCTGTGGATTCTTCGTTTGCGAGTGCAACCGCAGAATTGTCAGCGAGAGAACGAATAATGAAAGAAATAAAGAGGTACAAAAACAATCTTCACAAATTTGTTTTGTTATCATAAGTTGTGCTGAGTTTCAGTAATAGTTGTTTCATGTATTCATTTGTATCTTATTCTTTTATAGTTGGCAAGAAAGCGGAACAAGCTCTCAATCGATGACCGCTTCATAGCAATAGGCGAGGAATTGGCGGGATTTTTCCTTCGGGACGTCATACCACCACTCGCAGAGTACCACTATGAATGAAGATGTACATGTTACATGTATAGTTGACTCGAAGAGTACCACTATGCTACATGTAATAGACATATATAGAGTACGCCTCGGAGAGTACCACTATGCATGAAGATCGATCTTCATGCATAGTGCTACTTAATTTGCGATCTTATGCAATAACATGTGTGTTATATTATATGCACCAACTTGCTATGCATCATCTTGATCTTCATGTACTACCTAAACCCAAACGCGTTTCTGGTGCATCGACGCGATATGAAACAAACCGATATCCCTAAACCCCTCCAAAAACCCTAAAAAACCAATTCTCTGCCGCGGCAGAGATTTGGGCAAATTCCCTGCCGCGGGTGGGAACCTTTGGTACCGGTTCGTATTACCAACCGGTACCAAAGCTCCTTGGCCCTGAGCTCTCCTGGTGGCCCACGTGGAGGGCCTTTTATACCGGTTCGTAAGCAACCGGTACGAAAGGGGGGGGCCTTTAGTGCCGGAATATTAATACCGGTTGCTCAACCGGTACTAAAGCCCCTCTGGAACCGGTACTGATGAGAGATTTTCTACTAGTGACAATCAAGATATCTAACATTCCAAAACCACCCAATGTTGAGTACCTCAACGCGTTGAGCGCCCCGTCTCCGCCGATCCTCTCCCCACTTCGCGAAAAGAAAACCGCTGCCTCACAGAAAAAATTATCGCCGCAGCCGCCGGTCGTGCACACTACCCACGACTCTCTCTGCGGGCGTCCGGCTACCCAGCCTCTCCAAAGGCGCGAGTCGCAGTCCTCGCCGGCAGAACGCGCCTCTGCACCTTCTGGTCCACGATCGAGCCCCTTCTCCGACGGCATGAGTCGCAGCAGTTACCCTCACGACCGACGCGCTGACGAGGACTATCCACGCCTTCTCCATTGGCGATGCCCTCCCTCGCGAACCTCCGACCTGAACTTCGCAGGGCATGGAACCTCTTCCTGGCAAGCCGCCAGCGGCTTCCCCACCGGCACCATGATGGTGGCATCCCCCGCGAAGCCTGCTCCGGTGGTCCACGCGCCGCCGCTGCCCCTATGTGACTCTGCTGCCCCAGTCCTCGGCCATGCCGGGCCAAAGCCACTGCCCCATGGTCGCTCCACAAAGACAGCGACGACACATCGGATCCCCACGGTGAGGAGAGTCTCTCTTTGATCATACTGCCAGATACGATTGACATTACTGGAATCACTGAATGCAATATGGACCAATTCCTTAAGTAACTATAATTGCATGTTCCTGCCAATAGCGAACAAGAGATTAGTCTCTCGGTCAAAGTTACATGAATTCATTGACAACCTCTATTTCAGGCTTGTTATACTTAAGGATGTGATTTGAGACAATATAACTTTACTCAAGGGTGCAGATAATTGGTATACATTCTGTAACATATTAGAACCGCCAAGCTCACCAACAGTATGCGTGGTGACGACACTAAGCGATTATGAATGTCTGAACACATTATTCAATTTTGAGGTTCGGTGTAGGAGCTTTTCACACATAATTTTGTGCAATGGATACAACAAAAAGTTCAGGGAACTTAGATCATTTCTGAAAGAAGATGGGTACAACAGAAGTGTGTTTGAAATTGAATACAACAAATAGAGCTCAAATAATTAATATATGCATTAGTGCAAATAGGTGAACTTCCAGGTCTAATTCAAAGCCCCGCTTTTGTAAAATAAACTGTAAATATGCAAATTAAACAGGTATTACTAACTATTTGATACGGCCCGCTTCCAACGTCTGCCCCGACCCTAAGGCGACGACAGTCAGTACGGGCAGGATGCACCTGTATCACCCGACCGTACCAGTTGGCCACGATTCTTAACACCAAGAAGGAGATAACCCTAAAACCATCTATCTATTTTTCTTTCTTCTTCCACCAAACTACAAACCACCTCCATCGGATCTCCAGTCCACCCGATCTTTCTTCGATTCCTCGCACACACTCGATCAGAGTATGTTTCTCCTCTGATACTCAACTTATTTTGCACCAAAGCCATGCTAAATCTTTTTCCATTATCAATCTAGACTTTAATCTTATTTTGGAACCAATCTTGATTAATGAGTAGGCCTAGCTTTTTTAGAGGAGATTCATTCATATATAGTGTAGAGGAATACCTTCGCTTTGTTTTTATTGGATCAAAATTTGAATTAGCTTTAATTTTTATTTTTAGATGAACATCAATGGTTGTGGCACAAGCCGCACCATCCGTTGATGAGCTAACCCCCCGAGTCACTTGGCATCGACTTTGTCAAAGACTTTCATCTCAACCGTTTCAACCGTCTCAAGACCCAAGAAATCAAGTCCACCAAGTGGACGTGTCGTTATATTCTCAACCAACTAGACCTTGCTCATGATTTCAGTTTACTTTGTAGCAATGTTGGTTTGCTTGATGATGGTTGTGAAATACGCCATTTTCTCTCATGTTTAAACCCTTAGCTATACCAAGAAATTGACTAAATTTCTCTCTAAGTGTGCCACTAATAAGTAACTATTGCAAAGATGTGCAATCATTTCTATGTTTGAATGGTGTGAAGGAAATCGTGTCTTAATGGAAAATGGATCTGCAATTACTGAAGAAAATCTCATCACAACTGCATCAAGATAAACTAGAGAACGAAAGTCGGTTCCAGGGAGTTTAGCGGGCAATGGTACGGGCAAAGCACACTCATGACGTTGGGGCTCCAAGGGCAAAGTGTTTTGTTAGCAGAGTATTTTCCCCACAAGGGTGACTCGAGGGTTATATTGAACTCTCGGGGAGTAGAGTAAAGAGTTGTCCCTCCTCCTCTTCTTCTAGCAGTCCTGCAAAGAAAATTAAAGCTTATGTCTCTGATGCGTGCAGTTGACACGTCCGTTGGGAACCCCAAGAGAAAGGTGTGATGCGCACAACGGCAAGTTTCCCTCAGTAAGAAACCAAGGTTTAATCGAACCAGTAGGAGTCAAGAAGCACGTTGAAGGTTGATGGCGGCGGGATGTAGTGCGGCGCAACACCAGAGATTCCGGCGCCAACGTGGAACCTGCACAACACAACCAAAGTACTTTGCCCCAACGAAACAGTGAGGTTGTCAATCTCACCGGCTTGCTGTAACAAAGGATTAACCGTATTGTGTGGAAGATGATTGTTTGCAGTAAAACAAAGAGAACAAGATTGCAAAGAGATTGTATTTCAGTATAGAGAATTGGACCGGGGTCCACAGTTCACTAGAGGTGTCTCTCCCATAAGATAAACAGCATGTTGGGTGAACAAATTACAGTTGGGCAGTTGACAAATAAAGAGGGCATGACCATGCACATACATATTATGATGAGTATTGTGAGATTTAATTGGGCATTACGACAAAGAACATAGACCGCTATCCAGCATGCATCTATGCCTAAAAAGTCCACCTTCAGGTTATCATCCGAACCCCCTCCAGTATTAAGTTGCTAACAACAGACAATTGCATTAAGTATTGCTCGTAATGTAATCAGTGACTACATCCTCAAACATAGCACCAATGTTTTATCCCTAGTGGCAACAGCACATCCATAACCTTAGAGGTTCTTGTCACTCCTCCAGATTCACGGAGACATGAACCCACTATCGAGCATAAATACTCCCTCTTGGAGTTACTAGCATCAACTTGGCCAAAGCATCTACTAATAACGGAGAGCATGCAAGATCATAAACAACACATAGACATAACTTTGATAATCAACATAATATAGTATTCTCTATTCATCGGATCCCAACAAACGCAACATATAGAATTACAGATAGATGATCTTGATCATGTTAGGCAGCTCACAAGACCCGACAATTAAGCACAATGGGGAGAAGACAACCATCTAGCTACTGCTATGGACCCATAGTCCAGGGGTAGACTACTCACACATCACTCCGGAGGCGACCATGGCGGCGTAGAGTCCTCCGGGAGATGATTCCCCTCTCCGGCAGGGTGCCGGAGGCGATCTCCTGAATCCCCCGAGATGGGATTGGCGGCGGCGGCGTCTCTGGAAGGTTTTCCGTATCGTGGCTCTCGGTACTGGGGGTTTCGCGACGGAGGCTTTAAGTAGACGGAAGGGCAGGTCAAGAGGTGGCACGAGGGGCCCACACTACAGGCCGGCACGGCCAGGGCTTGGGCCGCGCCGCCCTAGGGTGTGGCCACCTCGTGGCCCCACTTCGTCTCCTCTTCGGTCTTCTGGAAGCTTCGTGGCAAAATAGGACCCTGGGCGTTGATTTCGTCCAATTCCGAGAATATTTCGTTACTAGGATTTCTGAAACCAAAAACAACAGAAAACAACAACTGGCTCTTCGGCATCTTGTTAATAGGTTAGTTCCAGAAAATGCACGAATATGACATAAAGTGTGCATAAAACATGTAGATATCATCAATAATGTGGCATGGAACACAAGAAATTATCGATACGTCGGAGACGTATCAGCATCCCCAAGCTTAGTTCTGCTCGTCCCGAGCAGGTAAAACGATAACAAAGATAATTTCTGGAGTGACATGCCATCATAACCTTGATCATACTATTTGTAAAGCATATGTGGTGAATGCAGCGATCAAAACAATTTAAATGACATGAGTAAACAAGTGAATCATAAAGCAAAGACTTTTCATGAATAGCACTTCAAGACAAGCATCAATAAGTCTTGCATAAGAGTTAAGTCATAAAGCAATAATTCAAAGTAAAGGCATTGAAGCAACACAAAGGAAGATTAAGTTTCAGCGGTTGCTTTCAACTTGTAACATGTATATCTCATGGATAATTGTCAACATAGAGTAATATAATAAGTGCAATATGCAAGTATGTAGGAATCAATGCACAGTTCACACAAGTGTTTGCTTCTTGAGGTGGAGAGAAATAGGTGAACTGACTCAACATAAAAGTAAAAGAATGGTCCTCCATAGAGGAAAAACATCGATTGCTATATTTGTGCTAGAGCTTTGATTTTGAAAACATGAAACAATTTTGTCAACGGTAGTAATAAAGCATATGTATCATGTAAATTATATCTTACAAGTTGCAAGCCTCATGCATAGTATACTAATAGTGCCCGCACCTTGTCCTAATTAGCTTGGACTACCGGATCATCGCAATACACATGTTTTAACCAAGTGTCACAATGGGGTACCTCCATGCCGCCTGTACAAAGGTCTAAGGAGAAAGCTCGCATTTTGGATTTCTCGCTATTGATTATTCTCAACTTAGACATCCATACCGGGACAACATGGACAACAGATAATGGACTCCTCTTTAATGCATAAGCATGTGGCAACAATTATTATTCTCATATGAGATTGAGGATATATGTCCAAAACTGAAACTTCCACCATGGATCATGGCTTTAGTTAGCGGCCCAATGTTCTTCTCTAACAATATGCATGCTTAATCATAGGGTGGTAGATATCTCTTACTTCAGACAAGACGGACATGCATAGCAACTCACATGATATTCAACAAAGAATAGTTGATGGCGTCCCCAGAAACATGGTTATCGCACAACAAGCAACTTAATAAGAGATAAAGTGCATAAGTACATATTCAATACCACAATAGTTTTTAAGCTATTTGTCCCATGAGCTATATATTGCAAAGGTGAATGATGGAATTTTAAAGGTAGCACTCAAGCAATTTACTTTGGAATGGCGGAGAAATACCATGTAGTAGGTAGATATGGTGGACACAAATGGCATAGTGGTTGGCTCAAGTATTTTGGATGCATCAGAGGTATTCCCTCTCGATACAAGGTTTAGGCTAGCAAGGCTTATTTGAAACAAACACAAGGATGAACCGGTGCAGCAAAACTCACATAAAAGACATATTGTAAACATTATAAGACTCTACACCGTCTTCCTTGTTGTTCAAACTCAATACTAGAAATTATCTAGACCTTAGAGAAACCAAATATGCAAACCAAATTTTAGCATGCTCTATGTATTTCTTCATTAATGGGTGCAAAGTATATGATGCAAGAGCTTAAACATGAGCATAACAATTGCCAAGTATCACATTATCCAAGACATTATAGCAAATTACTACATGTATCATTTTCCAATTCCAACCATATAACAATTTAACGAAGAAGAAACTTCGCCATGAATACTATGAGTAGAGCCTAAGGACATACTTATTCATATGCTACAGTGGAGCGTGTCTCTCTCCCACAAAGTGAATGCTAGGATCCATTTTATTCAAACAAAACAAAAACAAAAACAAACCGACGCTCCAAGCAAAGCACATAAGATGTGATGGAATAAAAATATAGTTTCAGGGGAGGAACCTGATAATGTTGTCGATGAAGAAGGGGATGCCTTCGGCATCCCCAAGCTTAGACGCTTGAGTCTTCTTGATATATGCAGGGGTGAACCACCGGGGCATCCCCAAGCTTAGAGCTTTCACTCTCCTTGATCATGTTGCATCATACTCCTCTCTTGATCCTTGAAAACTTCCTCCACACCAAACTTAGAACAACTCATTAGAGGGTTAGTGGACAATAAAAATTAACATGTTCAGAGGTGACATAATCATTCTTAACACTTCTGGACATTGCACAAAGCTACTGGACATTAATGGATCAAAGAAATTCATCCAACATAGCAAAAGAGGCAATGCGAAATAAAAGGCAGAATCTGTCAAAACAGAACAGTTCGTATTGACGAATTTTATCGAGGCACCAGACTTGCTCAAATGAAAATGCTCAAATTGAATGAAAGTTGCGTACATATCTGAGGATCACTCACGTAAATTGGCATAATTTTCTGAGTTACCTACAGAGAAAACAGCCCAGATTCGTGACAGCAAAGAAATCTGTTTCTGCGCAGTAATCCAAATCTAGTATGAACTTTACTATCAACGACTTTACTTGGCACAATAAAACACTAAACTAAGATAAGGAGAGGTTGCTACAGTAGTAAACAACTTCCAAGACACAAAATAAAAACAAAGTACTGTAGTAAAAACCATGGGTTGTCTCCCATAAGCGCTTTTCTTTAACGCCTTTCAGCTAGGCGCAGAAAGTGTATATCAAGTATTATCGAAGGATGGGGCTTCTACAGCGGGGTGCGGAGTTTTCTCAACTATGCATTTTATCTTTTCTATGTGAGTTTCAGAGGCTCCCTTTTCATTAGTCTTGGGCTTGCTACTCTCATCAAACAAATCATCAGGAACAATCCAATCAAAATTCTTTTCTAGTGCCTCACACATTCCCAAGAGCTTGCAAGGTATTGATGTTTTAATATCCCCCTCATAATTAACTTCATTAGTGTACTTTTGTCTATCTTTTTCCATCTTCTCAAGGGTACTGGCAAAGTTGGTATAAGAGCCTAGCATGTTATATTTAGTGAAGACTTTTCTAGCTTCTCTTGCTATTCCCCCAAATTCTTTAAGAAGGGTTTCTAATACAAAATCTTTCTTTTCTCCTTCTTCCATATCACTGAGTGTAAGAAACATATGTTGAATCACAGGATTAAGATTAACAAATCTAGCTTCTAACGCGTGTACTAAAGAAGCAACAGCAATTTCATAAGTAGGAGCAAGTTCTACCAAGTGTCTATCTTCAAAATCTTCAACCGTACTGATATGAGTGAAAAAATCTTCTATATTATCTTTCCCAAGGATAGACCCTCGGCCTACCGGTACATCTTTAAGAACAAACTTAGGAGGAAACATGATGAAATAAGTAAAGTAAATACAAGTAACTAGTTTTTTTTCGTGTTTTTGATATAGCAAACAAGATAGCAAATTAAGTAAAACTAGCGACTAATTTTTTTTGTATTTTGATTTAGTGCAGCAAACAAAGTAGTAAATAAAACTAAGCAAGACAAAAACAAAGTAAAGAGATTGGGATGTGGAGACTCCCCTTGCAGCGTGTCTTGATCTCCCGGCAAACGGCGGAAATTTGCTTGATGCGTGCAGTTGACACGTCCGTTGGGAACCCCAAGAGGAAGGTGTGATGCGCACAGCGGCAAGTTTCCCTCAGTAAGAAACCAAGGTTTAATCGAACCAGTAGGAGTCAAGAAGCACGTTGAAGGTTGATGGCGGCGGGATGTAGTGCGGCGCAACACCAGAGATTCCGGCGCCAACGTGGAACCTGCACAACACAACCAAAGTACTTTGCCCCAACGAAACAGTGAGGTTGTCAATCTCACCGGCTTGCTGTAACAAAGGATTAACCGTATTATGTGGAAGATGATTGTTTGCAGAAAACAGTAGAACAGTATTGCAGTAGATTGTATTTCAGTATAGAGAATTGGACCGGGGTCCACAGTTCACTAGAGGTGTCTCTCCCATAAGATAAACAGCATGTTGGGTGAACAAATTACAGTTGGGCAATTGACAAATAAAGAGGGCATGACCATGCACATACATATTATGATGAGTATTGTGAGATTTAATTGGGCATTACGACAAAGTACATAGACCGCTATCCAGCATGCATCTATGCCTAAAAAGTCCACCTTCAGGTTATCATCCGAACCCCCTCCAGTATTAAGTTGCTAACAACAGACAATTGCATTAAGTATTGCGCGTAATGTAATCAGTGACTACATCCTCGAACATAGCACCAATGTTTTATCCCTAGTGGCAACAGCACATCCATAACCTTAGAGGTTCTTGTCACTCCTCCAGATTCACGGAGACATGAACCCACTATCGAGCATAAATACTCCCTCTTGGAGTTACTAGCATCAACTTGGCCAAAGCATCTACTAATAACGGAGAGCATGCAAGATCATAAACAACACATAGACATAACTTTGATAATCAACATAATATAGTATTCTCTATTCATCGGATCCCAACAAACGCAACATATAGAATTACAGATAGATGATCTTGATCATGTTAGGCAGCTCACAAGACCCGACAATTAAGCACAATGGGGAGAAGACAACCATCTAGCTACTGCTATGGACCCATAGTCCAGGGGTAGACTACTCACACATCACTCCGGAGGCGACCATGGCGGCGTAGAGTCCTCCGGGAGATGATTCCCCTCTCCGACAGGGTGCCGGAGGCGATCTCCTGAATCCCCCGAGATGGGATTGGCGGCGGCGGCGTCTCTGGAAGGTTTTCCGTATCGTGGCTCTCGATGCGGGGGTTTCGCGACGGAGGCTTTAAGTAGGCGGAAGGGCAGGTCAAGAGGCGGCACGAGGGGCCCACACTACAGGCCGGCGCGGCCAGGGCTTGGGCCGCGCCGCCCTAGGGTGTGGCCACCTCGTGGCCCCACTTTGTCTCCTCTTCGGTCTTCTGGAAGCTTCGTGGCAAAATAGGACCCTGGGCGTTGATTTCGTCCAATTCCGAGAATATTTCGTTACTAGGATTTCTGAAACCAAAAACAGCAGAAACAAAGAATCGGCTCTTCGGCATCTTGTTAATAGGTTAGTTCCAGAAAATGCACGAATATGACATAAAGTGTGCATAAAACATGTAGATATCATCAATAATGTGGCATGGAACACAAGAAATTATCGATACGTCGGAGACGTATCAGTCTCCAACTCTACTATGTGGTTGTCAAAAACAAGGTTTCATATTAATAGTAGTAACACAAGTAAAGTAAACTAGACAAGTAAAGTAAACTAAGTAAAAGCAGTAAAGGGTTGATTGTTTTTTGGATTTTGTGCGCAATAAAGATAACTACAGGAGTGTTTGGTAGCCCGGGTCTACACAGAATCTTACATCCCAACCAACATTTCTGTAATTTGGGTGTTTGGCTTTCTCCTCTCGGCAGTGCCCACCTCGCACAAAAAATGCCTTGGAACCCTGCCCGATAGAGAAGCTGGATTTGAGCTTCTGAGCTCAGCCTAGCTGAGTCCATCCGGAAATCGCCCCCGCCTGAGCGAGGCAGCCCGCGAGGGGTCACGGTTCGCACGCCTCATTCTCCCTGCAGCCCCATCTTATTAATATGCCAGTATCGCTCGCTCTCCCGTGGACCACCGTCTGCCTTCCTCCCAGCCACATGTGCCACCGTCGTACTCGCCTCCAAGGCGAGCAGCACGGCCGTTGGCCAACGTCCATAGCCGAGCACCAAGCTCCGTCGTTGTCGGCCTCCACAACCCAAGCCTCTGTCAGATCCGTCGTTGGATGGCCTCCCAGAACCGCCTCCTCGTCTCTAGCTACCGAGCCTGTCTACAGTACCAAGCTCCGCTGCCATGGCCGCAAAACGCGACCTCACGCCGTCAAGGCCTCGCACCAGCCACGGCCGCCAGACAAGACGTTGCACCAATACGGTCTCTGCGGTGACCCAGCATACCACTGCATGGTGTAGTATGCAAGTCGTTGACATAACACCAATGAAACACCGTTCCACTAGTATTACATCCATCAGAGTGGTACAACAAAAATATATGCGAGTCCAAGGCATGTCTATATAATTACACATAAGCTCTTTACAAAAGATCAACACAGCCTCCTACTTTACAGTGAGGTAAAATAACAAATAAAGCTCCAGAAGAACAACTCGTAGACTAAATTATGGCGAATTCTAGATCTAGAAGTACTTGGCTTGCTAAAGAAATCTGATGAAACTCTAGCCACTTAGATGCTAGGATTAGGGGAATGCATGATTCCCTTCTATTACTAGTCTAGGTTTTCATCGTAGCTGATTTAGAAGTTGACTCCATTGACTCCATTGATTGGGTTCTCCATCTTGTTGTAGTTGAATCCTTTGTCTTCGAGTTCCACGGTAGTTTCTCCTTCGGTGACTTTAAATCTAAGAAGGGGGTTCAAGAGGGAACAAATGAGTACGAGCGTACTCAACAAGTTCTATAACAGAAATAGGTGTATCATGCACTAGCTACATCCATAGACCAGAAAGTCATGGGCCAATGCAAGCTTTCGTAATCATTTCTTCAAATGGTTTGTTTTATTCTGAAAAACTATGTCCGTCAGTCTTCACAGGTTGACCGAAACTTCATGGAGTTCCTTTACTGCTGCGTTCGTAGTTCCTTCCCGAAACAGGGAGTAACAGGTCACAGTTCAATACACTCTGCATAGGTGTGTTACTTTACCCATAAGAGAACTTATCCTTGTTGCC
Source organism: Lolium perenne (assembly GCF_019359855.2). Lineage (NCBI taxonomy): Eukaryota > Viridiplantae > Streptophyta > Magnoliopsida > Poales > Poaceae > Lolium > Lolium perenne. The sequence goes on along the minus strand of NW_027248968.1, from coordinate 142,865 downwards.
AACCGAGTTGCAAGCTCGTCTACACTTCCTTGGTGTGAGGCCAGGTGTAAGATCTAAGCCAATCACTGTCTTCTCCGCGACCCCGCATACCCACCCTTTTGTCCACTCACATATCCCTGGTAGACATCTTTCGTTCATACGGATTTACCCCTAATAGGTATGAGATGGTAGAGCGCCCTTCATCCACATAGATGGGGAGATTAAGTCCATCCCAAACTACTGAGTGTTCACCAACACATAGCCAGGTTCTATCAAGTCCGTTGATATGCGAAAGGAAGAAGATACATCTGACTTCCCTAGAGCCATTATAGATCTTATAGTTAACACGTAATATACGGTGCAATAATCATTGGACGAAATTTGTTGTTAATCCTGTGTGAATCCATTCCAGTTGCAATGGAACCTCTACCATCATCTCAAACCATGGTTCCATTACCCACCATATAGTCATATTCATAATTGTAAAATTAATATTTTGATTTTCAGTGCAAAAGTGATAAGTACAGTACTTTGCAAGTGATTTGATAAAAATAATTAAATGACATGAGCAAGTGATGAACTTGCCTTTCTTGACTGCAAGATTATGCAGGCAAAAACTTCGATACGTGATAACTCCAAATTCTGAAATAGCATCATTGTCTGATAAGGACAATGTTTAAGCACTAGCAAAGAAGCTATGATGCATAGTATGAGATGCAATCGTTCTAAGCATAACCTAACCCTGATTTAGGATTGATGAGTTGTAATGATTTCTTTAGGGTGCGTTGCACTTTTAGAGATGGTTCACAAATAAAGTTCTTATTAAGGTTTTGATTCACTTGGTATCATATACAAGTGGTGTAATAAAGTATAGCAATCACATTAGCACACAAGAAAAGTAGTTGGCATAGCATGTATAGAAATTTTCTTAGGTTTTAGTACTATAAGACATGGTTAATAATTACTTGGTATTTACTTCAAAAGAATAACTTTTGAAGAACATGTTTCTTAGTGAACCACAAAGTATTTTCAAACAAGGTCTTTTGGTTTCTAGGATTTACTAGTGGTTTCATTTAATTCACTAAGTAAGGATGAGTTGGTTCCTAAGTAGGATGTGCTCATATTCAGCAAGTATTGGTATGGTGTATCTAAATAGGGACAACAGAGTAAATTAGTACACATGGTTACTACTGTGGTTGACCATAGGGTGTCATATTAAAGGATGGTGATCAAGGTGGTGCCATGAATTAACCATTAGGGTTTACTATGTCTTCTTATCTGCTTCACTAAGTAATCAACAATGGGTTCCGAAACTAGGTGGTTCCTTATCTTCTAGTGGGTTTAGTTGAGTAGAAGCATATAAGGCGAATTACTGCACCGGGATGGTATTTTGGTTGATCACCATGGTTCTACTAAGTAATGGTGGTTAAGGTTGAGTACATGCAATTAATAAGTTAGGGTTTACTATTAATTGATCATATAAGGTCTATTCAAAATGAAGACATGAAATGGTAACTTTATTTGCATTTGGGTTGGTACTATTTTAGTAGAACTTGAGCATACACTTATTTTCTTGGAATGGATCTATAAGTAATGGTGAAGTCCATAAGATCATGTTTTATAGGTTCCTTGGGTTTTAGGGTTCACTAAGATCATAAGTCCATAAGATCATATTTTCTTGTGTTTCTACTAGGGAGAAAACAACAATGTTTTATCCAAGGGTAATTCTATTGTTTACTTTACACACATTGCTTAATGTGATTATATGTTGCCCTCAACATAATACTGAAAGGGGTGCGGATGCTAATCGAAAGGTGGATTATTACTCATAGACGCGGTTGGATTACGGTCTATGTATTATGTTGTAAGAGAGTGGATTTGGTGATCACATGGGTACGTGCGCACGCATCAGCTGTCGTTGGATTGGCTTTGAGATTATGCCATCCCACTTTTTGATCTAACGGTGACATACGGTGTTAAACAGAATCTGTTTATCTGTTGTGTGATGCTCTGGACCCGATGCGCTCTCTCTCCTTGGCGAACGAAACCAAAAAGTCTTCCACAGTAAGACACAGGGAGCCAAGCTCTTGAGTGCACCGGTGCCGGTGCCGGCGGCGGATTCTGCAGCCCAGCTTCGAGCTCGTCGATGGTCCACCGCCGCGCGCGTGCATGCAGGGAAGCTGGCCGCACCGTCCCGATGGTCCACCGCCGCGCGGCTACACGGTCAAGCTCGTCCGACTCCTCAGTACAGCCATCTTCCTTAGCGGCTTGTAGCCAGGAGCCCAGGGGCAAGCAAACGATTGGCATAAAAAAACTCAGCTTGAGACGAAACACGCGATTCAGTTCGTCCCATTTCAGCAGACAAAAAACAATTTAGTTCAGAAGCAAAACTGCAGTTCGGTTCAGAAATAACAGCATATCTGCAAATCAACAAAAATACAGTAACAGATTGAACAAGCAAAACTCTTCTGATTGTTGGAATTCCAGGTCGCAGCAGTCTCACGCCGCCTTTCCACCTGCCCGCCGCCCGCATCCTCACGCCTCCTTCCAATTTCTTGTAGAGATAGCTGTTCCAACAGCTAGCGCGTCCTGCGGCGGCAACATCGCTCTACGTCAGGGGGCGATGGGACAGCAGGCGGCGCCGTCGGAGCAGGGCGGACGGAGCTTTCGCAGTGGCTGTCGGTGGAGCTCGCGCCCCTCCCTTACCCGCAGTGGCAAGGGCGAGAGAGCGGAGAACCTGCGCGGAAGGCCACCAAATTTGCCTTGCCCAGGCCGGCGGATTCTACCTCTCCTAGACCGGCGGCCGCGAGGAGAAGCAGAACACCAAACCAAAGTCGCCGGATCCTCCACTCCAGCGAGCTTCTCCTAGAACTAGCCGGCGGAGGAGGAAGCAAGAGGAGGCGTCGGGGAGTCAGAGAAGCAGGGAGAGCGCAAGAGCGGTGGAGAGGATAAGGGGAAAAGTTCTGAATTGCCGCTCCATCCGTGCGAGCTGTGTGTGCTGGTCATGCGCTTGCTTTTCACGGCCGGACATAATGATAGGAATCTGGGTACAGTACAAAAGTGTGGCCTTGCTTTGCTTCCTTGACCGGTAACTCCTTAACGTTTTACAAACGTCTGTTAGACACGTGTCAGACATTTAGAGCGTGCTCACGTACCCACCTGATCACCAGGATTCTTTCGTATGTTGTAATGCCCAATTAAATACTACAGTAAACTTTATCTTATCATAGCATGCATTGTCATGCCCTCACAATTATCAATTGCCCAACTGTAATTTGTTCACCCAACACATGTTATATGGAGAGTTACCACTAGTGTAGATAGCCGGGAACCCCGGTCCTTCTGTCATCATCATTGCTCTAAAGTCAACTCCGCACCAGAATACTTTCTGGTGCCATCTCCTCTGTGTTACTACTACTGCTACTACGTTAGTATTACCATTACTCTCATATTACTATTACTTTCACATCACCCCTGTTACTAGTGCTTTTCTAGGTGTAGCTGAATCGACAACTCCGCTGTTAAGGCTTATAAGTATTCTTTACCTCCCCTTGTGTCGAATTAATAAATTTGGGTTTTACTTCCCTCGATGACTGTTGCGATCCCCTATACTTGTGGGTTATCAATACTATTTTCTAGCGCCGTTGCCGGGGAGGCATAACTCTACTCATAAGTTCACCTGGGGAGTACACTTTACATGTCTCTCTGTTTTTATTTTATTTTATTTTGTCTTGTCTAGTTTATTTTTGCTTAGTTTATTTCTATTTAGTTGTGTTTTTTTTAGTTTACTTTTGTTTAGTTTTTTTTTGTCTTGTTTTATTTTTCTTATATACCTGAAAATCCATAAAAATTTGAAAAACCAAAAATCTAAAAAAGGGTTGCTATGGAAGAACATGCTAGACCCTCTGTGGAACATTTTATAAAGTATAGAGAATCATATAATGGTAAAGTCATGAGAGGCGCGTTAAAAAGGTTGGATCAAATTGCTAAAATTTTGCTTAAACGTCATGATATAAATTACTACTCTGAACAGGATACTAAACATCTTAAATTTTAGTGTGGCTTTAGTAAAGAAGTTTTGATTATGAAATATCAATGGAATAACTATATTCATCTTGTGTTTGAAGAAGTAGAACAATTTGTCTTATTTATGGGAGCTTCTGAAATAGAATCATTTATGTCTAAAAATTATGAAATTTGTGTTGCTTGTGAAAACCTTAAAGATCTGGTCTCTTCTATCCTTGATTATTGCATAGAAATTTTTAGCAATAATTGTTATATCATTGATTATAAAGAGAGACTCAGTCATGCACAAGAATGTATCCACAATTGCAGGAACCTGTGGAAGAAGAAATTGATGAAGAAGAATTTGCTGAACCTGAAAGCTCATTAGATGAAAAAGAGGAGGAGAGTGATGAACAAAAGGAGGAAGAATGGATTAGCTACCCATGCCTACCTTCTAATGAGAGTAACTCTTTATCTCTTACATTATTTGATTGTCCTCCATGCTTACCAAAGGAGGACTAATGTTATGTTCACGTGGATTCTCTTGAAATATCTACTAAGACTAAAACTTGTGATAATAATTATGCTCCCGTTATCTATGATAATCCATGCTATTTTGATAAATCCTATGATAATCCTTTATTTGTGCCTAACTTCGAAATGCATGGTACTAAAGAGTTTTGCTTAGAAAATGTTTATGATAAAGCTCTAGATGATGGTCCTATATTGGTTGATAATATTAATTGTACTACTATTGAAAATGATATTGGAGGGGTCTTGACTTTATCTTGGATCCCCATGCCTCTTGAGAATGATCAATCATGTTGTTATAAAATTGTTAAAAGTGGGTTGGAATATTTGAATCCCACTATTTTGAGCTTGATAAAAATTATGTGTTTGAAGATCATGAAAAGCATGCTTTATGTGATTGTTATATTGTTGAGTTTATTCATGATGCTACTGAAAATTATTATGAGAGAGGAAAATATGATTGTATAAGTTTTCATGGTACTAAAACACCTCTCTATATGCTGAAACTTTTGAAGTTACTCTTGTTTTATCTTCCTATGCTTGTCACTTTGTTCATTATGAATTTATTTTGTAAAAGATTCCTATGCATAGAAAGTGGGTTAGACTTAAATGTGTTTCATATTTTCTCGTTGATGCTCTCTTTTGCTTCAATTCATATTTCTTATATGAGCATCTTCTTAAATTTCCGCGCCTAGCTGAAAGGTATTAAAGAAAAGCGCTTATGAAGGACAACTCATGTTTATTTTATGTAATTTTTTCTTTTGTTGAGTCTTGAAAGCTTTTTCCTCTGTAACAATCTCTCTTCTCATTTTTATTTCGTTTTTATGGCAAGAGTAGCCTCTAATATAAAGAAAGTAAGATTTGGGGAAGTTGTTGTCCAAAAACATATTCTTTGCTGCTACCGTAAAAATTCTTACTCCAATCCAGTACGAAATTTTGATCTGTAATTTTTTTAGCATATGCCCCGGGTTATTATCTAACTTTCATTAGTTTTGCACTTTTCGATTTGAGCAACGGAGGATTTTCCAAAAAAAAATCAATCTTTTCCTATTGTTCTGCTTTGATAGATTTCTATCACCATTTGCATTTGCCTCTTGATCTTTTTTCTTATTTTTTAGCTCTTTTGAGAGAAAGAGCTTTTCAAAGAAATTGCTACAGTAGCTAAATATTTTAATGGATGTTTGATTTAAGTTAGAACTGAATCAAGTAGATTTTTTATTTTGATTGCACTAATGCTGCTAATGAGAATTGTGTGAAGTTTTGTATGAAAGAAGTTTTTAAGTGTAGGGAGAGAAAAATGATATGATGAGATGAGGAGTGGACAAAATCTCAAGCTTGGGGATGCCCCTTCCACCCCAAGAAATATCCAAGAGGTACAAGCGTCAAAGCTTGAGGATGCCCAAGGCATCCTTTTGTTCATCAACAAAAATATCAGGTCATCTTTCAAGACATTATATTTTTATTGCTTCATATGCTATGTGTTATTTTTGTATCATCTTTATTTGTGTTTTTAGTTTTCTTTTGTTTTGTTTGCTGTAGCATATGGTTGGACCCCAACATATTTGTTTTGGATAGAGACACGCTCCATTTTAATTGCATCGAACACTCTAGTTTTTTTACTTCTATTGTTCTGCGGGTGTTCTAATTTGCTTGTACTGCATTTAGCTCTTGTTCTTTCACTCGAATTATGTTCAGAGCTCGTTAGTATTATTTATTTATGTATTATTAGCTCTCTGGTCCATATTGTTTTTCATCTCTGAGAGCTATTTCAAATAAGTTGATTGGTATGGGATACGAGTAAAATGTTTCATGACTATAGTGATGCAAAAGGAAGCTTGATTAGACTGTGGCATAGACTTTGGCATGTCATGTTGGATATTATTCTTATTATATGCTTAGTAATTATTGTTGTAGCATGACTTGTCTCAAATATCTGAGAGTGTTTAATGCGCCATTGAAAGAATCATGTGTTGTTTCCATCGTACAAAAGCATAATATTGTGGTATTATCCTTTAATGATGTTATTGGGTTGACTTGGCACATGCTTACACCATGTTATGACTACAAACCAGTCACCTTAAGCCTTTATTATCATTTAGTTTTTGACTTGTCATATCACTTTATGCTTTGATTAATATTGTTTTGTCGCTATGCATGATTATGGCCATTATTGCTCTTTTAGTTGGTCGCTCACAGTCTTTTGCTAGCCTTCACATGTACTGAGTATGAGCTCTAATCGTGCATCCAACCCCCAACAACCAAATTTTGCCAATCATGTCCACCATATCTACCTATATGTGGTATTATGATGTCTACGGGTGCTTCTATTCTTGTAGACACTGTTGGGCCTCCAAGAGCAGAGGTTTGTAGAACAGCAGCAAGTTTCCCTTAAGTGGATCACCCAAGGTTTATCGAACTCAGGGAGGAAGAGGTCAAAGATATCCCTCTCATGCAACCCTGCAACCACAAAGCAAGAAGTCTCTTGTGTCCCCAACACACCTAATAGGTGCACTAGTTCGGCGAAGAGATAGTAAAATACAAGTGGTATGAATGAATATGAGCAGTAGTAACGGCGCCAGAAGAGTGCTTGCTGGCGTGCAGTTGATGGTAGTAATATTGCAGGAAGTAAAGATGCAGTAAAACAGTAAACAAGTAGCGATAGCAGTATTTAGGAACAAGGCCTAAGGATCATACTTTCACTAGTGGACACTCTCAACATTGATCACATAACAGAATAAATAGATAGATGCTAGACTCTACACCCTCTTGTTGGATGATGAACACCACTAACTGTGTAGGATTACACGAACCCTCAATGCCGGAGTTAACAAGCTCCACAATATTCAATGTTCATATTTAAATAACCTTAGAGTGTGTTGGGGGGATAACCCCCGGTATGCCAAAGGCATGCCAAACCGGGTGGTTTGAGCCATCGAGATACCGGTTTAATATTCTTACCAGAAACAAAGGTAGGAGTTTGGGCTAAGTGAAGCTAAGCCGGCATCCCCAAGGGGGCATGCCGGAACCCGGTAAAGAAGTTACCGGAAAGAAGGGCCTGTCGGCAGGACTGGTCAAAGATTCTCTTCAGAGCAAGAAGACAAGGATGAGCTAAGCAAAGTGGCTTTAGTCAGAGCCCTGGCGCCAAAGAGAGGGATGACGCTAAAAGAAGCCGGAGGACGTCAGCATTCCTGATTAAAGAGGACCCCGGCGTCATCTATGATTAAAGTAGCTTTGTAAAGTAGTTTGTCCAGTCAAAGATGCCATTAGGGTTTCTTGTTCTGTAAGCCACCCTCTCCCCTATATAAGGAGAGGGGGTATTGCCTCTTACAGGCGCGTGTCCACAGAAGGAGTTAGACGATAGAGCTTGTGTTCATACACTTGTAACCATGTTGAGATCAATGAAGCTAGCGATCTAGTAAAGAGTTCTTCCTCTTGTCTCTCTTCTCATATACCTGCCTTTGGTTGTGTTCTTGAGGAAAGCATCCGGAAGTTCTTCCCATCTAATCGCAAACCCTCCCCCGAATCCTCTAGCGTCCATTCGGCCCCAATCTAAGCCATCCTATGGCATCTGTCTGTTCACCACGACGACAGTTGGCGCCCACCGTGGGGCCTGAAGTGGCGCTTGAAGGAGTTCATTTTCGGGCGGGCATCCTCGAGGTCGCCGGTGAGCGTACGGTGTCCGCGCTCGTGCAGCGCATCTACGCCATGGACTTCATCAACGACAACGCGGGCTGCTTCGCCAACGGCGGCATCTTCCCCAAGAACGGCCGCATCATCGAGTTTGGCAGCCACCGCGTCTACTTCGGCACCGTCCCTGTGCGCCAGCGCCTCTCGCCGGTGCTGGTGGCACCGGACCCGCCAAGATGGCTCTATGCTGGCCGCGCCACCGGCAGCGTCGAGGTAATGATGACCGGCGTGGTTGGTGCAGGAAAAGAAGCTGTGGGTGAAGGTGCTGGTCGTGCGGCTGCGACCCGTGCGGCCAAGCCACCGCTGGAGCGCGACGCAGGCGCAGCGGGAGCATAATCTGCACCACCGGAAACACCGCTTCAAGCGGCGATGAACGTCCTCGCCACCCCCATCGCGCAGAACATCGACCCGGCAGCGGCTCAGGCGGAGCTGGAGGCGCAGCGCCAGAAGGTGCTCGAGAGCGGCAAGGATATCATCCGGGCGCAGCGCGAGCTAAACCTAACCCTACGTGAGTATAACGCTGCCCATGGCTTTGCTTCTGTTAGCGCGCATGCTGCTAGGATACCGGAGAACCGGCTAAAAGCTCGCAACCTAGATTAGGATTTGCGCAAAGAAATTCATGCCGGCAAAAGTACCTCTGCATCTGTTAGCATCGTGGAAAAACCTAAGTACAGTAGCCCGGATAAAACTATAAAAGCTGCTAAAGCTGCAGTAGAGTTATGCGAGTCGCTTTCCGGAGATGCTTTGGCAAAACAGCAAGAACGTGTTAGAGAGCTGCTGGAAACTATTGAGCAGCAGAATGTTGAGCAGCTGGCTAAGCTAAACAAGGCCGCGGCCTCAAAAACCGCGCGTTCAACAAAGAATGCCGGAAGCAAGTCCCATGGGTAGGCATCGTCCCCCCCATCCGGACAGAAGAAGAGAGAAAGAGATGAACGCACAGCAGATGACTGTGTACGATCCGGTTCTTGCCGGAAAACAACAAGCCGGGCAACATGATGCCGGTAGAAAAAGCCAAGGGGCAGAACGAGGCTACGCCAGAGGAGGCTATGCCGGAAACAATCATGCCGGTAGATACGAAACCGGGCAAAATTATCGAGCTGCAAGGGCAGCGTATGATGAGGAGGAAATAGATCCCCCGAGGTACCGGCAGGCAAGGGCCGCGGTACCGGAATGTTATGATGAAGCTGATTCTGCAAGACCGGCAGCTTTCCGGAACCCATTGGGAGAACGCCTGGGAGAGAGATACTTACCAGAACGGGATGCGAGGCACCGTCTGGATAGAGTGTACTTGTCAGAAATAATCGAGGAGGAGGGTCCCCCAGGCCCAAAGTGCTTTGGCCCAAGGATCATGAAAGAAAAACCACCAGTGCGCAACTTTATGTTGCCCCGTGACACGAAAACATACGATGGCACTACAAAGCCGGAAGACTGGCTCGCGGATTATGTGACCGCGGTATACGTCGCAGGCGGTGGAGGAACCGTAGCAGGAGGAGGAAATCGGCGTTGGGCCTTGAGGATCATACCATCGTTTTTGGTTGGACCGGCAAGAATCTGGCTAAACAACTTGCCGGCAGGAAGCATAAATGGCTGGCTGGATTTTGAGGAGGCTTTTGTGAGCAAATTAAGAAGCAACTATCAAAGGACAAACAGGCCGCAGCAACTGGCTCTGTGCATACAGCGCGCAAGCAAACGAAACAGACCGGGATTATCGGCCCGGTGGAACACTACAAGGAACTCCTGTGAAGGGGTAATCGAGGCACGTGCCATTGCTTGGTTTAGCGGTGGGTGCGAGAAGAGGTTCACCGCTGTGGCAAAAGCTGCGGCGGAACATGCCGACAACGTTGGCGAGAGATGATACGTGTGGCGGATAGCTATGCGTTGGGAGACCCAACGCAGCCGGCGGGCAACCTGAGCCGGAACAGCTGCGCCACGAACAACACCGGATAACCGGAATAACAAAAGAAGAGAAGATTTTCCGGATCGAAGGTACGGTCCGCAGCAAGTTCTTCTTTGTGCAGAAAACTACGAGGCCGCGGCGATCGAGAGACAAAGAACCGGATCGCAGCCGTGGGCAGGTCCTAAGAAACAATGGGTGGAAAAGAAACCCTGGGTCCAGAAAAGAAACTGGCAAGAACCCGCAAAGTACACCATGGAAGCTGCCATGGACCAACCTTGCCGGTGGCACACAGCAAATCCGGCACACCCGTCAAACCATCTGACGAAGGATTGTACCTGGACCAAGTACTTGATGCAAAAGGGAACGGTAAAAGATGCACAACCACCACAAGACATGCCGCGGCAACAACAGTTACCGCCACCACCGCCACTTACCGGGGCAAACGCCTTACCGGTGCAGCCAAACCGGCAGCAGTACCAGCAAGTTAACCGGGTGGAGCAAAATGATGATCAACCACCTCCACCGGCACCTTTAGGCCGGAATGTTTACGAGGGTCCGCATATGTGCTGTGTTGTCTTTGTCACTGAGCCAACAGACAGGCAAAGTGTACACCGCCGCTCCATGGAGGTCAATGCCGTGATGCCGGCAGTCCCCAAGTACATGCTGTGGTCAGATCAGGAAATTACCTGGTCATTTAAGGATCACCCTAAGATCATGCCGAATCCGGGTGGATACGCTCTTGTTGTGGACCCAATCATGAAAGGGCCACAAACTCGAGTAAAGTTCAGCAAGGTGCTGATAGATAACGGCAGCAGCATAAACATCATGTACAAGCACACCATGCATACGCTGGGCATAACAGAAAACATGCTTCAGCCAACGCGTACAACGTTCCACGGAATCGTTCCGGGCTTGTCCTGTGCCCCGATAGGAAAAGTTCGGGTGGACGTGGCATTCGGAGGACGTGACAATTGCCGGGTTGAAAATGTTGAGTTTGAGGTGGTGGATCTAGACAGTCCTTACCATGCGTTGTTGGGAAGACCAGCATTGGCAGCTTTCATGGCTACCACTCATACGGCTTACCTCAAGATGAAGATGCCGGCACCTCGTGGACCCTTGACTGTGGTGGGGAACTACAAAGTCTCACTAGAAACTGCATCTGCCGGATCGAACCTAGCGGAATCGCTGGTGATCGCGGAGGAAAAGAAAAGGATGCAAACAGCGGTTGTGCTGGCCCAGTCCTCACAGTTGAGCTTAGCGGCAATGAGTGGAAACTTGGGCTCACCGGTATTCAAGCCAACAAATGAAACAAAGGACATTGTGCTGGATCCGGCTTACCCAGAGCGCACCGTTCGCATCGGTGCCGGACTTGATCAAGCATAGGAAAGCGCGCTCATCAGCTTCCTCCGTGAGAATCGGAATATCTTTGCCTGGTCAACTGATGATTTGGTAGGTGTTTCGAGGGAGCTGGCTGAGCACTCTTTAAACGTCCGGAAGGATGCCAAGCCGGTGCGACAACCCTTGCGCCGGTTCGCTGAAGATAGAAGGAAAATCATAGGAGAAGAGGTAACCAAACTGCTTGTTGCCGGATTCATTGTGGAGGTCACGCACACAGAGTGGCTGGCCAATCCGGTAATGGTCGAGAAGAAAAAAGATGAGAACCTGGAGGCAAAAGCTCCGAAGGTGTGGCGCATGTGCATCGACTACACCAACCTAAACAAGGCTTGCCCAAGAGACCGGTTTCCTTTACCACGGATCGATCAAGTGATTGATTCAACTGCTGGGTGTGAGTTGTTGTCCTTCCTGGATGCGTATTCCGGTTTTCACCAAATTCCCTTGAAAAAGGAAGATCAAATAAAAACTGCGTTCATTACCCCGCACGGGGCTTATTGCTATGTCACTATGCCTTTTGGTTTGCGCAACGCTGGTGCAACGATCAGCCGTATGCAAAAATGCTTGTTCGATCAAATTGGAAAGAATGTGCAAGTCTATGTAGATGACATTGTGATAAAAACTAAGGTAAAGAACACCTTAATCGATGACATCCGGCAAACATTCGATAACCTAAGACGGTTCCGGATGAAGCTTAATCCGGCAAAATGTACTTTCGGTGTCCCTGCCGGCAAGCTGCTCGGTTTCCTTGTGTCAAGCCGGGGCATTGAAGTCAATCCGGTAAAAATCCGGGCAATAGAAAGAATGACTGTCCCTCGAGAGCTAAAAGATGTGCAGAAGTTTACCGGAAGCTTGGCATCGTTAAGCCGGTTCGTGAGTAGGTTGGGAGAAAAAGCTCTGCCACTCTATGCTCTCATGAAAAAATCTGACACGTTAAATGCGGACCCTCGAAATGAGACGCAGCGTTTAAAGAACTGAAAACAATGCTAGCCACAGCACCCATACTGGCTTCACCTCTAGAAAGAGAACCTATGCTATTATACATAGCAGCAACAAACCGGGTTGTGAGCGTAGTGGTTGTGGTTGAAAGAGAAGAGGAAGGAAAAACCGTCCAGAGGCCGGTATACTACCTGAGCGAGGTGCTCTCTCTCTCAAAACAAAACTACCCTCATTTCCAAAAGATGACTTATGGCGTGTACATGGCCGCCACAAAACTCAAGCATTACTTTGAAGAGCATCCTATGAAGGTGGTGAGTGAAGCACCAATATCCGATATCATGTGCAACAAGGACGCTAGCGGAAGGATTGCAAAATGGGCAATCCAGATATCACCATACGTGCCGATATATGAAAGAAGAGATGCCATAAAATCACAGGCTTTGGCTGATTTCCTCGTTGATTGGGCGGAGATGCAATACAAACCGCCAGATCAGAGGATAGAGTATTGGAAAATGCACTTTGATGGATCCAAACTCAAAGAGGGTCTAGGTGCCGGTGTGGTGCTCACCTCACCAAAAGGAGATCACCTCCGGTACGTTTTGCAGGTACATTTCAGGGCATCGAATAATGTCGCTGAATACGAAGCTTTGATCCATGGGCTTAAGGTTGCAAAAGAAATCGGTGCACACCGGATCATTTGCTATGGAGATTCAGATCTTGTGGTACAGCAGTGTTCCGGGGATTGGGATGCGAAAGATGCCAACATGGCCTCGTACCGGTTTCACGTGCAAAAGATTGCCGGATTCTTCGAAGGGTGTGAATTTCACCATGTGCCACGCGCAGAAAATGAAGCCGCGGATGCCTTATCCAAGCTGGGCTCATCCAGGCAAGAAATTCCTCCCGGAATAGCTCTAGCTCACTTAAGAGCACCATCGATCAAACCAAGCCCGGAATCGGAATCAATTTTTGTACCGGAATCGCATGTAGTACCCATGGATATTGATGAAGGAAACTCGGGGACTACACCGGTAAACTCGGGGACTGCTCCGGCAAGCTCGGGGACTGCTATACCCATACTGGAAGAAATGATGCTGGTAGATAGCATGGAGATAGATGCACCGGTGTTTTTGGTTTGAGAGACACCGTCGTGGGTTAAACCTATTAAGGAATTCCTGATCAACGGCACCTTGCCGGATGACGAAAATGGGTCAAGAAGAATACAAAGAAGGTCCAAAGCATATACATTTATCAATGGTGAGGTGTACAAGAGAAGCGTTACCGGTGTCCTTCAAAGATGTGTGGAACCGGAAGAAGGGAAAGAAATGCTTGAGGAAATTCACCAAGGAGAATGTGGGCATCATGCTTCATCAAGGGCACTGGTAGCAAAAGTATTCCGGCATGGGTTTTATTGGCCCACTGCTTTGGAAAACGCTGAGGATTTGGTAAGAAAATGCAACGGGTGCCAGAGGTATGCCAAGCAAAATCATACCCCAGCGTCCGGTTTAAAAACAATACCGTTAACATGGCCGTTTGCCGTTTGGTGCCTCGATATGGTTGGCCCATTCAAAACTGCAAGGAGCAGCATGACTCACATCTTGGTAATGGTGGATAATTTCACCAAATGGCTAGAAGTGAAACCTATCGCAAAGTGTGATGGGCGCACAGCGGTGAAGTTCTTGAAAGATGTCATTTTGCGGTATGGATACCCGCACAGCATCATCACTGACAATGGAACCAACTTTGCTCAAGGTGAGTTCAAAAGGTTCTGTGAGGACAACAACATCCGGTTGGATTTGTGCTCAGTGGCACACCCACAAGGCAATGGCCAAGTGGAAAGGATGAATGCTTTGGTACTTTCCGGTATCAAACCAAGACTCATTGATGCTGTGGAAAAATCACCGGGATGTTGGCTCGATGAGCTACCATCAGTACTGTGGAGTATAAGAACAACTCCAAACCGGTCTACCGGATACACTCCGTTCTTCATGGTTTATGGAGCAGAAGCGGTCATACCAACTGATATCATTCATGATTCACCAAGGGTACAGCTCTATACTGAGCAAGAGGTCAAAGAGGCCAGAGAAAATGACATGGATTTGCTAGAAGAAGCAAGAGAGCTGGCTTTGGCAAGAACAGCCATTTACCAGCAAAACCTCAGACGCTATCATAGCCGGAAGGTTAACCCGAGAGTTTTCCGGGAAGGAGATCTGGTGCTACGCCTAGTGCAGCGCACTGAAGGCCGGCATAAGCTCTTACCACCATGGGAAGGTCCCTTCATTGTAAGCAAGGTGCTTCACAATGATGCATACTACTTGATTGATGCACAAGAGTGGAAAAAAGGAAAGGCGGACAGGTCCGGAGAGGAGAGCAAGCGTCCATGGAACGTAGCTCTGTTGCGTCCTTTCTACTCTTGAAGTTGTGGTGTAAGAAGTTCCTTTTTGTACCTTACATGCTATGAATAAAAGATGTCGGAACCTTGAATGAATCTCGGGGACTACCCCAACTTAAGTTGCATGTAACTTGTTTATTTTTTCAAGTTTACCGGTTGCTTATTGAATGTTTTTTCTTTCCGGTTTAGTAGTGTGCTAAATCCTACCGGAGTCTTCGACTTTGCTGCTGTCCGCAACCCAGCTTCATGGCAAGCAAGATAAACCGGTAGGAGATAAGCACATGAACTGCGAAGAGGAAGAGCAGGAAAGAACAATCCGGAAAATTTAACTAACCCCGGTTTAACCGGTTTTTTGCAAAATTTCGAAGTTATTTCTAAGTTCAAGAAAATGCTTATTTGGTGAAAGAACCTTGTGCTCATACGCCAAAGAACGCCCAGAGAAGGCAGGCAGAGCCAAGGCAAAAGAACCAAGTGTGCATCGAATTGGATGCGGAAGCAATTTGGAAATCTTTTGCAGTGCAGGATAAAAGCAAAACCAAAGGCAAATATGCTGAGACAAACTTAAGATAATTAACTACCGGTATAACTTACCGGCATAAAATGTTGTACGGCAACCACAAGCGGACTTAAAGTTTTACATCATAAGCCCCGGCATACCGGGGCAGAATTTAACAGGACATTGTTTTAAAGCACGCAGGACTAGACAGCATGACAAGGGTAAATCTTAAGGCAGGTAATCAGGCAGCGGGGGCTTCAGGAGGGGCATCGCCAGCACCAGCGTCGTCCAGAGGCTCCTCCTCGGCTTCATCCTCCTCCTCATCAAGATAATCTTTGACGTCAGGAGGGGGAGGGATGAAGGTGCGCATGTCGGCGTACTCCGCGATATGGTACGCACGATCCTGCCGCTTAGCGGTAAGAATCGGGTCCAGATCGGTTTCCGCGCCTTCGCGCACTCCGGTAAGGGCGTCCAGGTTCAGCTCCGGGTACCAGGAGCAAGCGACGCGGAGGGCAGAATCTGCTCCAGCGCGGGCAGCAGAGCACTGCCACTCGCGGATCCTCTTGCCGGCGCCCTTGAGACGATCGCTGATGAGGGAGAAAGTGTCCGGCACCTCCTCGCCAGGCCACAGAGTCCTGAAGAGCTGGGTAGCTACATCAGGAATGTCAGATAAGTTGCGATCTATCGCGCGCATGTGAGACACCCGCGCGTTCAGCGCGACCAGATGGTCATAGGGCGTCCATGGCACGGCAAGATTCGCTTGGCCCTGGGCGGTGCGGCGCTCGTCAACCTTCTTGACGGCATACTTCTGAGAGTCCGGAAAGAGGCCTGTGCAAAGAAAGAAAAAGGCTAAGGAAAGGAATCCGGAAGAAAATGCAACCAGAAGAAAACGCAACCGGAATGAAAGATGCAACCGGAAGAAAATGCAACTGGAAGAAAATGCGGTCGGAAGAAAAAAGACTTGCGGGCAATAGTAAGAAAGCGCAAAGGCAAAGGATTTACGATAGGCAAGCGTGTCGGTTTGCAGCACCATCCTGTTGCACTCCTTCTGCTCCTCCTCCAGCCGCGCAGCTTTCTCCTCGGCACCCTTCCGGGCCTTGGCCAGCTCCTCCAGCTCAGCTCGCAATACCACAGTGGCATTGCTGGCATCTTCCAGGGCCTCATCCATCTTGGCCGCTGCATCAGCTTCAGCGGCTTTGAGGGCCTTGGCATGATCAAGCCCCAGCTGAATGAGCTGGGACTTGAGCTCCTGGTAGCTGGTTTTCTGGGCGCTCAGCTCTTCCTGATGCCGCCGGATGAGCTGGTCCTTCTCCCCTGCAACCCGGAAAAGAAGATGTTAACAAGATTGTGCTGGTAAAGATGAAAAGAAAACCAGGTTAACAAGAAAAGGGAAAGAATTATACGTTGGGCGGCAGCGAGCTGCTCCTTGAGAGCCTCAATGGAAGCTTCCGGGATCACTGTTAAGCAAAAGTTATAAGTGTTAGAAGGAAAAAAGGTTTCCGGTAAAAAGATGCCGGTGGTACAAAATTACCTTGGCACTTGTCGTGTGCCTCAGCGAGGTCCCGGTGTTCCCATAGGAGCTCCTCAAAGAGGGCCTTCCGAGCGTCAGCCGTGAGCTGTTCAAGAAAAAGAGATTAGATAAGTTTTGCGCTAAGAACAGAGTTCTTACCCCGAAACTCGGGGATTGGCAGTGCCGGTTTCGCGCGTTTCTAAGTTAAGTTTTGCGCTAAGAACAGAGTTCTTAACCCGAAACTCGGGGACTGGCAGTGCCGGTTTCGCGCTAAGTTTTTAAGTTAAAGTTTTGTGCTAAAAGCTGCGCTCTCACCACAAAACTCGGGGACTGGGAAGATAGACAAGAGAGAAACCGGCATGAAACTAAAGAAAAAATCCGGAAGCAAGGAAACCGGTAAAAGTTGAAAAGAGTCAGTAAAACGTACCATCAAGTTGTTCGTGGCATCGTACCACGCACTGTCGAGCTCCTTCACGGCGCTGCGAAGCCGCATGAAGTGCTCCTCGAAAGACCGGTCCCCAACAGGGTCAGGCGCCGGCAGCCTGTCCTTGCCCAAACCGCGGGTCGCCGGAGTCATGTCCGCGGCGTTCCACTTTTGGGCGTAGGGCAGAAGATGCCCCAGGTCCCGGCCTTTGCGCTGGAACTCAGTAATACGGCCAAGGAGGCCGGTGGCCTTTGCGGCGGTATCCTTGGCGGCCTTGGCGACGTGTAGCACCAGGGGCTGCTGACCGCCGGAAGGGGCGCTGGAGGCCGTCGCCTTCCCCTTGATGAGCTTGGAGGTCTTGGGCAGCGGCGCAGTTGGAGCAGCCCTGGAGGGCTTGGTGCGAGGAGCATCTGGAAGTGGCATGAGAATGGTTCGTGGAGAAGGGGGAGCGCTAGGCGCGTCACCCAGGTTGGAGCCTTCCGGCGCGGAAGATTCCGGCGCGGAAGTTGTCGTCTTTTCAAGGACGGGAGGAGCCGAAGGCTCCGCCCGCCCGGCAGCTTCTTCTTCTTCGGCGCCGATGTTGCTGGCGCCGGTGTCTTGGTTCTCTGGGAGAAAGGAAAGATCCTCCTCCGTGCGGTGATCTGATGATGAAGGGGCCGCACGCCCCGAATTTGTTGTGCCCCCCGAAAGGGAGGCAGAGGTGTTGCCGGCACCAGATGGTGCCGGGCTTGAGCGAGGAGGAGGGGTTGAGGTCCTTGCGGAACCTTCAGAGCCCAATGGCCGTGAGCCAAGCTTGAGCGCAGGGCTGAGAAAAAGAAAGAAAGATAGTTGGAGAAAAGCAACCGGAAAAAGAACTTGGCAAAAAGAGGCAAGCAAGAAAATGAAAAACTTACCCGGAAGCAGTTGGCATCTGCTTGCGCCCGTAGCGGCGCACGCCCACTTGCTTCTCCCCCAAGGGCTCAGTCCGGAAGCGCTTGGAGGGAGGGACCTGGCTGGGACCGGCATCAGATGCCGGCAGCTTGTTCTTTTGGCCTTGGGCCATGAGTTTGTCCACAAACTCATGGCCGGCCTCAGCGCGCAGGGGCGGCGCGTGCTCGTGGATCTACAAGTTAAACATAGCTAAGAGAAAATTCGCAAGAAAGCAATAAGGTAAAGTACAAGAAACCGGAAAAGAAAATACCTCAAGCATGGTCAGGTCATCGGAGGACCCGGTTGGCTCCGGCGGAGACCGGCCAAGGCGTGCAGCCGGAGTCTTGCCCATCTTCAGGTCTTTCCAAAAGATGTAAGGATCTGGGTCGAAGGAATCAAGGGCGCGCTTCACGCAGATCCCGCGTCGCTCTGCTTGGATGAGGGGGAAGCGGTCCTTGGCCTGAAACACGAAAAAAGAGGGTTAACAAGAGCAGAAAGTTACCGGCAAAAACAACCCCAATTGCGTAATCTCTTACTTCTTGGGTCGGAGGGTTAGTAGTGCTGAGGGGAAGGAGGCCCCATTCCCATTCAAACGGCATAGCAGTTTGGCAAATCTGCTTAGCCTTGCGAACAACATCCTTCTTGCTAAGAGGACGGCCTGTGATCTTGGTAGGATCGCCAGGGCCGTACATCTCGCTCATCCTATGCACACGGCGCTTCAGAGGAAGCACCCGGCGCGAAATAAAGGTGCGGATGATATCATCCGAGCATATGTTGGTCTCCTTCTTCAAAGAGGCCAAGAAGCGTACCACCCGGTTGGTTTCGGCATGATCCGTCTTCGGGTTGTAGCTCCAATTGGTTCTACTAGGAGGCCCCGCTTGGAACGGAGGAAGATCAATAAGATTGGTGCGGCTGTCGTTCTTCACATAGAAAAAGGTTCCTTGCCAGGCGCGGCAGGACTCGAGGCCGGCGAACTTAAGGAAAGTGCTCCCCTGGCGGGAGCCAATGATGCAAGATCCACACTCCACAGGCGGCTTGGGCTTAGGGATTTCCTTGCCCTGGACAGAATTGATCCGCAGACAAAAGAAGCGGGCAAACGTCTCACGAGTGGGACGAATGCCGATGTAGGCCTCCATGAAGGTGGCATAGCAAGAAAGGTAGAAGATGGCGTTGCCAGGAAGGTGGTGAGGTTGGAGTTTATAAAAATCTAAAAACTCCCAGAAAAAAGGAGAGGCAGGAAGGCCGAAGCCACGCTCAAAATGAGCAAGAAAAACAACATGTTCACCGGGCTCGGGGTCCGGTTCGATTTCGTCACCGGGAATCCGGCAGGTTACTCCTTCCGGAATCCTGCGGGACCGGTATAACCAATCGATCTCATATTCAGTGATGTTGGAGCCCATCCAGGCTCCGCGGGTGATTGGGGAAGGCTCCGCGCCGGATGATTGGCTGGAGCTACTAGATGCTTCGCCAGAGCTACTCGCTTCTTGGTGGCTACCGGAAGCTTGGCTAAAGCTGCCGGATTCTAGATGGCCACCGGACTCTTGGCGGCTACCGGATCCCTGCTGGTTGCCGGAATCGGTATCCATTGGATCTGAAGCCGTAGATTCGCCGGCAGATTGTCTACGATGGCTAATGGAAAGGGAAGAAGAAGAAGCAGAGGAAGATTCCTCGCCAGACATTGGTTTGGGAAGTGAAAAAACAGAAATCCCACACTTGAACCCCGCGTGAAGATCTACGAGTAAGAAGAAAACCAAAGAAAAAGAGGAAATAAGAACACCGTAGACCCAAGATCTAAAAAGCAAGCAGATGGCGAGCAAAGTAAGATTGGTACTAACCTTGAGCGGCGCAGTCGCTGAGGAAGACGTTCGCCGGCGAAGGAGCGGACCTGCGGTCGCCGATGAGCACCGTCGACGGCGAGGCGAAGAAGGTCACGAAGAAGCAAGAATGCAGCGCGCTTGAAGAAGATGCTGCAGAAGATTCCCGCACGACGAGGTCTGGCGGAAGCACGGCGTAAGTTCGCCGGGCGACGGAGCTCGAGCAAGCGACGGCGGACGGAGAGCGGCGAAGGCGCAGAGGCGAGGAGCACTGTGCGCGAAGGTTGGGGAATGCGAGAAGAGGAAGAAGAAGAGGCAGTTGTCCTTATAAAGGAGAGAGGAGGTGGGCCGAAAACCGCTGGGCCGCGGCGGTTCGCCTCGCGGCCCGCGACGGTTCGCACCATGGGCCGCCACGTGGCGAAGAGGTACACGCGAGAAAATGGGAGGCCACACGGGAGCGCACACAGGATCCCAAGCGGCTAGTGGGATCCGCAGCGGTGCATTTAATGAGCGCGCGGGAGTCGAAGTGAAGTGACAACTGACACTGGCGCGACAGTTAACAGTGCGCATGTCACTGACAGGCGCGGGGCCCGAAATATTCTCGACTTCGCCGAGGAAAGAGTAAATGCGAATGATGCCGGAGAAAAGAGATGCCGGAAGAGGCCTTGCAAAGAGAGAAAAGATAAAAAAGGGCAAAGATGCCGGATCCAAGCTCAGGCCGGAGAGATTAAACCGGTATCCTAAAAAGATGAAAACCTGGCATGGTCTGTAGGATAGAATCCGCCAGACTATACCAGCTTCGGGGACTAATGTTGGGGGGATAACCCCCGGTATGCCAAAGGCATGCCAAACCGGGTGGTTTGAGCCATCGAGATACCGGTTTAATATTCTTACCGGAAACAAAGGTAGGAGTTTGGGCTAAGTGAAGCTAAGCCGGCATCCCCAAGGGGGCATGCCGGAACCCGGTAAAGAAGTTACCGGAAAGAAGGGCCTGTCGGCAGGACTGGTCAAAGATTCTCTTCAGAGCAAGAAGACAAGGATGAGCTAAGCAAAGTGGCTTTAGTCAGAGCCCTGGCGCCAAAGAGAGGGATGACGCTAAAAGAAGCCGGAGGACGTCAGCGTTCCTGATTAAAGAGGACCCCGGCGTCATCTATGATTAAAGTAGCTTTGTAAAGTAGTTTGTCCAGTCAAAGATGCCATTAGGGTTTCTTGTTCTGTAAGCCACCCTCTCCCCTATATAAGGAGAGGGGGTATTGCCTCTTACAGGCGCGTGTCCACAGAAGGAGTTAGACGATAGAGCTTGTGTTCATACACTTGTAACCATGTTGAGATCAATGAAGCTAGCGATCTAGTAAAGAGTTCTTCCTCTTGTCTCTCTTCTCGTATACCGGCCTTTGGTTGTGTTCTTGAGGAAAGCATCCGGAAGTTCTTCCCATCTAATCGCAAACCCTCCCCCGAATCCTCTAGCGTCCATTCGGCCCCAATCTAAGCCATCCTATGGCATCTGTCTGTTCACCACGACGACAGAGTGCATGACAAATCAACATAACCAAACAAAGTACTAACATAGCATGCACACTGTCACCTTCACACTACGAAAGGAGGAATAGATCACATCAATACTATCATAGCAATAGTTAACTTCATAATCTACAAGAGATCACAATCATAGCCTACGCCAAGTACTACACGATGCACACACTGTCACCATTACACCGTGCAGGAGGAATAAACTACTTTAATAACATCACTAGAGTAGCACACAGATAAATTGTGATACAAAACACATTGCAATCATAAAAGATATAAATAAGCACTTCACTATGCCATTCATAACAGCGAATAAGTATTCTGTGAAATATAGCCTAAGAGACCCACACGGTGCACACACTGTCACCTTTACACACGTGGGACAAGGAGTCTCCGGAGATCACATAAGTAAAATCCACTTGACTAGCATAATGGCATCTAGATTACAAGCATCATCATATGAATCTCAATCATGTAAAGCAGCTCATGAGATTATTGTATTGAAGTACATAGGAGAGAGATGAACCACATAGCTACCGGTACAGCCCCGAGTCTCGATGGAGAACTACTCCCTCCTCATGGGAGACAGCAGTGTTGATGAAGATGGCGGTGGTGTCGATGGAGAAGCCTTCCGAGGGCACTTCCCCGTCCCGGCGGCGTGCCGGAACAGAGGCTCCTGTCCCCCAGATCTTGGCTTCGCGATGGCGGCGGCTCTGGAAGGTTTTCTCTGGTTTCGTCGAACGTGGTAGGGTTTTTGCAACGGAGGCTTTAAGTAGGCGGAAGGGCAAGGTCGGTGGAGTCACGAGGGACCCACACAACAGGCCGGCGCGGCCAAGCAGGCCGCACCGCCTTAGTGTGTGGCCGCCTCGTGGCCCCACTTCTTATCCTCTTCGGTCTTCTGGAAGCTTCGTGTGAAAATAGGACCCTGGGCGTTGATTTCGTCCAATTCCGAGAATATTTCCTTACTAGGATTTCTGAAACCAAAAACAGCAGAAAATAGGAACTGGCACTTCGGCATCTCGTCAATAGGTTAGTTCCGGAAAACGCATAAATATGACATATAATGTGTATAAAACATGTAGATATCATCAATAATGTGGCATGGAACATAAGAAATTATCGATACGTCGGAGACGTATCAGCATCCCCAAGCTTAGTTCCTGCTCGTCCCGAGCAGGTAAACGATAACAAAGATAATTTCTGGAGTGACATGCCATCATAACCTTGATCATACTATTGTAAGCATATGTAATGAATGCAGCGATCAAAACAATGGTAATGACATGAGTAAACAACTGAATCATAAAGCAAAGACTTTTCATGAATAGTACTTCAAGACAAGCATCAATAAGTCTTGCATAAGAGTTAACTCATAAAGCAATAATTCAAAGTAAAAGGTATTGAAGCAACACAAAGGAAGATTAAGTTTCAGCGGTTGCTTTCAACTTATAACATGTATATCTCATGGATATTGTCAATGTAAAGTAATATAACAAGTGCAATATGCAAGTATGTAGGAATCAATGCACAGTTCACACAAGTGTTTGCTTCTTGAGGTGGAGAGAGATAGGTGAACTGACTCAACATAAAAGTAAAAGAAAGGCCCTTCGCAGAGGGAAGCATTGATTGCTATATTTGTGCTAGAGCTTTGGTTTTGAAAACATAAAGAGAGCATAAAAGTAAAGTTTTGAGAGGTGTTTGTTGTTGTCAACGAATGGTAGTGGGCACTCTAACCCCCTTGCCAGACAAACCTTCAAAGAGCGGCTCCCATGAAGGACGTTATCTCTACCAGCAAGGTAGATCATCCCTCTTCTCTTTTGTTTACACATGTATTTTAGTTTTATTTATGGATGACACTCCTCCCAACCTTTTGCTTACACAAGCCATGGCTAACCGAATCCTCGGGTGCCTTCCAACATTCACATACCATGAAGGAGTGTCTATTTGCAAAATTAAGTTGCTTACTGATGAATCAGAGCAAAACATGTGAAGAGAATTATTAATGAAGGTTGATTAATTGGGGGCTGGGAACCCCGCGCCAGCTCTTTTTGCGAAATTATTGGATAAGCGGATGAAGCCACTAGTCCATTGGTGAAAGTTGCCAAACAAGAATGAAAGATAAACACCACATACTTCCTCATGAGCTATAAAACATTGACACATATCAGAGGTGATAAATTTTGAATTATTTAAAGGTAGCACTCAAGCAATTTACTTTGGAATGGCGGAGAAATACCATGTAGTAGGTAGGTATGGTGGACACAAATGGCATAGTGGTTGGCTCAAGGATTTTGGATGCATGAGAAGTATTCCCTCTCGATACAAGGCTTAGGCTAGCAAGGTTATTGAAACAAACACAAGGATGAACCGGTGCAGCAAAACTCACATAAAAGACATATTGTAAACATTATAAGATTCTACACCGTCTTCCTTGTTGTTCAAAACTCAATACTAGAAATTATCTAGACTTTAGAGAGACCAAATATGCAAACCAAATTTTAGCAAGCTCTATGTATTTCTTCATTAATGGGTGCAAAGTATATGATGCAAGAGCTTAAACATGAGCACAACAATTGCCAAGTATCAAATTATTCAAGACATTTTATCAATTACTACATGTAGCATTTCCCGTTTCCAACCATATAGCAATGAACGAAGCAGTTTTCAACCTTCGCCATGAACATTAAAAGCTAAGAACACGTGTGTTCATATGCAACAGCGGAGCGTGTCTCTCTCCCACACAAGCATGAATTTATTCAAACAAAACAAAAACAAACACAAATAGACGCTCCAAGTAAAGCACATAAGATGTGATGGAATAAAAATATAGTTTCAGAGGAGGAACCTGATAATGTTGTCGATGAAGAAGGGGCAGGGATGAACCACCGGGGCTTCCCCAAGCTTAGACTTTTCACTCTTCTTGATCATAGTATCATCCTCCTCTCTTGACCCTTGAAAACTTCCTCCACACCAAACTTAAAACAAACTCATTAGAGGGTTAGTGCATAATCAAAAACTCACATGTTCAGAGGTGACACAATCATTCTTAACACTTCTGGACATTGCCCAAAGCTACTGGAAGTCAATGGAACAAAGAAATCCATCCAACACAGCAAAAGAGGCAATGCGAAATAAAAGGCAGAATCTGTCAAAATAGAACAGTCCGTAAAGACGAATTTTAAAATGGCACCAGACTTGCTCAGATGAAAATGCTCAAATTGAATGAAAGTTGCGTACATATCTGAGGATCACTCATGTAAATTGGCAGATTTTTCTGAGTTACCTACAGAGAATTCTGCCCAGATTCGTGACAGACAGAAATCTATTTCTACGCAGTAATCCAAATCTAGTATCAACCTTGCTATCAAAGACTTTACTTGGCACAACAATGCAATAAAATAAGATAAGGAGAGGTTGCTACAGTAGTAACAACTTCCAAGACTCAAATATAAAACAAAGTACTGTAGTAAAAAAAAACACATGGGTTATCTCCCAAGAAGTTCTTTCTTTATAGCCATTAAGATGGGCTCAGCAATTTTAATGATGCTCGCGCAAGAAATAAGAGTTGAAGCAAAAGAGAGCATCAAGAAGCAAATTCAAAATACATTTAAGTCTAACATGCTTCCTATGCATAGGAATCTTGTAAATAAACAAGTTCATGAAGAGTAAAGTAACAAGCATAGGAAGATAAAACAAGAGTAACTTCAAAAATTTCAGCACATAGAGAGGTGTTTTAGTAACATGAAAATTTCTACAACCATATTTTCCTCTCTCATAATAACTTTCAGAGGCATCATGAACAAATTCAACGATGTAACTATCACATATTGCATTCTTATTCACATGCATAAAAGTATCATTACTCTCCACATAAGCATAATCAATTTTATTAGTTGTAGTGGGAGCAAATTCAACAAAGTAGCTATCATTATTATTCTCATCATCAAATATAGGAGGCATATTGTAATCATAATCAAATTTATCCTCCATAACAGGCGGTACTAAAAGACCACTATCATTATAATCATCATAAATAGGAGGCATATCATAATCAACATAAACTTTCTCCTCAATACCCGGAGGGCTAAAGAGATCATTTTCATCAAAACCGACCTCCCCAAGCTTAAATTCTTCCATAGCATTAGCAACAATAGTGTTCAAAGCATTCATACTAATAACATTCCCATTAGCATGCATAAGTTCCATGGGTTTTTTAATTTTCTCTTCAAACACATCATGTCCTAATTCAAGATAAAGATCATAAAGATCTCTCATTTTGTTGTTGTCTTCCATTAAGCCTTACTAGTGTAAACAAGAAACAAAAAGATGCAATTGCAGGATCTAAAGGAAATAGCTTCGAGCACACACACAATGGCAACAGAAAAGTACTTAGTTACCTGGGACCGGAGTATGAATGCCTTTTACCTTTCCTCCCCGGCAACGGCGCCAGAAAAGTGCTTCGTTGCCGGGATCCGGTGTGTGTGTGCCGTTTACCTTTCCTCCCCGGCAACGGCGCCAGAAAAGTGCTTGATGTCTACGGGTGCTTCTATTCTTGTAGACAGTGTTGGGCCTCCAAGAGCAGAGGTTTGTAGAACAGCAGCAAGTTTCCCTTAAGTGGATCACCCAAGGTTTATCGAACTCAGGGAGGAAGAGGTCAAAGATATCCCTCTCATGCAACCCTGCAACCACAAAGCAAGAAGTCTCTTGTGTCCCCAACACACCTAATAGGTGCACTAGTTCGGCGAAGAGATAGTGAAATACAAGTGGTATGAATGAATATGAGCAGTAGTAACGGCGCCAGAAGAGTGCTTGCTGGCGTGCAGTTGATGGTAGTAATATTGCAGGAAGTAAAGATGCAGTAAAACAGTAAACAAGTAGCGATGGCATTATTTAGGAACAAGGCCTAAGGATCATACTTTCACTAGTGGACACTCTCAACATTGATCACATAACAGAATAAATAGATAGATGCTAGACTCTACACCTTCTTGTTGGATGATGAACACCACTAACTGTGTAGGATTACACGAACCCTCAATGCCGGAGTTAACAAGCTCCACAATATTCAATGTTCATATTTAAATAACCTTAGAGTGCATGACAGATCAACATAACCAAACAAAGTACTAACATAGCATGCACACTGTCACCTTCACACTACGAAAGGAGGAATAGATCACATCAATACTATCATAGCAATAGTTAACTTCATAATCTACAAGAGATCACAATCATAGCCTACGCCAAGTACTACACGATGCACACACTGTCACCATTACACCGTGCAGGAGGAATAAACTACTTTAATAACATCACTAGAGTAGCACATAGATAAATTGTGATACAAAACACATTGCAATCATAAAGAGATATAAATAAGCACTTCACTATGCCATTCATAACAGCGAATAAGTATTCTGTGAAATATAGCCTAAGAGACCCACACGGTGCACACACTATCACCTTTACACACGTGGGACAAGGAGTCTCCGGAGATCACATAAGTAAAATCCACTTGACTAGCATAATGACATCTAGATTACAAGCATCATCATATGAATCTCAATCATGTAAAGCAGCTCATGAGATTATTGTATTGAAGTACACAGGAGAGAGATGAACCACATAGCTACCGGTACAGCCCCGAGCCTCGATGGAGAACTACTCCCTCCTCATGGGAGACAGCAGCGTTGATGAAGATGGCGGTGGTGTCGATGGAGAAGCCTTCCGGGGGCACTTCCCCGTCCCGGCGGCGTGCCGGAACAGAGACTCCTGTCCCCCAGATCTTGGCTTCGCGATGGCGGCGGCTCTGGAAGGTTTTCTCTGGTTTCGTCCAACTTGTCGTGGTTTTTAGGTCAGGGACCTTTATATAGGCGAAGAGGCGGAGTCGGAAGGGCGACGAGGCGGCGACACACTAGGGGGGCGCGGCCCAGGCCCTGGCCGTGCCGCCCTATCATCTGGGCCCACCAGGGCTCCCCTCTGGTGGCTCTCGGGTGTTCTGGAAGCTTCGTCCAATTATAAGACTCTGGGCGTTGATTTCGTCCAATTCCGAGAATATTTCCTTACTAGGATTTCTGAAACCAAAAACAGCAGAAAACAGGAACTGGCACTTCGGCATCTCGTCAATAGGTTAGTTCCGGAAAACACATAAATATGACATAAAGTGTGCATAAAACATGTAGATATCATCAATAATGTGGCATGGAACATAAGAAATTATCGATACGTCGGAGACGTATCATATTACACCGCCACTCCAAAGTAAATTGCTTGTTTGCTACCTTTAAACCTTCAAAACTTATTATCTGTTTTGTGTTTTGTTTTAGATCATGAGGAAGTATTCAATGCTTTATCATCTCTTTCATGTTTATTATGGATTCACACCTTGACTAGCATGCATAATATGCTAGTCCTTAATATTGCAAAAAGAGCAGGCGCGGGTGCCCAGCCCACTTAAATTAAACACATAATCAAAATCTCCTAACACTATGTACTTGAGAAATCATGAACTTAGCTTGTTCAAACAAAGGAGCAGAGGAACTTTATTGTTCTCTCTCTGGGAGCCACTTTTGAGGCCATTAAACATGAAGGAGATGATAGATCATTTGATACCAGTCGTTGACATAGACATACATACCTCTCAAAATACATTTTCGACACCTCTGTTTTATGCAAAATAAAAAGCTCTAGCACATGAGTGATCCCTTCTTCGTTCTGCGCAAGGCCTTTCTTTTACTTTTATGTTGAGTCTTCACCTTCTTATTCTATGCACCACTAAGAGAGCATAGTTGTCATTCTGGGTATAATAAGCATAGTCCCAAAATATATTATTGATCGATTCATGATTATGATGTGCTTGTTCTCAAATTATTTGTATCTAGTCACCCTCTAAACTTTAAAGGTGTCATGGCATTTATGTTTTTCTACTTCATAAAGGACAAGTTGAATACCACTTTGCTATGTTTTCTCTATGCCCATAAACAAACAGTTGCTTTCAATGCATTATTATTCATGATCTTTTGTTTGAGTTATTTCTCTTGCTATAACATAGTTGCTAAGTTCCATTGAATTATATCTATCATGCCTATGTTTAGAGTTCTTTGATCCCAGCTCACAATGCTTTTACAATATCTTGATCAAGATTGTGTTGGCTGCTGCTTGTGACGGTAAAGCACACGTCCGTTGGGAACCCCAAGAGGAAGGTATGATGCGTACAACAGCGAGTTTTCCCTCAGAAAGAACCCAAGGTTATCGAACCAGTAGGAGATGAAGGCCACGTGAAGGTTGTTGGTGAAGGAGTGTAGTGCGGCGCAACACCAGGGATTCCGGCGCCAACGTGGAAACTGCACAACACAATCAAAGTACTTTGCCCCAACTTAACAGTGAGGTTGTCAATCTCACCGGCTTGCTGAAAACAAAGGATTAAACGTATGGTGTGGAGAATGATGTTTGCTTGCAGAAAACAAAAAAGAACAATGATTGCAGTAGATTGTATTTCAGATGTAAAAGAATGGACCGGGGTCCACAGTTCACTAGTGGTGTCTCTCCAATAAGATAAATAGCATGTTGGGTGAATAAATTACAGTTGGGCAATTGACAAATAGAGAGGGCATAACAATGCACATACATATCATGATGACTACTATGAGATTTACTTAGGGCATTACGACAAAGAACATAGACCGCCATCCAGCATGCATCTATGCCTAAAAAGTCCACCTTCGGGTTAGCATCCGCACCCCTTCCAGTATTAAGTTGCAAACAACAGACAATTGCATTAAGTACTGTGCGTAATGTAAACAATACAAATATCCTTAGACAAAGCATTGATGTTTTATCCCTAGTGGCAACAGCACATCCACAACCTTAGGGGTTGTTGTCACTCCCCCAGATTCAATGGAGACATGAACTCACTATCAAGCATAAATACTCCCTCTTGGAGTTACAAGTATCAACTTGGCCAGAGCCTCTACTAGCAACGGAGAGCATGCAAGATCATAAACAACACATATATGATAGATCAATAATCAACTTGACATAGCATTCCATATTCATCGGATCCCAACAAACACAACATGTAGCATTACAAATAGATGATCTTGATCACTACAAGAAAAGTTCTGATAGACAACGTCTCAAAATCGTCCGCTAAGGGGTATTTTTCGTCGCCTATGGGCCTAACCCGACGATATGGGTTCTGTTGTGGAAACTGCGTCAGGCAAAGTCCAACGACGTTTTTTTCGGTCCGTCGCGCTTGGGCGCCCTTCCGCCACGGAAAATCGGACCGTTGCGCAAGTGTTTCAGGAGCCCGTTGGATCGCGACGTCATGCAACCGACACGTGGCGTACGCCGTTAGCGCGATTAACGGCGTTAACCGGCTGAAACCCCGTGGTAGATGGTAGGCCCACACGAGGCCTGCCACGTCTTAAGCGGGCCGGGCCAGCTAACATAGTTTGACCGGTCAACTATATAGCTGGGCTGGTCCATTAGTTACGTGGGCCGGGCCTAACATCTAAGGTTGACTGGTCAAAACTTAAATGGGCCGGCCCATTTAACATGTGGGGTCCACCTTACAGCAACTGGGCCGGCCCAAGAAGCAAGTGGGCCGGGCCAAAACACAGGTGGGTCCCACTTTCCTGTTAAAGGGCCGGCCCATTTAGTGTGTGGGGTCCACCATGTAGCAAGTGGGCCGGGCCAAAAACACAGGTGGGTCCCACTTTCCAGTTAAAGGGTCGGCCCATTTAGTATGTGGGGTCCACCATATAGCAAGTGGGCCGGCCCAACAAGATAGTGGGCCGGGCCAAAAACACAGGTGGGTCCCACTTTCCTGTTAAAGGGCGGCCCATTTGGTGTGTGGGGTCCACCATATAGCAAGTGGGCGGCCCAACAAGATAGTGGGCGGGCCAAAATCAAATGTGGGTCCCACCTTCCTGTTAAAAGGCCGGCCCATTTAGTATGTGGGGTCCACCATATAGCAAGTGGGCCGGCCCAACAAGATAGTGGGCCGGGCCAAAAACACAGGTGGGTCCCACTTTCCAGTTAAAAGGCCGGCCCATTTAGTATGTGGGGTCCACCATATAGCACGTGGGCCGGCCCAACAAGATAGTGGGCCGGGCCAAAAACACAGGTGGGTCCCACCTTCCTGTTAAAGGGCCGGCCCATTTACCATGTGGGACCACCATATAGCAAATGGGCTGGCCCAACAAGATAGTGGGCCGGCCCAATAAGCATGTGGATCCCACTATCGTGTAACCGGGCCGGCCTACTAAAGAAGTGGGCTGGCCCAAAATGAAAGTGGGTCCCACACTACTGTAAGTGGGCCGGCCCAATCTGTTGTAGTGCCCTACTTGTTTGACTAGTCAACTTGCATTAAATTTCATGAGCCTAAAATCTGATATCAATGATACACACAATTACATACACAAATAAAACAAGTAGGAAAATTACAAGGCAATTAATGTGCCCAAATAAAAAAATTACATAGAATCATTGAGGACTTCTATTAGCATCATCAATAACACGTTGACATTTGGCAATCGCCTTGATTGAATCTTGTGTACTCTTTGTCAACATATCGCCTACAGATCTTAAAGCGACAATACCATGTCTTTTATAAAGTACAGCCTTGAGATATTTCTTGTTTGATGAAAGCAATGGTCTAGGTTGACGGCTATGAGAAGATGCATCGAAGAAATATCGAGAACTTTTTGTGGGCCTCACTTCTAATGAAGATTGCTTCATCACAACTGATTTATGATAATAATTCAAAAATATTTAAACGATGAACTATGCAAACATTTATTATGCAATGTAGATATAAGATAATAACAAGTTGCATAAATAAGACAATGTATGGAACTTGTACTAAGCACAAACTTACATCATAATGTTGCACAGGGTTGCTACAGATCCTTTTTTGGCGACTATCTTCTAATGATGACTCCTTCATTAAAACTGCATTCTGGTAACATTGCAAACATAGTTACAACAATTAACTATTCAAACATGTATTACGCAATGTAGAGATCAGATAACAGCATGTAGCGAGAAATAAGCACAAGATAAGATAAGATGCATGTACTAAGCACATCTTGGCTCATTGCAGGTCCTTCTCTTGCGTGCACTAGTCGTGGTCAACATGCCTGTCATTTTAGGTTCAGCCATCAAGTGAAATGCTAATCCTCCTGCTCCATTGTCCTTAATCTGTGTTTAGATATCACATTTAAGACCAAGTCAGCTGGTTTCAAATAACAAAAAACTTGAGCTGCCAAATGAATAAGCCAATATTTACCAGATATCAGATTAAAACCAACTAGATGTTGCTTTGCATGAGATACGAATTTCAGACATTCAGATTTAGAGTAGGGTAATGCCAAGGTTTTCCACATAAAGTAAACTGGCATTAAGAATGACCAAATGTCAGGTTCAAATCACCTTCGCAGTTTCTCCAAGACAAGCATATCAAATAGGCAGAAACATAGTAAAGCATGAATGGCATTGCTATGGCAGGGTTCCAAGTGTTAATCTGTTGCATAAGGAACAATGCATATAGGTTATAGATAATAACGGAAGTAAACTGCCAAAATTACCAACCAAGAACTCAGATTCCAACCTTCCCTAGCGTCCCCTGTTAATGTTGGATGTTCTAATAAGTGGTTCGCATGATCAATCCCTAGGAAAAATAACATTGACAAGTCAGTCTACGATAATACAAAGACCAGACATGCACGCAGCAATAACTATATAAGCTAAAGACGAGGTATAAGAGCAAGCAGATTGGAAATGCACATAGCATGATTATAAAAGCAGTGTGAGAATAGCAGACACGAGAAAACAACTAGTAGCTAGCGGTGAGCTAATGACGTGGTATAAGAACAAGCAGATTGGAAATGCCCATAGCATGACTATAAAAGCAGTGCGACAATAGCATGCAGTACAAAAACAGTTGGCAGCAAATGAATGGGTATAAGGCTATAAATATGTGGATGCACACAGGTGTCAGTAGAATGAACAGGATGGTAGCGACCGGATAATGCTTTTGTACTGTACAATATTTAAACAAACTTCATGCGAAGCAACACATCAAGAAAGTTAACGGCATATGAGATCTGCAAATAACTACACAAAACATGGCTAAAGAAACACCGCGATCTAACGGGCCAGCGTACTAACCAAGCTGCGGCAGGGTGGACGGGGGCGGCAACTTGCATTCCAGCGGCGGCGAACGCGGGAGACGATGAATCGACCCTGTTTCAGTAGAAGCGGGCATTAGTGAAGCAGATCTGGTTGGCTGGCAAGGGATTCGGTGAAGTTGATACAGCCGCTGCGCCGAGGTAGTCGGTGGCGAGGTCGGCGGTGAAGCAGATCCGTCGGTGGCGAGGTCGGCGGTGAAGCAGATCCGTCGGTGACGAGGGCGGCGGGGGAGCGGATCAGGTGGGTGGACAGCCAACATGATCAAGGCTACGCTGTGGAGGAGTATGCCGGCGGCGAAGCAGATCTAGTACTATAGAGAGTCAGAGCTTTGACGTGTGAGAGTATTTTTGAGCTAATGGGGCGAATGGTTGGTGGGTGGGTGTGGGCCTGTGGGGAGGGTTCGGGATCTAGGCAAGATATTTCATTGTTACCGAATGAGCCCTCCATGGTCGGTGGGTTGTAGCTTCCGGACCAGGGTTAAAAGGGTAAAACTGGTCACGGGATTTTCGAATGGATGCGGCGGGATGATTTGGCGCGCGGCCAAAATTTTCAGTTTCAAGCTACGAGCAGAACGACAAAAATAATGTTCTTCCCCAGGGAGCTCTCATTTCTTCCTCTTCTCTTTCTCTCTCGAGTCTCTCCCACTCCCCCGGCTCCTCTCCCCCTTCTCTCCGGCGGCCTCGCCGGCCGGAGACGAGGCCGACTTCTCTCTGTATATTGTACACCCTCCGAACTAAATTAATTGATTCAACTTTCCTTAGACGTGTATGTATCTAGAGTAAAAACATGTGTGGATACATCCATATTTAGATAAGCAAAGTTGAGTCAGCTAATTTGGATCCGAGGGAGTTAGTGTTGTTGTAAGCTTAGATCCCGGTGTTTCCCATGAGCGAGAATGGCGCAATGGAGTCGGGGATCTCGTCATCGGCTTCAGATGGCCTATGGTGAATACGGCGGATCTTGCCGGCCAAACCCCGATCTGGTGCCATCAATGTGATGGCGCTAACGGTGAGGCTTGCTTTGGTCAGTGCTTCCGATCTGGCCAATGGGGAAGTCAAGCTGCTAAAGTTCACAAGCTCGGGGCATACGACGGCGTCATCCGTCTTGCCCGTGCACATCTTGGCCTTTCAGCGGCCCTTCTCGAGCCAATATGCCGTTCTCGAGGCCCTTCTTCTCCTTCGTCCTGGCGACTACCGGCGACACCGTCCCAAGTGGTGCGTCCCGGCGACGGAGTTCTTTGGAAAGGATGCGGAGCGAGAGATCGATGTGCGGTCGAGAAGGACTCGATTGATTTTCTTCTATATGTTTTGGGGTCCTTTTTGTAAAGTTGCAGGTTCTATTAGTTATTGTCTAGTACTTT
The DNA here is from genome assembly GCF_019359855.2 of Lolium perenne. NCBI lineage: Eukaryota > Viridiplantae > Streptophyta > Magnoliopsida > Poales > Poaceae > Lolium > Lolium perenne. The sequence continues at coordinate 108,810 of NW_027248968.1, read as the reverse complement.
TGGTCCTCTATGTAATTTTTTGGACTAGTTTCCATTGGCAATCGATAAACTTGAATTTTGACAAGTTCACAGGGAAAAAAATTCCTTTGCACATATGGCCTATCATGTATAAACATTCTTGAGATTTAAACTATATGTAATGTGCCATGCATTAACCCTAAACCATATATATGTAACTAACCCTAGCTGATCAAATCCTACTTAATTAAAACAAATAACCCTAAACTATACGCATGCACTTTATGCGCAAAGGCGCGGGTGCCTCTAATAATGTGTGTGCGCACTCGATCGATGATCCCTAAACCTTATACAACCCTGAAACCCTAATCCCTAATCCCTAAACCCTAAACACCCTAAAAACTAAACCCTATACCCTAAACCCTAACCCTAACCCTAAACCCTAATTAAACCCTATATATAGGCCAACGACACTTAATTGTGCATCAAGCAGGCCAGGGGTGCCTCGCGGTCCTCTAATTAAATTAAATGTGCCATGCATTAACCCTAAACCATATATATGTAACTAACCATAGCTAATCAACCCTACTTAATGAAAACACATAACCCTAAAGTATACTAGCTATAACCCGATCTAATAAAAAAATGCTCTATATATAGCAGCTAGCTAGCAAACCTTAGATTAACACCAATTAATATATACATGGCCTATATCGATCATGTTGTATAACATATCCCTGAGATTCATTAATTAATTATATAATTATCGTGATAAATTAATTAACTCTAATGTTGACAAGTTCTCTCGAATGAAAACACATTTGATTAAGTTGCCTCATAATATATATATAATTAGTGTGCATGCATGGCCTACCATGCATTTGTGCATATATTTTAATGTATATTTGAACATATTCTTGGGGATTTCAATCTCTCTCTCTCGATCATCTATATATCGTTGGTGGCCAAAAAACACACATATATATGCATGCAATTTATGCGTAAAGGCGCGGGTGCCTCTAATAATGTGTGTGCGCACTCGATCGATGATCCCTAAACCTTAAACAACCCTAAAACCTTAAATCTCTAATCCCTAATCCCTAAACCTAAACACCCTAAACACTAAACCCTAAACCCTAGACCCTAAACCCTAACCCTAACCCTAACCCTAAACCCTAGCTAACCCTAAACCCTAACTAAACCCTATGTATAGGCCAACGACACTTAATTCTGCATCGAGCAGGCCAGGGGTGCCTCGCGGTCCACTAATTAAATTAAATGTGCCATGCATTAACCCTAAACCATATATATGTAACTAACCCTAGCTAATCAACCCTACTTAATTAAAACACATAACCCTAAACTATACTAGCTAGCTATAACCCGATCTAATAAAAACATGCTCTATATATAGCAGCTAGCTAGCAAACCGTAGATTAACACTAATTAAAATATACATGGCCTATATCGATCATGTTGTATAACATATCCCTGAGATTCATTAATTAATTATATAATTATCGTGATAAATTAATTAACTTGAATTTTGACAAGTTCTCTCGAATGAAAACACATTTGATTAAGTTGCCTCATAATATATATATATAATTAGTGTGCATGCATGGCCTACAATGCATTCGTGCATATATTTTAATGTATATTTGAACATATTCTTGGGGATTTCAATCTCTCTCTCGATCATCTATATATCGTTGGTGGCCCAAAAAACACACATATATACGCATGCACTTTATGCGTAAAGGCGCGGGTGCCTCGATCTAATAATGTGTGTGCGCACTCGATCGATGATCCCTAAACCTTAAACAACCCTAAAACCCTAAATCCCTAATCCCTAATCCCTAAACCCTAAACACCCTAAACACTAAACCCTAGACCCTAAACCCTAACCCTAACCCTAACCATCTGCCCTAGCTAACCCTAAACCCTAATTAAACCCTATGTATAGGCCAATGACACTTAATTGTGCATCGAGCAGCCCAGGGGTGCCTCGTGGTCCTCTAATTAAATTAATTAAATGCGCCATGCATTAACCCTAAACCATATATATGTAACTAACCCTAGCTAATCAACCCTACTTAATTAAAACACATAACCCTAAACTATACTAGATATAACCCAATCTAATAAAAACATGCTCTATATATAGCAGCTAGCTAGCAAACCGTAGATTAACACCAATTAAAATATACATGGCCTATATCGATCATGTTGTATAACATATCCCTGAGATTCATTAATTAATTATATAATTATCATGATAAATTAATTAACTTGAATTTTGACAAGTTCTCTCGAATGAAAATACATTTGATTAAGTTGCCTCATAATATATATATATATATAATTAGTGTGCATGCATGGCCTACAATGCATTCGTGCATATATTTTAATGTATATTTGAACATATATATTCTTGGGGATTTCAATCTCGATCTCTCTCTCTTGATCATCTATATATCGTTGGTGGCCCAAAAAACACACATATATACGCATGCACTTTATGCGTAAAGGCGCGCGCGGGTGCCTCTAATAATGTGTGTGCGCACTCGATCGATGATCCCTAAACCTTAAACAACCCCTAAAACCTTAAATCCCTAATCCCTAATAATCCCTAATCCCTAAACCCTAAACACCCTAAACACTAAACCCTAAACCCTAAACCCTAACCCTAACCCTAACCCTAACCCTAACCCTAACCCTAAACCCTAGCTAACCCTAAACCCTAAACCCTAGACCCTAAACCCTAGACCCTAAACCCTAACCCTAACCCTAACCCTAAACCCTAGCTAACCCTAAAACCCTAATTAAACCCTATGTATAGGCCAACGACACTTAATTGTACGTGCATCGAGCTGGCCAGGGGGTGCCTCGCGGTCCTCTAATTAAATTAAATATGCCATGCATTAACCCTAAACCATATATATGTAACTAACCCTAGCTAGCTAATCAACCCTACTTAATTAAAACACATAACCCTAAACTATACTAGCTAGCTATAACCCGATCTAATAAAAACATGCTCTATATGTAGCAGCTAGCTAGCAAGCCGTAGATTAACACCAATTAAAATATACATGGCCTATATCGATCATGTTGTATAACATATCCCTGAGATTCATTAATTAATTATATAATTATCGTGATAAATTAATTAACTTGAATTTTGACAAGTTCTCTCGAATGAAAACACATTTGATTAAATTGCCTCATAATATATATATAATTAGTGTGCATGCATGGCCTACAATGCATTCGTGCATATATTTTAATGTATATTTGAACATATATATTCTTGGGGATTTCAGTCTCGATCTCTCTCTCTCGATCATCTATATATCGTTGGTGGCCCAAAAAACACACATATATACGCATGCACTTTATGCGTAAAGGCGCGGGTGCCTCTAATAATGTGTGTGCGCACTCGATCGATGATCCCTAAACCTTAAACAACCCCTAAAACCTTAAATCCCTAATCCCTAATAATCCCTAATCCCTAAACCATAAACACCCTAAACACTAAACCCTAAACCCTAGACCTTAAACCCTAACCCTAACCCTAACCCTAACCCTAACCCTAACCCTAACCCTAAACCCTAGCTAACCCTAAACCCTAAACCCTAGACCCTAAACCACCCTAGACCATAAACCCTAACCCTAACCCTAAACCCTAGCTAACCCTAAACCCTAATTAAACCCTATGTATAGGCCAACGACACTTAATTGTGCATCGAGTAGGCCAGGGGGTGCCTCGCGGTCCTCTAATTAAATTAAATGTGCCATGCATTAACCCTAAACCATATATATGTAACTAACCCTATCTAATCAACCCTACTTAATTAAAACACATAACCCTAAACTATACTAGATATAACCCGATCTAATAAAAACATGCTCTATATATAGCAGTTAGCTAGCAAACCGTAGATTAACACCAATTAAAATATACATGGCCTATATCAATTTTAATATATATTTGAACATATTCTAGGGGATTTCAATCTCTCTCTCTCGATCATCTATATATCGTTGTTGGTGGCAAAAAACACACACGTACATATATACGCATGCACTTTATGCGCAAAGGCGCGGGGTGCCTCTAATAATGTGTGTGCGCACTCGATCGATGATCCCTAAACCTTAAACAACCCTAAAACTCCCCTAAACCCTAAACACCCTAAACACTAAACCCTAGACCCTAAACACCCTAAACACTAAACCCTAAACCCTAGACCCTAAACACCGTAAACACTAAACCCTAAACCCTAAACCCTAAACACCCTAAACACTAATTAAACCCTAAACCCTAGACCCTAAACACCCTAAACTAAACCCTAGACCCTAGCTAAACACCCTAAACACTAAACCCTAAACCCTAAACCCTAGCTAACCCTAAACCCTAATTAAACCCTATATATAGGCCAACGACACTTAATTGTGCATCAAGCAGGCCAGGGGTGCCTAGCTCGCGGTCCTCTAGTTAAATTAAATGTGCCATGCATTAACCCTAAACCATATATATAACTAACCCCTAGCTAATTAAACCCTAGTTCATTAAAACACATAACCCTAAACTATACTAGCTAGCTATAACCCGATCTAATAAAAACATGCTCGATCTATATATAGCAGCTAGCTAGCAAATTAAACGGTAGATTAACACCAATTAATATATACGACATGGCCTATATCGATCATATGTTGTATAACATCTCCCTGAGATTCATTAATTAATTATATAATTATCGATGATAAATTAATTAACTTGAATTTTGACAAGTTCTCTCGAATGAAAACACATTTGATTAAGTTTCCTCATAATATATATATAATTAGTGTGCATGCATGGCCTACCATGCATGCATTCGTGCATATATTTTAATATATATTTGAACATATTCTTGGGGATTTCAATCTCTCTCTCTCTCGATCATCTATATATCGTTGTTGGCCAAAAAAACACACACATATACACATGCACTTTATGCGCAAAGGCGCGTGTGCCTCTAATAATGTGTGTGTGCGCACTCGATCGATGATCCATAAACCTTAAACCCTAATTAAATAAACCCTAATCCCTAATCCCTAAACCCCTAAACACCATAAACATTAAACCCTAGACCCTAGACCCTAAACCCTAACCTCCTAACCCTAAACCCTAAACCCTAATTAAACCCTATATATAGGCCAATGACACTTAATTGTGCATCAAGCAGGCCAGGGGTGCCTTAGCTCGCGGTCCTCTAATTAAATTAAATGTGCCATGCATATATATGTGTTTAATTTGGGGATTTCAATCGCTCTCTCGTATGTAGATCTCTCTCTACCTCTCTCTCTCTCTCTGTCTCTCTCTCTCTCTCTCTCGTTAATTGGTGGCCAACAACACACACATGCACTTTGTGCGCAAAGGCATGCGCCTCTAATAATGTGTGCGCAGTCGATCAATCTAGTTTTGATTAATCATAGCACACAAATAAAGAAGTTGTATTTGAATCCACACAACCTAATCTAAAACACATAACCCCTAACATGGCCTAATTAATTAACCCCTTCTCTCTACCTAATTAGTGGAAATTGCACAAAATCAAAAGGGGTCCCTCACTAATTGTGCATATCTGCTAGATTGTGATAAACTTTTGCCCCATATATATTTGGTGGATGGGTGCATCTTGGCATGTAAAACAATTAGTGTTTGCAAATGGCGTTGTCAAAATTTATGTACAAATGATTTCTTTCCATCCAAAGTGCATAAAATGGGAGTTTTAATGAAGAAAGTACAAATAAAACAGCTCAACATGCTTCCACACCCTGATTTCCACTCCCCGTCGTCCTTCTCAAGACGCACCGGCGGTCAAGTTGATCCACGGTAGGGCTGCTATCTCTAGCTCAATCATGTATCGGGCAAGACGGCCTAACGATTTATATTTTCTTGATGCTGCTAAAAAAATTCGTCAGTATGCTCGAACTAATTGGCACTTTATAGTTTTCCGCTCGATTTGTCATCGATCAATTTGTTCATTTGCGTGGGCATATAGAGTCAGTTCTGCACTCGATCCGTTAATTTGCTGAAATGCCATGGCAGAGTTTTGTACACGATCTGTTTGCTAAAATGTCGATGGGCATTTTTTGTTTTGTACTCGACATGATTGCTGAAATGCATAATCATGTAGTATAGTTTTGTACTCGATGGATATACATTTCCTACTTCGCCTTAAATTAATCACCAACCACTATATCTCATAATTAAACAGATGGACAGAACTTGGATACTGCATGGACACTTATGTTCCCCTTCATATATAAATGGTGTTCAACCCTTTATGGTGTTTATTAGAGCTCATGAAGGTCACAACCTGGACGTGTATTGCCCGCGCTGCACATGTATGAATGGTGAGAAGAGGCCTCACCCTGTAGTGGCAGATCATTTACACATTTTTGGGATGGACCGCACATATGTTAGGCGGGTTTAGCATGGTGAACCATATAATGATCCTTTAGCAGGAGAAGCAGATCTTGCTCACACTGTATGTGTGCTGGCATATGTAGTTAATTATTTATATTGATCTGCCATTACTGTTTCAATCAATAGTTTGCATTCTTGTGCAAGGTTACGTACTCAAATTTAACTTGTTGCAGATGGATGGACGGGAAGGAGAGAAAAAGCGCTTGCTTCAGGAAACGGGTTTCAGCTCTGGGACATGTGCTGTGCTAGATGAGAAGGTAAATATGTAAAACGGCATTTGTTCAGGTTGCATCCCTTAGATGTTTGTCTAATCGGTTGATGTACTAATTGCAGAAGCATAGAGTTGAAGAGGTCTCTCAGTTTGATGGGAGATTTGAAGATGAATCTCAGTTTGATGCACCTGTGGATGGTACTGAAAACGAGCCTTTCATAGACGAAGGTCCTGCACCTGAGATTATCCAGCCTACAGAAGGAGGCCGTGGACCGAGTACACAGCTTTGCGTTGAAGTGGATGCACGCCCGGAGATCATCAGGGGCGTCCGGGTAGTCTCAAGACCACCCAGCCCCGATGCACTGTGGATGGTACCGATGACGAGCCTCTCATAGACGAAGGTCCTGCACCTGAGATTATCCAGCCTACGAAGGAGGCCGTGGACCGAGTACACAGCTTTGCGTTGAAGAGGATGCACACGGAGATCATCAGGGGCGTCCCGGTAGTCTCAGGACCACCCAGCCCTGATGCAAAATGTTGAGCTACTTTATGATTCGTACTCTTATGTTCTGGTGCTGTAGTATGTTATGATTTGTACGCCTTTGGCACTAGATTAAGCATTCAGTGGATGATCGCGTTGCAAAATTCGACACCCACACAATCAGTTCATCGTATGAGTAGTAGCACAATTACTTCTACAGCGATTCCTGCGCCGCATTAGTTGGTAGCATGAAACACTTTCGTGTACTCCCTCGATTCATATTAATTGACTCAATTCTGTCTAGATATGGATGTATCTAGATGCATTTGTTAACTAGACTAACAAACTTGAGTCGGTTAATATGAATCCGTGTAAACCGCCCTGATCCTCGAGCAGCTAGTTTATTGACTCTGGACTCCAAGCCTCTCGCGGCAAGCCATCGACGAAGCTTTGACCAGATCTTGGCCCGCAATTTTTTGTGTGTGGCGAATAGCAAAGCTTTGACCAGTTCCTCTCGGGATGCAGCACGCCGGTGAGCTTGCACGGTTGCCATGAGCACTTTCCGGCGGAACTTCCTCTTCAGCGCCCTCAAGCCGCTGCTGCGAGACAGCACGCAGTGCCTCGAGGTGGACGGAATTCTGGATCTCAGGGCGGGGGGTCCGCATCGTCCGGGAACGATCTCCAGCGGGTTAACGAGGACATGCATGGCGGCCAGGGGAATTTTTTTTTTGGTTTGAGCTTGGGATTTGGGGTTTTTTCGGATAGGGGAGGAGGAACCGAGGAAGAGGAAGGAACAGCCGTGTGCTTGGCGCGTGGCGGTGTGCTTGAATTTCGAATTTTTGTGAAATGTTTCATTTCCCCGCTACAATTCGGGGGTTTCTTGACGCGCCAATGCGTCCCGCCGGGCAGCTTCAAGTGAATTTGGGGTGCCACGCTATGGGCCCTAGTTTCAGTGAGACATGTAATGACTAGTCACATCAGTAAGTTCGCTGTGTAATAAAATATGTTACCCCTCCCCTTTATGTAGCACCCCTTCTCTCCCGATCGAGTGCCGATTGCCGACGGATGCAAGCCGCTACCACCGTCCAGGCATCCAGCTTGGAGGGGCAAGCTGCATCTAGACCAAGCGGATTAGGTAGGACTAGTAATGTTCTTTCCTTTCTCGAGATCGGTTCTTTTTTCCTCTCCTCGATATCTTGCGCATCTCTTTCCTATTCTGGGCGATGGGGTGTCTTTCTGGTCACCCTCGAGCTGGGAGTGATTGATGGGGGTGGGGGGCGGGGGCTACCTTTGCTTGGATTGGGGTGTTCTTCCTTTATTTGTCGACATTTGCATCCTTTGTAGTTTCTGCTGATCCTCACCGTATCTTTTGTCGGCTTGTACAGAAAGGTAAGACCTCGGCGGTGGGGGCAATGGAGCGTAAGGCCACCACGCATGTGGGCAGTTGGCTGAGCCTCGAGCCGCGTCCCCAGCCCCGCGAAGCTGGTACTCCGTTTGCTTATCCACTCTTTACCTTTTAAGTGTCTCTCTGCATCCTCGGTCTGTTCCTGTTACGGAATATGCTTAAAGTAGCACATGTCTTCGTGTGTTTGTGCGTAAAGCCTCCGTGACACCATGCTCTATATTCTACGTATCAGGTTGGTACCTCCGGGTTCCGTGCCGAGGCTATGGGGAACGAGAATAGCGCCCCACCTGCTGCGGGAGCATGGCCCGATCTGCAAGACAAGAAGCGAAATGCCACTGCCGAGCCGGGCAGTGGACCGCCTGTGGGTAATTTTTAACCAACTTACCATGATGTAGTCCGAATCTGATACTCCCTCGGATCCAAATTAATTGACTCAACTATCTGTAGATACGGATGTATCTAGATGTGTTTTAGCTCTAGATACTACTGCCTCCATCCCAAAGCTTTGGGCTTATATTATTTTTAGAAAGTCAAACTATACCATGTTTGACTAAGCTTTTACCAAAAATCAGTAACATGCAAAATACAAAATTAATATCATTAAATAGATAATAAAATATATTTTCCTACGGTATCTACACAGTATTATATTTGTTGATAGAATGTTCTAAAATTTTGGTCAAACTTTGCTTGTTTTGATTTCTCAAAAATAAATAAGGCTTAAGCTTTTGGATGGTGGTAGTACATTCATATCTAGACAAAGCTGAGTTAACTAGTTTTTTGTCTGTCCATAGCTAGTGTTCACGCTGCAAAAGGCTAAGAGCATCCACTATATGCATCAGTCTATCTCATACAGTAATTCAATATCACTGCTGAGGTCTGCCTTTTGTTTTGCTATTCATATGCAGACTGAAACTTTAGGGCCTTTACTCAAAAGGAAGATCAAAACTGCGGCTGATCAGGCTGCCAGTATGTTGATGCCGCACCCATCTTCTAAATGCCTCTACAAGCACAAGGCCACGCGCCACTGGGTGGTGATCTTTTAATGAATATGGTATATTTTCTTAATCCACAAAACATGCCTTGATTTTTCTCTGTTTATTGTCGGTTTTTCTATGCTTGCCAAAAGTTTACAACAACAACAACAACAACCAAGCCTTTCAGTCCCAAACAAGTTGGGGTAGGCTAGAGTTGAAACCCATAAGATCTCGAAGCCAAAAGTTTAGAAACACCAAATTCGTTTGCTTACAATCATCATACAGTAATGTTCATCTACTCCAGTTCCCCTAACCCAACAAAAAATGATGTTAATTACGATTTTTAGATCAAAAGAGCACCATTAGGCGCTGTTAATTACGACTTTGAGATTAAAATATCATTTGCAATTGTTAATTACAATTTTGAGACAAATGGTTAGTTTAACCTCGATCTCTTCTGCTCTCCATTTATCCCAACCGAACAAAAATTTAACCATTCCATTCCTCTGAAATGGAACCATTCCATTCCATTCCACGCTGTTTTAGAACCGAACACACCCTTGCATTGTTGTGAACTGTTGTCCATACACGGCCATACCCTTCCACTTACATCCAACACTATATGCATCAGTCTGTCTCAGAGTCATTCAATATCACTGCTGAGATCTGTTCCCATTCTTATGCAGGCTGAAACTGCTGCGCCTTTACTCAAGTGGATGCAAAATGAGGCTAATGAGGCTGCTGTGAGGACGATGGTGCCGGCACCATCTTCCGAAAACCTCTACAAGCACGAGGCCATGGGCCAGCTGGGTGGTGACCTTTTAATGAATCTGGTATATTTTCTTAATCACATACATGATTTCATTATTATCTGTTTAATTACTGTTGGCTTTGTCTAATGCTTACCAAAAGTTCAGAAACACTGCGTTTGCTTACAATCATCATACACTAATTTTTCACTTTTCAGTCTGTCTCATCCAGTATATAAACTGTTGATTTCCATTGGCTCTTCTTTTGTAATCATTTGCATTGTTGTCAACTGTTCTCTATGCACAACCCTATTCTTCCACTTACACCCGCACTATTTGCATCACTCTATCTCATAGATTTATTAAATATCAATGACGAGTTCTGTTGCTATTCATATGCAGGATGAAACTTCTGTGCCTCTACTCAAATGGATAAAAATGATCCTGATGAGGCTGCTGTGAAGACGATGGTGCCGCCACCATCTTCTGAAAACCTCCTCAAGCACAAGGCCACGGGCCAGTGGTGGTACCCTTTTCAGTAGCAGGTATATTTTCTTAATCCTCATACATGATTTGATTTTTGTCTGTTTATTGCCGGCTTTGTCTAATGCTTACCAATAGTTCAGAAACATACACACCTATTCTTACACTTACATCCAGCACTATATGCATCAGTGTCTCATAGATTCATTTTATATATCACTGCTGATGTCTGTTGCTCTTCAATTTTTATATGCAGACTGAAACTGCTAACCCTTCATTGGTCAAAAGGATTGCAAGCTGCTTGATGAGGCATCTGCAGAGGCTGCCACCAAGATTCTTATCAGCCCCACCTTCGGATGCTTATATAAGCTCAAGTCCAAGGACCAGCCGGGCCGTACCCATACAAGGGTTCTGGTATATTTACTTAAGCCACATATACATGCCATGATAAATGTCTGAAATTATCACCGGCTCTGTCTAATGCTTTTTGGAATTCGGAAACACCAAATTAGCATGCTTATATTCATCATACACTAATTTTTCACTGTTCAGTTTGTAACATAGTGTTATGCACTCGCTTGTCAACATTTGCATTGCTCTGAACTATGCACTTTACACAACCCAATTCTTCCACTTACATTCAGCGCTACGCACCAGTAGTACCTCCCATGTTTCCTTCACCATCCCGATGCCGAGCTTGCGGGAATATGGCGGGCCCATGTACATACCCCGCATATAACACCTCCTATGGCTCTATCTACCTTTCTAGTAGCTCCTTCACAGAGTTACAGGTATGTATTCTCAGTGGTTTAGCATGAATTGACATATAGTAAAGTCTTGTTTTTAGTCTTCCTGCTTCTTACATTTGTATCAATTTTCACATGCAGACTGTACCTTGTGAACTTCGTCCAATGATTAACCAGATGTGTCCGCATGAAGGGTCTTTCACTATGCATGGCAATGGCAAATTGATGAACACCTACACGGTCTATGAGGTGTATGTCTACAAGACGCAGACCATCACATATTTGTATGGACATGATTGGAGAAAGTTTGCTTTTGACTACGGTCTGAAGAAGGGCGACGAGCTGAGGATCAGAAACTCAAACGGGCAGATATACGTAACTGCTTACAGAGTTGGAGACACTTCCAAATATATAATATGTAACTTTTTTCTACTCATATCTTTTGATAACTGTTTACGAGCAGTTGTTCTAAACCATTCCCTCTGTTCTAGCTTGCTGGGTTTAACATGATCAAAGCTGCAGATCCCGATGGAACATGAGCGGATGTCACAAAGGGCAACCAGACCAGCACCGCACCGGCTTCCCACTCTCTGCATCGCACCGGTTCTCGTGCCAGCTCCGTTCATCGCATCTACCCAAGCAGTCCCCTACATCGGCATTGGTTCTGTAGAGGCCCCATATACTACACTCCGCTCAAGAGCTCTGCATCAAGACCTTTGGTTCCTCTAGCTGCACCGTTATCTGCACCTACCCAATGAGTCTCTGCATCAGCACCGGTTCCTCTAGAGGCACCGTTTATCGCACCTGCCCGGCAGTCTCTGCATCGCACCAGCTCGTGTACCAGCCCGAGCTCCGCACCTGCCCCAGCCAGATCACCGAGGTCTCAGCTCATTGCTGTGGCCACCCGTGTGGTGACGAGGACGCATCTAAAGGCTATGTTCGTGAGTATATGACAGCATAACTGCTCTTATCTTGATGTCTTCTCTGCTCAAAGTCTCACATGGTTCAGTGCATTGGTGCCATTGACTAATTTTTGGTGGTATCTCTTGCTTTGAATCAGAAATTGCCTAAAAGTATCTCCAAGGATCTCAATGCTGGCCGAAGGGGCAAGATATCCCTCGTCATGGAGAGTGAAGGTCTCACCGTGGAGGGACGGTACTCCGTCGGTCCCACAGAGATGGCCGCTTGGCTGTTACTTCAGTGTGGAAAAAGTTCATTGACGGTGCCAAACTTCGCATTGGATCAAAGTTGAAGGTCAAGATCTTTCGATGCCGCTGTGACATGCTGGTCATAAAGTTCGCGGTTGTCTAGTTCTGTTGCCCCATGAGCCCTTAGCAAATGCATTTGTAGTTATACTTATATAAGGTTATCTTATCTGAACTGCTAATTAATTGTATGGGTGGTAAAACTCTGGCAAGCTTTTGCTCTTAGCAAGTATGTATGTATGATCAGCTATTATGATAACTAATGTTTGTGTTCATCTTAATTTGCATTTCCGTTTTAGAAAAAAACTTAATTTCTATTTTGGCTGACCTGTTAGAGAACTATCAGATTGAACCCACAACATGATTCAAATAGATTCATTACACCGAGCCACATGTCTTGACCTTGCTATACACTACTTCCATTAATCGGTGCAAGAAGGCTTACAGCTGCCCGAACCATGGCAGATTCGAATCCACCTTATCTATCTAGAAATACAACCTTTGCGTAAAGAGGATTTGCAGTATGGGGAGGCTGACATTGGGGACCCATGAGCCAGCAGCGTCGTCAACGTTTTAAAGGTGGCGAGGAGATCGAAAGAAAAAATAAGCCAAAAATCAGTTGGTAAACAAATTCAAGAAAAGAAACATTTACCTTTACGAGAGGATGACATGCGGGACCCATGAGGCAGCAGCATCCTCAACTATTTCAAGGCGGCAGGGGATCAAAAGAAAAAAGGAAATAGCCTGAAATTAATTAGGGTCAAAAATAAATCCATCAAAGGAAACTTTTATTGTTCATAGAGGATGACATGTGGGACCAACTTGCCAGCTGCGTCGTCATCGTTTCAAAGGGGGCAGGGGATCAAAAGAAAAACGCAAATAGCCGAGAAATTAGGGGAAAAAATAAATCCAACAAAGGAAACTTTTATTGTTCATAGAGGATGACATGCGGGACCCATGAGCCAGCAGCTTCCTCAACGTTTCAAAGTCGGCATGAGATTGAAAGAAAAAGGCAAGTGACATAATATCAGGAGCCAAAAATAATCCAAGAAAAGAAACTTTATTGTACATAGAGGATGACATGCGGGTCCCATTTTGTAGCAGCGGTCTCAACGCTTCCAAGGTGGCACAGGACCGAAAGAAAAATGAAGTACCCAGAAATCAGGGTGTGAAAAAAAAATCCAAGAAAAGAAAGATTTCAATTGGGCTGTATCTGGACATCTGGGCCTTCGAACTATCTGCCGGGCCTTTTGACTCGTACAATTTCAGCCCACTCCAAAACAGGAAAGGTCGGATTTTTCTCAAAAAAAAACAGGAAAGTCCTATGCTTCGCAAAAACAAAAAACAAGGAGATTCAACATATAAGTTTGTTTATGTAGATATAAAGATTTAATTTATCCGTTTGCAATAGCTCAGAGCGAAATACAACGTTTATTGTCTGCAAAATAAAATATCACATGTTTCTTGTACGGGGAGGCTGACATCGGGGACCCATGAGCCAGCAGCGTCGTCAACGTTTCAAAGGCGGCAGGGGATCGAAAATAAAAAAAAAGCCAAAAATCAGTTGGTAAAAAAATACAAGAAAAGAAAACATTTATCGTTCTGAGAGGATGACATGCGGGACCCATGAGGCAGCAGCATCCTCAACGTTTCAAAGTCGGCATGAGATCGAAAGAAAAAGCCAAGTGACATAATATCAGGAGCCAAAAATAATCCAAGAAAAGAAACTTTATTGTACATAGAGGATGACATGCGGGTCCCATTTTGTAGCAGCGGTCTCAACGTTTCCAAGGCGGCACAGGACCAAAAGAAAAATGAGGCAGCAGCATTCTCAACAATTCCAAGGCGGCAGGGGATCAAAAGAGAAAAAAGGAAATAGCCAGAAATTAATTAGGGGTCAAAAATAAATCCACCAATGGAAACTTTTATTGTTCATAGAGGATGACATGTGGGACCGACCTGCCAACAGCGTCCTCATCGTTTCAAAGGGGGCAGGGGATCAAAAGAAAAAGGCAAATAGCCAGAAATTAGGGGTCAAAAATAACTCCAAGAAAGGAAACTTTTATTGTTCGTAGAGGATGACATGCGGGACCCATGAGCCACAGCCTTACTCAACGTTTCAAAGGTGGCATGAGATCGAAAGAAAAAGGCAAGTGACCAAATATCGGGAGCCAAAAATAATCCAAGATTTATTGTACATAGAGGATGACATGTGGGTCCCATTTTGCAAAGACGGTCTCAATGTTTGTAATGCGGCTTGAGATCAAAAGAAAAAGAAAGTAGCTAGTAATTAGGGGGTGAAAAAAAATCCAAGAAAATAAAGTTGATGGACATAGAGGATGACATGCGGGTCCCTTGAGCCAACAACTTACTCAACGTTTCAAAGGGGGCAGGGGATCAAAAGAAAAAGGCAAGCCAAAAATCAGAGGGTGAAAAAAATCCAACAAAGGAAACTTTTATAGCACATAGAGGATGACATGCGGGTCCCATGAGCCAGCAGGTTCCTCAACGTTTCAAACGTGGCATGAGATCGAAAGAAAAAGGCAAGTGACCAAATATGAGGTGCCAAAAAAAACTCCAAGAAAAGAAAGTTGATTGCTCATGGAGGATGACATGCGGGTCCCATTTAGCTGCAGCGGTCTCACTGTTTGAGAGGCGGCAGGGGATCGAAAGAAAAAGGCAAGTGACCAAATATCAGGAGCCAAAAATAATTCAAGAAAAGAAAGTTTTATAGTCCATAGAGGATGACATGCGGGTCCCATTTAGCAGCAGCGGTATCACCGTTTGAGAGGTGGCAGGGGATCGAAAGAAAAAGGCAAGTGACCAAATATGAGGTGCCAAAAAAAATCCAAGAAAAGAAAGTTTTATAGTACATAGAGGATGACATGCGGGTCCCATTTAGCAGCAGCGGTATCACCGTTTGAGAGGCGGAGGGATCGAAAGAAAAAGGCAAGTGACCAAATATGAGGTGCCAAAAAAATCCAAGAAAAGAAAGTTTTATAGTACATAGAGGATGACATGCGGGTCCCATTTAGCAGCGGTATCACCGTTTGAGAGGCGGCGGGATCGAAAAAAGGCAAGTGACCAAATATGAGGTGCCAAAAAAACTCCAAGAAAAGAAAGTTGATTGCACATAGAGGATGACATGCGGGTCCCATTTAGCAAGACGGTCTCAACGTTTCCAAGGCGGCAAGGGATCAAAGAAAAAGGAAGTAGCCGTAAATCGGGGGTCAAAAAAATCCAAGAATAGAAAGAATTTTGGTTCATAGAGGATGACATGCGGGACCCATGATCCTGCATCGTAAACGGCTCGATCGGAGAACGTTGAACGAGATGGCGCGATCTAGAAAAAAAACAATGCCAGAGAGGCTGCCATCTGGGCCCTACATCCCTCGGCGGTGCAGATTTGCGTTGACTCGGCCGGCGAACCCGAGATTTCGAGATGCACCACGTCCCGGGCCACCATACGTGACGTTTTGGCCGCTTTCGTCGGGCTAGGTGGCCTCAAAAACGAGAAAAAAAAAGTTTTGACATGCACCACGGAGGGACCCAAAATCGTCGGCCATGGTACACCAGCAACCACGGCGCGACTTCAACTTCGTCGGCCATGGCAACTTTTCTTGTAGTGGATCATGATAGGCAGCTCACAAGATCTAAACATGATAGCACAAGAGGAGAAGACAATCATCTAGCTACTGCTATGGACCCATAGTCCAAGGATGAACTACTCACGCATCAGTCCGGAGGCGGGCATGGTGATGCAGAGCCCTCCGGTGATGATTCCCCTCTCCGGCAGGGTGTCGGAGGCGATCTTCTGAACCTCCCGAGGTAGGGTCGGCGGCGGCGTCTCTGGAACTTTTCTCGTATCGTGGCTCTCGGTACTAGGGTTTTCGCGACGGAAGGAATAAATAGGCGAAGGGGCAGCATCGGGGGGCGCCCGAGGGGCCCACCCCATAGGCCGGCGCGGCCAGGGGCCCCACCGCGCCACCATGTGGGGTGGCCTCCTCATGGCCCCTCCTCGACTCCTCTTCGGTGTTCTCGAAGACTCCGTGGAAAATAAGACCGTGGGCTTTCGTTTCGTCCAATTCCGATAATATTCGTAAACTAACTTTTCTGAAATCAAAAACAGCAGAAAACAGGAACTGGCACTGCGGCATCTTGTTAATAGGTTAGTTCCGGAAAATGCATAAAAACATTATAAAGTGTGAGTAAAACATGTAGGTATTGTCATAAAACAAGCATGGAACATAAGAAATTATAGATACGTTGGAGACGTATCAAGCATCCCCAAGCTTAGTTCCTACTCGCCCTCGAGTAGGTAAACGATAAAAATAATAATTTCTGAAGTGACATGCTACCAACATAATCTTGATGAACACTATTTGTAAATCATATGAGATGAATGAAGTGACCCAAAGCAATGAAATATAGTTTGCTAACAAAAAGATAATGACTAAACAACTGAATCATATAGCAAAAACTTTTCATGAGTAGTACTTTCAAGACAAGCATCAAAAAGTCTTGCATAAGAGTTAACTCATAAAGAAATATATTCTTAATAAGAGGCTTTGAAGCAACACAAAGGAAGATTTATGTTTCAGCGGTTGCTTTCAACTTTCAACATGTATATCTCATGGATAATTGTCAACACAAAGTAATATGATGAGTGCAATAAGTAAACATGTAAGAATCAATGCACACAGTTGACACAAGTGTTTGCTTCTAAGATAGAAATAAGTAGGTAAACTGACTCAACATAAAGTAAAAGAAAGGCCCTTCGCAGAGGGAAGCAGGGATTACTCATGTGCTAGAGCTTTTTTATTTAGAAAACATGGAAACAATTGTGTCAACGGTAGTAATAATTCATATGGGTTATGCATAAAACTTCCTATAAGTTGCAAGCCTCATGCATCGAATACTAATAGTGCCCGCACCTTGTCCTAATTAGCTCGGACTTCCATGGATTAACATTGCATTACATATGTTTCAACCAAGTGTCACAAAGGGGTACCTCTATGCCACCTGTACAAAGGTCCAAGGAGATAAATCGCATTTGATTTCTCGATTTTGATAGATCTCAACTTGAGGACATCCATACCGGGACAACATAGAAAACAGATAATGGACTCCTCTTTTATGCTTTAAGCATTCAACAATAGATAATATTCTCATAAGAGATTTGAGGATTAATGTCCAAGCTGAAACTTCCACCATGATACATGGCTTTGGTTGGCGGCCCAATGTTCTTCTCTAACAATATGCATACTCAAACCATTTAACTTATGGAAAATCTCCCTTACTTCAGACAAGACGAACATGCATAGCAACTCACATGATATTCAACAAAGGTGTAACAGGTTGATGGCGTCCCCAGATAACATGGTTACCGCTCAACAAGCAACTTATAAGAACTAAGATACATAAGCGACATATTCTTTACCACAATAGTTTTTTAGGCTACTTTCCCATGAGCTATGTATTGCAAAAACAAAGAATGAATTTTTAAAAGGTTTTAAAGGTAGCACACAAGCAATTTACTTGGAATGGAAGAAAAATACCACATAGTAGGTAGTTATGGTGGACACAAATGGCATAGATTTTGGCTCAACGTTTTGGATGCACGAGAAGCATTTCCTCTCAGTACAAGGTTTTGGCTAGCAAGGTTGTTTGAAGCAAACACAAGTATAAACCGGTACAGAAAAACTTACATAAGAACATATTGCAAGCATTATAAGACTCTACACTGTCTTCCTTGTTGTTCAAACACTTTTTCCAGAAAATATCTAGACCTTAGAGAGACTAATCATGCAAACCAAATTTCAACAAGCTCTACAGTAGTTCTCCACTAATAGATTTAAAGTACATGATGCAAGAGCTTAAACATGATCTACTTGAGAGCTCAAAACAATTGCCAAGTATCAAATTATTACCACATGAAGCATTTTCTGTTTCCAACAAAATAACAATAAGTGCAGCGGCTTTCAGCTTTCGTCATGAACATGAAAAACGAAGAACACGAGTGTTCATATGAAAAAGCGGAGTGTGTCTCTCTCCCACACAAGGATGTTTAGGATCCGATTTTATTCAGAGAATGAAAATAACAAAACGAAAATAGAAGCACACAGACGCTCCAAGTAAAGTACATAAGATGTGACGGAATTAAAATATAGTTTCACTAGAGGTGACCTGATAAGTTGTTGATGAAGAAGGGGATGCCTTGGACATCCCCAAGCTTAGAGGCTTGACTCTTCTTGAAATATGCAGGGCTGAACCACGGGGGCATCCCCAAGCTTAGACTTTTCACTCTTCTTGATCATATCATATCATCCTCCTCTCTTGATCCTTGAAAACTTCCTTCACACCAAACTCAAAGCAATATCATTAGAGGGTTAGTGCATAATCAAAAATTCACATGTTCAGCAAGGACACAATCATTCCCAACACTTCTGGACATTAACCAAGGCTACTGAAATTTAATGGAGCAAAGAAATCCACTCAACACAGTAAAAGAGGCAATGCGAAATAAAAGGCAGAATCTGTCAAAACAGAATAGTCCATAAAGATGAAGTTTTTCGAGGCACTTAACAAGCTCAGATGGAAAAGCTCCAGTTGAATGAAAGTTGCGTACATATCTGAGGATTACGCATGAATTTTTTCAGCATTTTACGAGTTTCCTACAGAGAGATCAACTCAAATTCGTGACAGCTAAAAATCTGTTTCTGCGCAGAAATCCAAATCTAGTATCAACTTTCCTATCAAAGACTTTACTTGGCACAACAATGCAATAAAATAAAGATAAAAAGGTATTGCTACAGTAGTAACAAGCACCTTGACTCAAATATAAAACAAAAATTGCATAAATAAAATAATGGGTTGTCTCCCATAAGCGCTTTTCTTTAACGCCTTTCAGCTAGGCGCAGAAAGTGAAAATCAAGTAACATCAAGAGAAGAAGCATCAACATCATAATTTGTTCTAATAATAGAATCAAAAGGCATCTTCATTCTCTTTCTAGGGAAGTGTTCCATACCTTTCTTAAGAGGAAATTGATATTTAATATTTCCTTCTTTCATATCAATAATAGCACCAACGGTTCGAAGAAAGGGTCTTCCCAAAACAATAGGACAAGATGCATTGCATTCAATATCCAAAACAACAAAATCAACGGGGACAAGGTTATTGTTAACCATAATGTGAACATTGTCAATTCTCCCCAAAGGTTTCTTTATAGAATTATCAGAAAGATTAACATCCAAATAACAACATTCTAAAGGTGGCACGTCAAGCATATCATAAAGTTTCTTAGGCATAACAGAAATACTTGCACCAAGATCACATAAAGCATTACAATCGAAATCATTGACCTTCATTTTAATGATGGGCTCCCAACCATCTTCCAACTTCCTAGGGATAGAAGCTTCAAGTTTTAAGTCCTCTTCTCTAGCTTTAATGAGAGCATTTGTAATATGTTTTGTAAAGGCCAAGTTTATAGCACTAGCATTAGGACTTCTAGAAAGTTTTTGCAAGAACTTAATAACTTCAGAAATATGACAATTATCAAAATCAAAACCATCATGATCTAAAGCAATGGGACCATTGTCCCCAACACTTTGAAAAATTTCAGCACTTTTATCACAAACAGTTTCAGCAGTTTCAGGCAATTTTGCATGCTTTGTAGTAGAAGTAGAAACATTGCCAACACCAATTATTTTACCATTGATAGTAGGAGGTTTAGCAACATGTGAAGCATCAACATTACTAGTGGTGGTAATAGTCCAAACTCTAGCTATATTATTCTCTTTAGCAAGTTTTTCTTCTCTTTCCCACCTAGCATGCAATTCAGCCATCATTCTAATATTGTCATTAATTCGAACTTGGATAGCATTTGCTGTAGCAAGAATTTTACTATCACTATCCTCAGGTTTAGCATCCATTTTATTAATTAAAGAAGCTTGTGACTCAGACATGTATGAATTTCGGTTTTCAGCATTTGAAAGCTTAGTTTGCAAACCAGAAATTACCATATTCAAATTCTCAAGTTGATTCCCTATATTTTTCAAAAAGGCAGATTGTTCATTCATAGTTTTAGTAAACAATTGATTTTGCTCATATTGTGATTGCATATAGCTCTTAGTAGCTCTTTCAATTTCCAGCATCTTTTCCTCACTAGGCAAAACAGATCTACCATAAGAATTACCATAACCACTACCACTATTAGAAGAATATGGCCTATAGTTGTTGTTACCAAAATTATTCCTATAAGCATTGTTGTTGAAATTATTATTTTTAATGAAGTTCACATCAACATGCTCTTCTTGAGCAACCAATGAAGCTAAAGAAACATTATTAGGATCAACATGAGATTTACCATTAACAAGCATAGACATAATAACATCAATCTTATCACTCAAGGAAGAGGTTTCTTCAACAGAATTTACCTTCTTACCTTGAGGAGTTCTTTCAGTGTGCCATTCAGAGTAGTTGATCATCATATCATCAAGAAGCTTTGTTGCAGCACCCAAAGTGATGGACATAAAAGTACCTCCAGCAGCTGAATCCAATAGGTTCCTTGAAGAAAAATTTAATCCTACATAAAAGGTTTGGATGATCATCCAAGTAGTTAGTCCATGGGTAGGGCAATTCTTTACCAAAGATTTCATTCTCTCCCATGCTTGGACAACATGTTCATTATCCAATTGCTTAAAATTCATAATGCTACTTCTCAAAGATATAATTTTAGCAGGAGGATAATATTTTCCAATGAAAGCATCTTTACATTTAGTCCATGAATCAATACTATTTTTAGGCAAAGATAGCAACCAATATTTAGCTCTTCCTCTTAAGGAGAAAGGAAACAATTTCAGTTTTATAATATCCCCATCTATATCCTTATACTTTTGCATTCCACAAAGTTCAACAAAATTATTAAGATGGGCAGCAGCATCATCAGTACTAACACCAGAAAATTGCTCTCTCATAACAAAATTTAGTAAAGCAGGTTTAATTTCATAAAATTCTGCTGTAGTAGCAGGTAGAGCAATAGGAGTGCATATGAAATCATTATTATTTGTGCTAGTGAAGTCACACAACTTAGTGTTCTCAGGAGTATTCATTTTAACAGTAATAAAGCAAACCGAATTAAATAAAGTAAAACAAGTAACTAATTTTTTTGTGTTTTTGATATAAAGAAAGCAAACAAGACAGAAAATAAAATAAAGCAAGACAATAAACAAAGTAAAGAGATTGGGTGTGAGAGACTCCCCTTGCAGCGTGTCTTGATCTCCCCGGCAACGGCGACAGAAAAGTTGCTGCTTGTGACGGTAAAGCACACGTCCGTTGGGAACCCCAAGAGGAAGGTATGATGCGTACATCAGCGAGTTTTCCCTCAGAAAGAAACCAAGGTTATCAAACCAGTAGGAGATGAAGGCCACGTGAAGGTTGTTGGTGAAGGAGTGTAGTGCGGCGCAACACCAGGGATTCCGGCGCCAACGTGGAACCTGCACAACACAATCAAAGTACTTTGCCCCAACTTAAGTGAGGTTTTCAATCTCACCGGCTTGCTGAAAACAAAGGATTAAATGTATGGTGTGGAGAATGATGTTTGCTTGCAGAAAACAAAAAAGAACAATGATTGCAGTAGATTGTATTTCAGATGTAAAAGAATGGACCGGGGTCCACAGTTCACTAGTGGTGTCTCTCCAATAAGATAAATAGCATGTTGGATGAACAAATTACAGTTGGGCAATTGACAAATAGAGAGGGCATAACAATGCACATACATATCATGATGACTACTATGAGATTTACTTAGGGCATTACGACAAAGAACATAGACCGCCATCCAGCATGCATCTATGCCTAAAAAGTCCACCTTCGGGTTAGCATCCGCACCCCTTCCAGTATTAAGTTGCAAACAACAGACAATTGCATTAAGTACTGTGCGTAATGTAAACAATACAAATATCCTTAGACAAAGCTTTGATGTTTTATCCCTAGTGGCAACAGCACATCCACAACCTTAGGGGTTGCTGTCACTCCCCCAGATTCAATGGAGACATGAACCCACTATCGAGCATAAATACTCCCTCTTGGAGTTACAAGTATCAACTTGGCCAGAGCCTCTACTAGCAACGGAGAGCATGCAAGATCATAAACAACACATATATGATAGATCAATAATCAACTTGACATAGTATTCCATATTCATCGGATCCCAACAAACACAACATGTAGCATTACAAATAGATGATTTTGATCATGATAGGCAGCTCACAAGATCTAAACATGATAGCACAAGAGGAGAAGACAACCATCTAGCTACTGCTATGGACCCATAGTCCAAGGATGAACTACTTACGCATCAGTCCGGAGGCGGGCATGGTGATGTAGAGCCCTCCGGTGATGATTCCCCTCTCCGGCAGGGTGCCGGAGGCGATCTTCTGAACCCCCCGAGGTAGGGTCGACGGCGGCGGCATCTCTGGAACTTTTCTCGTATCGTGGCTCTCGGTACTAGGGTTTTCGCGACGGAAGGAATAAATAGGCGAACGGGCAGCGTCGGGGGGCGCCCGAGGGGCCCACCCCATAGGCCGGCGCGGCCAGGGGCCCCACAGCGCCGCCATGTGGGGTGGCCGCCTCGTGGCCCCTCCTCGACTCCTCTTCGGTGTTCTGGAAGACTCCGTGGAAAATAAGACCGTGGGCTTTCGTTTCGTCCAATTCCGAGAATATTCGTAAACTAACTTTTCTGAAATCAAAAATAGTAGAAAACAGGAATTGGCACTGCGGCATCTTGTTAATAGGTTAGTTCCGGAAAATGCATAAAAACATTATAAAGTGTGAGTAAAACATGTAGGTATTGTCATAAAACAAGCATGGAACATAAGAAATTATAGATACATTGGAGACGTATCAGCTGCATGTCACCTCAATTTTTTTATCACTTACCTACTCGAGGAGGAGCAGGAGTTAAGCTTGGGGATGCTGGTACATCGCAAATGTATCTATAATATTTGATGCTCCATGCTTGTTTTACACCAATTTCTATATGTTTCGTTCACACTTCGTGGCACTTTTATACAGTTTCCGGCACTAACCTATTGAAAAGATGCCACAGTGTCAGTTCCCTGTTTTCTGCTGTTTTGGTTTCAGAAAACTTGTACAGGAAATATTCTCGGAATTGAACGAAACAAAAGCCGAAGTGCCTATTTTATCGAACAAAGACGGAGTCCAGAGGGGGGGGGGGGTCGAAGAACTGGCGTAGGGTGGCCAGACCACACCTAGGTGCGGCCTGGCCCTGGCTCGCGCCTAGGGTTGGTGTGGGCCACCTCGGCACCCCACCGACTTAAATCATCCGCCTATTTATACATCTTCTCGGGAAAACCCTGAACACAAGAGCCTCCGTCCACGAAAAGTTCCATCGCCGCCGCCATCGTCCAGACAAGTTTCGGGGGTCAGAAGTTCCTGTTCCGGCACCCTGCAGGGACGGGGATTGACCCCCGGAGCCATCTCCATCAATTCCACTGCCTCTAATACGACTCCATGATGGTTCGTGAGTAGTTTCCCCCTGGACTACGGGTTCTCGGCAGTAGCTAGTTGGTAGTCTCTCTCCCATGTACTTCCATACAATGATCTCATGAGCTGCTTTACATGATTGAGATCCATATGATGTAATCGGTGTTGTGTTTTTTGGTATCCGGTAAATTGTGGAATTGTGATCAGATTGTTCATCATATTATCATACTACTGTTATTTAAGATCTTGCATGCTCTCCGGTACTTGTGATTACCCTGATCAAGTAGTTGCATGTATCTCCAAGAGGGACTATTTATATTCAATAGTGGGTTCATGCCTCTAGTTTTCTGGAAGAGAGACAATAACTTCTAAGATTGTAGATGTGTTGTTGCTACTAGGGAGAAAACAACAATGTTTTATCCAAGGGTAATTCTATTGTTTACTTTACACACATTGCTTAATGCGATTATCTGTTGCTTGCAACTTAATAATGAAAGGGGTGTGGATGCTAACCGGAAGGTGGATTATTAGTCATAGACACATTTGGATTATGGTCTACGTATCATGTTGTAATGCCCAATTAAATACTATAGTAAACTTTATCTTATCATAGCATGCATTGGCATGCCCTCACAATTATCAATTGCCCAACTGTAATTTGTTCATCCAACACATGTTATTTGGAGAGTTACCACTAGTGTAGATAGCTGGGAACCCCGGTCCTTTGTTCATCCAACACATGTTATTTGGAGAGTTACCACTAGTGTAGATAGCTGGGAACCCCGGTCCTTCTGTCATCATCGTTGCTCTAAAGTCAACTCCGCACTGGAACACTTTCTGGTGTCATCTCCTCTGTGTTACTACTATTGCTACTGTGTTACTAATCATTGCTCTCATATTACTGCTACTTTCACATCACCCCTGTTAATTGTGCTTTTCCAGGTGCAGCTGAATTGACAACTCCGATGTTAAGGCTTACAAGTATTCTTTACCTCCCCTTGTGTTGAATCAATAAATTTGGGTTTTACTTCCCTCGAAGAATGTTGCGATCCCCTATACTTTTGGGTTATCATGGTGTTGTGGTGATGTGACCTCCACCTCGTCCCTCATGCCGGCGAGACGGTGCTGCGACGCAACCTCGGCGTCGGCTCCTAAATCTCTTCTCTGGACTGCAATGTGAGTTGTTACTTTCCTTACTTCTCTGCCTATGGTCATAGTGCTACAAGTTGCAATATTGCTGAGCATACAATGCCCCTGGTGATGTTGTACTGGAGTTAAATTAACTTATCTTGATTCTGTTGACTGGTGACTATCTGTAATATGTTGGTATCAAACCACTTCGGTTTGTATGTGATCTAGTTTATTTGCTAGTGTGGCCTTGCTACTGCTATGGTACTACTTGGTTGGCATGGAAAGAATTCCTGGACCCTAAGTAGTGCCCTTTAGCATGTTGATTACCACTGGATGCTTATGATGATGACTAAATTAAATGCATAAATGATACTGGACAATAAGTGTGTTGGAATGCACAAAGTGAGGCTTTGAGTTCCTTGAGTATGATCTAGTTGCAAATTAACAACTAGAAATGATTTATTTTTGCAAGGTTGGTTTTTATTGGTGGATCTTGTTGTCCCTTATTTGATAGTTATAGACCGATAAGAGAAGATCTGGCTTGGTCTTGTACTTGAGGCTTGCCTTGTGAGCTTGTATGTTGATTCATGATGGCATTGCTGCTATGGTACTACTTGGTTGGCCTGGGATAATTTCTTACTATTCCAGGTATTCCTACTATTCTTTGCATTATTAAGAATACCTATGTGAAGTATGCTTTATGTGATTTAGGAGCAGGGTAAGTGTCATGTCATTCTCTCTTTATAAGAAGCTTAACTTGAATAAATTAGTTCCTACTGAGGTTTCACTCCAAATGGCTGATAAATCTACTATTATTCATATTGGTATATGTGAAGATGCTCCTATTATGATTGCGAATGTGCGAATCCCTACGGACTTTGTGATATTAGAAATGCCTGAAGATGATAATTTATCTATTATTCTTGGTATACCTTTTCTAAATACTGCATGGGCTGTTATAAATTGCACTGAAAGCAATGTTACCTTTCATGTAAAAGGAAAAGAGCACACTATACATTTTCCGAAGAAGAATTCTATTAAGCTACCAAAGAAAAGTGTCAATGCTATTGAGCCAAAGTTTCTAAAAATTGGAAGATTTGAAATACCAATTTCTCCTCCAAAACCAAAGTACCAAATATTAATGGTTGGAACAATTCCAATCCATTATGAGGTACCCTGAATTTTCCTTTATTTTTTCTATTGAATCATTGTTTCTATCTTTGTCGTAGTGATAATGAGACTTGATCAACCTCATTCTTAACATGCTAATGATACTATTATGATTCCTAATACTTTATTATTGCATTAGTATTAAAGTTTCTCTCAAAAAAAATCCATTTAGCATTTTATTCCTTTAATTAATTCCTGCCAGCTTTTAACAGTTTTTGAGTTTTGAAAATATTTACACGGAAAATGTTCTGCAAAAATAATCAAAAAATACACAGGTCATTTTTCTGCACAGAGGATCCACCAGGCAAAAGGACGAGGCAAAACAACAAACAAGGGAGAAAAGAGCGGGGGTGGGATGCCCTACTTTCTGAACCCAAGTACAGCCAAACCCCACATAGTAGTCGCGTGCCTTTCTGGACCCAAGTACGAGAACACCAGCCGCGTACGCATTTTCGGCCCACAACTAATAATAGTAGTCACGTGCGTGCGTTCAGATGAGTATGCTGCCAATAAGCGTGTCTCTATGGTGTTTTCCTTACTAGTGCAGGGTGGAAGACCATGCCCTCCCTGCACCCTATGTGGTGGCGTGGCACTGCGGCAGGAATGCTGGCGAGAAAAGAGGACCACTTGTGTGACCGAAATTCATTGACTTGTAATATTGCAACACTCTTGCAACACAAGAAAAAACTTACTCATCAGGTCCACATTAATTGACGTAAATTTAGACAAAAAAATATGTCTAGTCAAATTAGTTGGATTAGAGGGAGTACTGCAATCCGACTGGTTTCATTCGTAGTGCTGCCGATTGCTCAATGTTACTTTGCTCCGCGAGCCCACTAATTGCAGGAATGGAGTGGACTGTCTAGCCCTATGTTGCAACGATCACAGAACAACGGAAAATTATATTTGGTGTCATTATCCTGTAGAATGTCCAACTCAGAGCCCTTGATGAGGAAACATAAAATGCACAAATTCAACGATTGATTTTTTTTTCGGTATTACAGGTTACAAGCACACGCACATGGTACCACGCACATGTACATTTGGAAATTTTGGATCCAGACATCTGTACAGCACCTTTCAAGTATCTGTAAGTTCTGCTCAACCATGACATGCACTTTTGTGTGAAGCTACGTCCTGTAAGTTAGCTCCAGTTTTTCCTGTTACAACCTGGAGTTCCTCTCGGTCATAGTTTACAAATCATGTCACCACTCACCAGTGGACCGCTGAGGCGCTGACTCAAAATCCTCCATAGCTTTCACTTCTCCCGCCTGTGACAGTGGTAGAAAAACACATCATAAGGTTACAATATAAGTCATGAATTGGATGTTGATTTTATATATAATAACTACAATAAATAAGATATTCCACTTATTTGAGCATGTGGTCGATTGTGCTTTCTTATAAAAAAACAACTAGATTGTTAGCTTATTCGAGCATAAGTAGTTTCATCTTCAATTCGTTGTTAGGCACTAATAGGAAGCGAGCGGCGGGTGCCGGCAGTGGTATGCAGGCACAATTAAACAAACAAGTGACGATGTCGTTAAACTTTTCTTTTTCAAAATCAAAACTTTAAAATGTTTTATCTCTGAAATGCCAGAGAGATACAAGTGATCTGCAAATACATGGAGTGTTTGTAGTCATTTCTTACTGCTAGTTAACATATAGAGCCAACGAGTCAAGGCAGGTACATCAGCAGGTGCTTTTGGTCAATAGACCATTTATGCAATACCGGGGCAAACCCATGAGTGGAATATATAGCTTAAGCCTATACTACCTCCGTTAACAAAAAGAGGCATATAAATTAATCAAAAGTTAAATCTTACTAAGTTTGGCAAAATATATAGAAGAAAATACCAGCATATAGTGGGTACAGACAGACAACTGGTATGCAAATGTAAAAGGAATAACAAGCGGAATAATCTGGGCAGGAAACTCGAAGTGCACATTACCTTCTTTAGTTTAAGCAACAATTTCTTTGTTCTCATCTGGTTCACACTATTTCTTTGTCATCCAAGAAAAACTCACACCATTGCTTAAGTTCAGGGTTATGCCTGATTTGTAGTTCCCTCAGAGATCTGTGGTGTTGCATGGATCGTGGTAAAGACTTGATTAGTTGGCATCCTGAGATCTCAAGTCTCTGGAGAGAGATGAGATGGCTGAACCACTCTGGCAGTGACGAGATGTTGTTGCAGTGACCCAAGTGCAGCAATCTGAGTGAGGTAAGGCGCTGCATGCTCCCATGTAAGGACTCAAGCTTAGGGCAATAGTTGATTTCCAGTTCTTGTAGTGAGGTAAGGTTGCCTAACCATTCTGGCAGTTCTGTCAAACTATGGCATGCAAACACAAGTAGTGACCGAAGGGAGGTCAGGACTTGAATGCTTCCTGGTAAGCTGTTTAACTCATTGCACATGCGGAGCTTTAACTTGCAAAGACCTGGGAGATGATAGAGCAGCCTCCAACCATCAGGCTTGACATGACAATCTGATATTTCTAAACAAGTTGTCGAATTAGAGATAATGTTAGAATGTCCTTTACCATCCCATGATGATACTATAATATCATTAACCTCTATGACCCATTCCGCGGCTACAGGCAGACATGGTTTAACCATCAACTTGTTGCATCTATGTATCAGCAACTTGTGAAGGATAGGAAACATGACTTCTTCCCTTTTATATTCAGCATCTATTAATACTCTCGTATACCAGACTTCCAGATTATTCATGTCCTGCATAACAAATTTTGTCAGCTTTTTGAATGCTCGATTACCACCACAGAAATTCTTATCCAGTTTCCTGATGTTTGGCAATGCACGGAGAGATAACTCTTGCAAATTAGGTAATTGACCAAGTGATGGTAGCTCGGTGCATCCCTGCAAATTATGCAACTCTATTCTGGAAAGGTTTGTAAGATATGTAGCAGAGCACATCCAGCTTGGGAATCTGATGCCCATGTAACCTTGGAGAATTAACTGCTCCAAGGTGGTTGGGGGTAGGAGCTCCCCAAGCAAAGACTCATCATCCACAAGATGGTCAACAGCATTGCCAGTCCAAGAGAGAAATAGCATGGAAAGCCTTGATTTACATGCCAGATTGACTTTCTTAGCTTCTTCCAAACTCACCACATTCTCAAGAAATTTAATCTCAAGCTCTTCAGCATCTGCAGCCTCAAGCTGCAAAATATTGCTGGACTCACCACCAGCCATGGCACATACAAAAAACTTTGGCAGTGACATCAAACCATTGTCCAGTGCGGATTGCTTGATTTGATCTTCGATAGGTGGAAAACAATTCTTCACAACTAAAGATTTAAGGTTTGGCAATTTAAGAATGCTCTGTGGCAATTTTCTTAAGGAAAGGCAACGTGAGATATCCAACGTGTGAAGCATTTTGAGGCTACCAAGAGATTCAGGAAGAAAAGAAACAGGGCATGCTGAGAAGTTTAGGTATTGCAGGTTGGATAGGTTACACAGGACTCGAAATAGCATGGCAAAGTAGTGGTGTAGATCACTGTGGTGCAAGGGCATGTAATGCATGAAAGCTTCTAAGTTTAAATGATGCAGTTTGTTTAGATAACCAAATGAATCAGGCAATCTAACAAGATTGGAACAATGCGATAAATCCAGAAACCTTAGTTCCTGAAGATTGCCAAAGAAATGTGGTAGTTCTTGCAAAACAGAACAATAAGATAGGTCTAGCTTCTCTAAGGACACAAGGTTACAGACAGAATCAGGCAAAACACGAAGCCTAGAACACCTAGATAGGTGCATCAGCCGTACCTTCTTAAGATTTCCCAGACCTTTAGGTAGTTCTTCCAGTGTAGAACCTGAGAGGTTTAAGATCTCTAGATTCACAAGGTCACAGATGGAATTGGGCAATGCAGAAAGGCTAGGACAATCTGCTATGTTCAACACCAAGAGATTTGTAAGGTAGGAAAAAAACTCCGGTAAGTGCGCAAGGCTTCCACAACATGATAAATCCAAATGTACCAAATCTTTAAGGTTCCCGATTGATTTCGGCAATTCTGATATTTTGGAAGATCCATGTAAGCTCAAATAATGTAGTTTCACGAGACGGGTAATCCACATAGGAAGATCTTTATCACACAAAAGTGAAGCATGAAGGTATCTCAAATGAGCTAATTGACGAATTGGATCTGGCAACTTCCTCAAAGCACATCCAGTTATATCCAAGACACACACGTTTTTTGTCAATGAGAATGTATCACCAGGAAGTTGTTTTCCAGCACAATCTCTTATATGTAGTGACCTTACATTAGCAGACAATGACCTGGAAAGTCTTTTATCATATGTAACCACAACTATATGATGACAATTATCACTGGGTGAAGTATTTTGGTTTCTAGCATGTAGATAAAATGTTTCATCGCCAGCAACTGATCGTGCCAAGTCGTGCACCAAATCATGCATGCTGAGTTCTTTTGAATCTTTGGCATGTTCATGAGTAACCTAAAAAATATTAAAATTGTGTAAAAGTAATTAGTAATCTTTCTATGAACAAGCTCTTAAATAACTAAAGGTTTAAACAGATTCGTCTATACTCAGTGAGACAATATTAAATAGTACACCATCCATTATCAGAAACAGAAAGTCATCTATAGCAAGATATGATTTACTCCCTTTGTTTCATGATATAATTCATATTATGATTCATTAAGACAAACATTCGACCACATATTACTCCATTAATATATGGATTATGTGATGTGCAGTTATAAACTTATAATCATAAGTACAGCTGAATATGAAACCAGTGATATAACTTTTATCTTACATAAAGTGCATACCAACTTATTGGTCAATCCCTGTCTTAATGACTCATAATACACCCTATATTATGAAATATAGGTAGTATTCAATATTATAAAAGGTCAAAAAGTATGTACAAAATGCGCACTCAAGCATGGATGCTTTCATAGACTCACCCATAGATATGCTACAAATATCTCAGACTCACAGGGATAAAAAGTTGTTTTCATATACACACCCAAAGATATGCTACAAATATCTCAGACCTGCAGAGATAAACAGTTCCTCTAAATAACAGTTTCATAAGAACTAACCAGAGAAGATACCGAGTACTGAAGGAGAGATGTCGCCAAAAGCTCTCTCAGATATTCCTCTGCTTGCACTTTGTGAGACAAGGTTGGTAGAGCTGGTTTAACGAAGTCAAGAGCAATCCACTGCTGAATTAGTTTGTCCTTATCCATGGCACAACCTTTTTGAAAGATGGCACAGTAGGAAAAGCATGGTTTCAAATAAGACGGCATATGTTCATAACTCAACCTCAATGATGGTAAGACATCACCGTGAGATGAACTTTTATGCCAAGTAGTACTATCTCTGGTAGCTTTCCAGAAGTCAATGCTTTTATTACGAAGCATGGATCCGACAGCATGAGCTGCCAGGGGTAAACCTTTGCACTTTATAGCAATGTCTCTTCCCACAGCTTCTAGTACATACAAATCTTCTTCATTTGTCGACTGAAAAGCAATTTGTTTGAACACAGTCCAGCAGTTATCATCCGACAATGGTCCCAATTTATATGGACCAGCTGTAGACAATTCCTGCGCAATTGATTCAATACGTGTGGTTACAATTATCTTAACCATGCTCCTCTGTTTACCACAATTTAGCATTAGTTTCATTTTGCGCAACAGTTCAATGTCACTCTCCCACAAGTCATCCAGCACAATTAAACACTTTTTGCCACTAGAAATGTTCTCTAGCTGATTATACAGAGATTGCAGATCATCAAAGCCATCAGCAGCCCCTTGAAACTGTGATGCAACAGCTTTTGCTATTCTTGCCAGATTGAAATTTTGTGAAACATGAACCCATGCCCTCCTCTCAAAATCTTGCATTCTACTATCATTGAAAACCAGTTTCGCCAAGGTGGTCTTACCCATGCCTCCAAGACCAAGGATAGGAAGAATAGTCATTTTCCTTTCAGATTGCAATAGAATTCTTACTATCTCCTCTTTCTCTCTTGATCGACCAACAATACTAAATTCATCGTCAATACATGCCACCGTTTCTCTTCTTGCGTCTTTATCTTCAATAATTGAGCTATTATGAAATGTAAAGCCGAATATATGGCGTTTCTCTTCCACCGCTTTCAGTTTCTTCTTTAGCTGTTCTATCTTGTTAACCAAACTAAGTTTCGCGAAAATCTGTTGAAGATACCAGTTATCATTGTCAGCATATGCGTGTAGTAAATAATATTTTTCCATTTACCTACAGAGAGAATATATTCGACGGCATGATAGAAAGAATTCAGCCTGATATGTGACTAAATTCATCAACAAAAAAATGTGGCTGAAGTAGTTTTCCACGATCAATGATAAGTGACATGAGCGCAGCCACACATTTTCAAGTTCAAATGAAATCTATAACTTGAAATAAGATAGTATACATAGTGGTGTAGCTAGTGGCAATTCTGGTGCATTGGAGGATCTGGAAGGAGCAGAATTCACGCATCTTCCAGCAGGAGTGTAACACGGCTGACCATGTGTTTGAGGTAATCATCGAGGATATTCATTCCTGGAAAACTGCCCGCTGTATTTTTTTGCGTTTTATAGGCTCCTGAGGTTTTTTTGCTGATACTATAGGCTGTTGCCTCTAGCGCACCCAGGCCTTCTCTTAGAGGGTCACGGGTCACCTAGAGTTGTGTTGGGACCTGGGTAGTGTTTTCTTTTGCTCGGCCATCTTGGCCGTCACTTGCCACGTTGTGGCTCTCTTGTAAAAAACTTTCTCTTCTACCTTAATGAACTTCGAAGTGGTGTAGCTAGTATTTAATGGCAGTATGGTGGTAGTAGGAACTAGGAACAGCCTCTATATTAGATAATCTCTTGGCTAGTCTGGTAGTGGTGCCCAATATTTTTTGGACGACTTGATATGAATATCCAAGAAAGTGAGAGCCTGGATAACTTGGGTGGAGGAGTAGATGTACAATCTCACCACCTGGGTTCTTCACGGATGCAAATTTCAGGGTCCTAATTATTTTTTCGCAAATTTCCATACAGTTTCTTTTTCTAAAGACAATATAAAAGGCAACAAGATGGGCTTTTATCATAGAAATGAAACATATGTGAGGTTGAAGCAAAAAT
The DNA here is from genome assembly GCF_019359855.2 of Lolium perenne. Classification (NCBI taxonomy): domain Eukaryota; kingdom Viridiplantae; phylum Streptophyta; class Magnoliopsida; order Poales; family Poaceae; genus Lolium; species Lolium perenne. The sequence continues at coordinate 75,176 of NW_027248968.1, read as the reverse complement.
AAGTGTAAGCACAAAGTTTATCCTCACACATTTTCAATCCCATGCATACATAGAGGCTTTGAGTTTTATCCGAATTAGTCTACTTGTTGCTACAGTTAGACATCATAAGAAACATTACCTAGAATAGACTGCATTACTGAACTTCTTTTTGTGTGTAGTAGGCTAGTAGCAGTAGCACTATGTTGCAAAATTTTACGGATTAAGAAATATAGTACTAGACAGTATGAGTACACGATAAGTTGAAGATTGCTTTACAGATGCCTTATCCCTATGAGTATAGTACATTCAACCTACAATAATTCTCTACTATTTACTCCCAGATCCAGCACAACAATCCACGCCCTTAGATAGGCTTCTTTGTGTCCTTTCCTCCTACCGTATACTTTCTCGCAGCCGTCTATCATCGGCGAGTCGGCTTGGTTAAACTGTGAATTGGGGAAAAAGCGAGAGGAATCGCATACGACAATTTTAGTCCATAGCTGTCGTACCTTCCACGACGGCGGTGGGGGCTGATCGAGAGTGCCGGAGATGTCGCGAGCGACTGCCTTAAGCAGTTGTAGCCACACACGCACCGCCTCCTCATTCCCGGACCGCCGCTCGGCGTCTCTCAAGCCGGCTTCCAACAGATTGAGGGTGCTCCTCATCTCCTCCAGGTCAGCTTTGCAGTTCCTCCACAGTCTCGCCATTGGACTGCCTGCGGCCGCCACAACGCTCCGGATGGCCTGCTTCACGACCACCGAGGCGACAATCGCCTCCATGACTGAGAGCTACAGCTACAGTATTACAGATCTCTTCCTCCAACATTCCACACAAGCAAGCAAGGCTCTCCCTCCGTGAATGGCTGGCAACCTTTAAGCCATTTATTTACGCGCTGACTTTTTAACTTTGTTTTTCGGGTGAAACTTGCTCGTTTTCTTCACCCGATCCGTGAGAGCGCAACAAGGGCCACCTCCAGCGGGCCGAATCAGCGACCCAAAAGATCCGGTTTTCTGGGTTGGCCCGTGGACTAGATGCGTCGTCATCACGAGCATCGGTACAATTTATTCGGACCGCTGGCTAGTTAGGGTAGTTAGGGCATCTCCAACCGCGTGACCCAAACCGGCGTACCAAGGCCGTTTGGGTCGAGCCGGACAAAACGCGGCCCAAATACGCGGACCTATCCCTAAAACGGATGGCCGCGGCATCCGGGACGACCCAAACCCGGCCCAAATCTGGGACGAGTTTGCGTGGCCGCGGACGCCGGATGCTGGTCGCTCGCGTCCTCCCCTTGTCCGCCCCTGGCCCGCCTGTCTGTCTCCCAAAACACACCCAGTCCACTCCACTCCCAAAACCTAGAGATGGCCGACGAAGCGACTGCCGCCGCCACCGTCACCATCGGAGACGAGGCAGAGGTCGCGGCCGTTGCCGCTCCTCCCTTGGCGGAGGCTCCTCAACTGGACGCTCCGGTGGTCATGGAGCCCGGGCCGGCGACGAAGAAGGCGAAGCCCGACCTCACCGCGGAGCAGAGGAAGATCGAGAGCAAGAAGAGGGCCGACCGCCGCAGGGCGCTCGACCAAAGGAAGAGGGATATCGTTGCCGCGGAGGAGCGCGGCGGCGGCGCGGAGCGACTTCTCCAACTCAAGACGGAGGCCAAGGCGGACATCTTGCAAGAGCATGCCATGCTCTTTTATGGCCACCAAGCGCTCGCTCAGCACTTGATCCTCCCTGCCGCCGGCACGGCCTCGGGGGGGAGCTCGTCCTCGTCCGTGACCCGGCCCCTTCCTCCAAGGTCAACATCCCTGCCGGTAGCCCCGTTTGGGTACACGCCCGGCGCGCACGAATTGGGGACGCAGTCGGCGCGGTACGCGTACCCGTCACGGGATGGGTCACCGGAGGTGGGCGAGAGTCGTTCACGGGGCCGTCTCCTTCGTCCATTGACCAACCGTGCGCCGCGAACTCCAAAGGCCCCAAGAACATGGGAGCAGCAGCGATCGCCGGCGCACGTCACCTGCTCGACTATTTGTCCACCGTGTAGGGCCCTCAGGTGTACACGCAGCCAATGCCGAACACCAAGCCCTGCTCGCTTCGACCGAGCAGCTCCCCACGCCTCGCCGTTGACACACATCAGACAAACTGCCTGTCCGGCAAAGATTAACATCGAGGAGGAGCCGTTGTTCGCTCAGGAGTTGACGCAAGCCGCAGCTGCACAAGCTCGAGCTCGCCGCGTAAGCAAACGAACCAGCAACTACACGGAGAAGGAGGACAAGGTGCTGGTCGAAGGATGGTTGACCATCAGGCAAGATGCATTGACGGGTGCCAAGCAGAAGGGGACCGCATTCTGGCGCCGGATCTATGAATACTTTCATGAGCATCGCAAATACGGACAGGATCCATTTGAGAGCGACCGCAGCGAAATATCGCTCCAAAAGAGGTGGGGAACAATTCAAACGGAATGCAACAAATTCCAGGCGGCGTATGATCACGTGAAGCGGCTCCCCGTTAGCGGCATGGGCATGGAGGACTTGGTATGATTCTTAACCTCAACTCGTTCATTCGGTGTTTGCACATATGTTTATCGTTCTTGTCTCGCTTTGCTCTAGGCGTGGCAAGCTTTGGATTGGTACAAATCGGTCAATGGAGAAAAGACCTTTGCCTTCCCTCATTGTTGGAAGATACTCGAAGGCACCCCCAAGTTCAAGGAGGGGTACGAGGGGTACATGGCGACCTTGACTGGCAACAAGACCGCCAAAGATCCGACGGTCATTGACCTTGATGGTGGCCAGCCTTGCGGTAGCTCCGCTTCTCGTGCAAGTCATCCTCGCGGCCACAAGGCAACCAAAGCCGACTTGAAGCGTGATGCCTCGTCCATGTTATTGTTTGGCACTTTGAAGGAGCTGCATGCCGATAGAGAGGTGTCCACGGACAAGAGGGATGAGAGAAGGCGCCGGGAGAAAGAGGAGGAAAGGAAGAACTACTTCGATGTCCAAAAGAAGAAGCTTGAGATAGAAGAGGTCAAGGCCAAGACCAAAGCTAGAGAAATTGAGCTCAAAGAGAGAGAACTTGAGCTCACAGCACTGGCAAGGGCCCAAGAGGTGGAGTTGAAGGCGAAGGAAGTTGAGCTCAAACGCCAAGCCGAGGACAACCTGATCATGAACGCCGACTTGACCAACATGAGCGAGGCGAAGAGAGCTTGGTTCGAGAAGAGGCAGAAGGAGATCCTAGAGCGTCCAAATTGAGTTGACAATCTCAATTTGTAATTTTTATATTTGTTCGAACTATGGCACATTTTATTTCTTCATCATGCAACATTTTATTTGATATTGTTTTATGCTATTTGATATTATTCTATAATTGTTAGATATTATTTCTATATCATACTATTTATAACTATGTGTGGCCAGATGGCCTATTTCCAAAAGAAATAGGCCAAATGGCCAAATGGATAACATTTACGTTGGGCGCTAAGTGCGACCCAAACGGTTTCTGTGACGCGGGCGCTGTCCGCGTGTCCGGCCGGCCACGCAAACGGCCCAAAACGGACGGCCCAGCGCGTCCGTTTGGGTCGCGCGGTTGGAGATGCCCTTAGGGGTGACTGTACACCGACTAGGGGTGCTTCTATTTGACGCATTCAGCGTCGGCGAGCACCAGTACGCACGCAGCAACGCCCTGTGGGCCCCACAACTTCTTCTTCTTCTTCCTTTTATCTTTTTCCCCGTCAGTCCCCTCGCTGCCACCGCCGGCCAGGCCGCCCGCCGCCGCCACCCGCAGCCGGCACCGCTGACGCGTTGCCTCGTCGCCCCGCCTTCCTCCACCACAACCCACCGCCGGTCTGCTATCGCCCTCAGCCTCCCTCTAACCCCGTCCCCCTACCCCCTGATTCCGACGCCGGCGAGCTCCCCGCACCCGCACCCCCCACCCTAAGTCGCCGACGAGCTCCTCACACCCGCACCCCCACCCTAAGTTCCATTCCTTGCCTCCGCCGGCGATGCCGCGACGAGCCGCGTCATCCCCGTCTCCGACGAGGTTCGGGCCTCTCCTCGTCGGCGACGCCACGACCAGTCGTGTCGTCCCCGTCTTCGGCGAGTCTTCCTAGTCATCGGCATAGTCATCTTCAACCTCTCCGGCGAGATCCACCACCGCAGCCCGACCATCGTGGGCCGGCCCATTGCGTCCGAGGGATGCACGTCGACGCGCTAACGGACGCAACAGGCATCAAATAGGAATCATCATTGACTAGTGCAGCATTTGCGATGTGCCGCACACCCAAACATACCGATCAGTTGGGCCGCGGCCCAACATAACAGGTAGTACATTTTCTCATTTTTCATTTTTCATTTTTCATTTTTCATTTTTTTCATTTTTGTTTTGTTTTTAAAACCTGATTATTTTCAAAACAAATGAACTTTTTTACAAATGTAAAAAATCTATAAAAGTTTGAAATTTTTTTAATTTGAACAATTTTTTAATTTGACCATTCTAGAATTTGAGCATTTTTTAGATTTGAAAATTTTACAAAGTTGAGCAATTTTACATTTGAACATTTTTTGATACTCTACACATTTTTTGAATTTAAATATTTTTTAGATTGAACATTTATTCAAAATTTGATTTTATTATTTTTTAGAAACTTAAATATTTTTCAAATATGAAAATGTTTTAAATTTGAACATTTTTAAAATACAAATAATTTTTAAATTAAAAAAATTTCAAAATTGAATGTTTCAAATTTAAATTTTTTCTGAATTTAGAACTTTCCAATTTGAAAAATAGAAACAAAAAGGAAATGAGAAAATAAAATAGAAACAGAAACAAAAACGAAAAAACAAAAGAAAAAGCCAAAATGGGTCTGCCCATACCCGACCAGGGCTATGCGGTGCCTGGTAGGCACCGACCTGGTCGGTGTATAGGAGCCACCGGCTAGTTGGCCTGCCTACATGAAACAAATACAAACACACATATTTAAAAAAGCCTGCGACAATTTAATTGAAATTTCATTCATTTGAATATAATTTACATAGTTTAAAACGAAAATCTAAACAAATTCAATGGTCGTTGTCTTCTTCGTCATTGGAGATGAGGTCCACGAACGGCGGCAACGTCCAAGCAGGTGATAACCCCCAAGTGCAGGGTTACTGTAGTACAATTCGATAAGTATTTGAGTGTCGAATCCACCAGCAGCAGCTGAAGCTAAACTAACTATTCTCTAAATCTCTATAATCCAGTTATATGGCCTTCTATGCAAAGCTAGGTTCTAGTGTGTGTGTGTCTGTAGAGGTCTCTACTATGAACTAGAAGTGCTAAAAATAAAATGCAATAAGTAAAATGCAAGACAAGTAAAGTGCAGTAAAGTAAAATAATATGAAGTAAAAGTAAAGTGGAGTAACTCAAGAGAGTAAGTGTTCTAGCAAATTGCTACTTCATTTGTGTGGTTTTCATAATTAGTGAAGCATAAATATAGTCTTTTTATAGTTTCTTCTAGAGGGGGGCCATAGATAGATTCAGCCATAAACATAAGCAATTACACCACTAATGATTGATCTCAATACCGATTAAGAACAAACAAGGAAATTATTAAGACATAAAGTCCAACCACCGCTAATATTTTAAAGGTCCCCATAGTGAAAACCTCCACTGATTAACCATGAATTAATACTACATGCATATTTAAGAATTAGGACAATGTTTCTGTCAATCTCCAGCTGCCCCTCTCCCTATCATCATGTAACGTTGACAACCTCATGTATTCCCTAACATATGTGTGCACTCATATATCAGTACAAGAAATCATAATAGAAGATAACAATTACTCATATGCAACCATCACAAACTATCTTACAATTGCCATGAACAAGTCACTACTCAAACAAAGACATTGAGGTACAATACATCATGGGAAAGCGATAGATTGCCTCACATATCATGTTTGCCAAGAGATTACAAGGGGTAGATGAAGTTCGTGTTGCTATATATGATGAAGATGATGAAGATGGTGTTGATGCCTTCACCGGAGGTGGGTGGAGTCCACCGGAGGCGATTCTGGCAGCGCTTCCCCCCTTCGATCTCCGTCGGCGGTGGCCTGCTAGCTCTCTGTTTCTGTGTTTTTTATCTCCTCCCCGTAGTCTCGACGAAACCCTCGGGGGTCATATATATAGTGGGGTTTAGGTCAAAAGAAGTCCGTGGGCGAAAAGATGAGGCGAAATGGATGCTCGAGGCGAGAAAGAGGGTCGGTGGCACGCCACTAGGCCCCATTCAAAGCCTGCTAATCTCTTGGTGGCCCACTTCAGCTCATTTTGTTCGTCTCAAAAATCCTGAAGCCTTTATGGAGTCCCGTAGCTCCTGGAATATCAAAAAACGCTAAAAAAGAATTTTCTGCCAAACAAAATTAGAACCGGAGGAGAGTGGAATGTTTAGAAAATCCCCTAAAACATCATAAAACATGGAAAACATTATATAAGATGCAAATATGTGGTAATATGTTGTAATAAAGTGCACAGTTCATGCATGCATTTTACATGCATCAGCAGGCACCTCCACTGGATGCGCGTACTGCAAAGGTGGCGGCGCGTACTGTGGAGGAGGTGCGTAATGCGGTGGCATCAATGGTGGAACCTCCTGGCCATCCCCTGCTGCCCATGGTGACGCGTGCGGTGGCAACGGTGGTGGCAGTGGCAGCGATGCTACGTGCTGCGCCACCATGGCCGAGAGCTAGACGATGTCATCCAGCCCTGGCTTGGACCACTTGGCCTCCTCGTCGGCCAATGAAGCAGCGAGGGTGATACGTCTCCGATGTATCGATAATTTCTTATGTTCCATGCCACATTATTGATGATATCTACATGTTTTATGCACACTTTATGTCATATTCGTGCATTTTCTGGAACTAACCTATTAACAAGATGCCGAAGTGCCGATTCTTTGTTTTCTGCTGTTTTTGGTTTCAGAAATCCTAGTAAAGAAATATTCTCGGAATTGGACGAAATCAACGCCCAGGGTCCTATTTTGCCACGAAGCTTCCAGAAGACCGGAGAGTCAACGAAGTGGGGCCACGAGGCAGCCAGGAGGGTAGGCGGCGCGGCCCCACCCTTGGCCGCGCCGACCTGTCTCCTGGGCCCCTCGCGACGCCCCCTGACCTACCCTTCCGCCTACAAATAGCCTTCGTCCCGAAACCCCCAGTACCGAGAGCCACGATACGGAAAACCTTCCAGAGACACCGCCGCCGCCAATCCCATCTCGGGGGATTCAGGAGATCGCCTCCGGCACCCTGCCGGAGAGGGGAATCATCTCCCGGAGGACTCTACGCCGCCATGGTCGCCTCCGGAGTGATGTGTGAGTAGTCTACCCCTGGACTATGGGTCCATAGCAGTAGCTAGATGGTTGTCTTCTCCTCATTGTGCTTAATTGTCGGGTCTTGTGAGCTGCCGAACATGATCAAGATCATCTATCTGTAATTCTATATGTTGTGTTTGTTGGGTTCCGATGAATAGAGAATACTATGTTATGTTGATTATCAATTTATATCTATGTGTTGTTTATGATCTTGCATGCTCTCCGTTACTAGTAGATGCTCTGGCCAAGTTGATGCTTGTAACTCCAAGAGGGGGTATTTATGCTCGATAGTGGGTTCATGTCTCCGTGAATCTGGGGGAGTGACAGAAACCTCTAAGATTATGGATGTGCTGTTGCCACTAGGGATAAAACATTGATGCTATGTCCGAGGATGTAGTTATTGATTACATTACGCACCATACTTAATGCAATTGTCTGTTGTTTTCAACTTAATACTGGAAGGGGTTCGGATGATAACCTGAAGGTGGAGTTTTTAGGCATAGATGCATGCTGGATAGCGGTCTATGTACTTTGTCGTAATGCCCAATTAAATCTCACTATACTCATCATAATATGTATGTGCATGGTCATGCCCTCTTTATTTGTCAATTTCTCAACTGTAATTTGTTCAGCCAACATGCTGTTTATCTTATGGGAGAGACACCTCTAGTGAACTGTGGACCCCGGTCCAATTCTCTTTACTGAAATACAATCTACTGCAATACTGTTCTACTGTTTTCTGCAAACAATCATCATCCACACTATACATCTAATCCTTTGTTACAGCAAGCCGGTGAGATTGACAACCTCACTGTTTCGTTGGGGCAAAGTACTTGGTTTGTGTTGTGCAGGTTCCACGTTGGCGCCGGAATCCCTGGTGTTGCGCCGCACTACATCTCGCCGCCATCAACCTTCAACGTGCTTCTTGGCTCCTACTGGTTCGATAAACCTTGGTTTCATACTGAGGGAAAACTTGCCGCTGTACGCATCATACCTCCTCTTGGGGTTCCCAACGGACGCGTGCTGTACGCGTATCAAGCTCTTTTTCTGGTGCCGTTGCCGGGGAGATCAAGACACGCTGCAAGGGGAGTCTCCACATCCCAATCTGTTTACTTTGTTTTTGTCTTGCTTAGTTTTATTTACTACTTTGTTTGCTGCACTAAATCAAAATACAAAAAAATTAGTTGCTAGTTTTACTTTATTTACTATCTTATTTGCTATATTAAAAACACAAAAAAATTAGTTACTTGCATTTACTTTACTTATTTCATTATGTTTCCTTTTAATTTTACCGTAAAAAACATGCCGGTAGGGCGCGGGTCTATAATTTGGAGAAATAATATAGAAGAACTTTTCAACCATGTTAGTACCGTTGATGATTTTGAAGATAGACACTTGGTAGACCTTGCTCCTACTTATGAAATTGCCGCTGCTGCTTTAGTTCGTATGATGGAAACTAAATTTGTTAATCTCAATCCTATAATCTAACACATGTTTCTTACACTCGGTGATATGGAAGAAGGGGAAAAGAAAGATTTTGTTTTAGAAACCCTTCTTAGAGAATTTGGTGGTATAGCAAGAGAGGCTAGAAAGGTCTTTGCTAAATATAATATGCTTGGTTCTTATACCAATTTTGTTAGTCTCCTTGAAAAAATGGACATGGAGAGAATAAGGTATACTAATAATATTAATGATGGTGGGGAGATCAAAGCACCAATACCATGCAAGCTCCTAGCGATGAATGATGCACTAGAAAATAACTATTCTTGGCTTGTTCCTGAAAATTTGTTTGATGAGAGTAGCAAGCCCAAGACTAATGAAAAGGGAGACGCTAAAACTTATGTATCCAATATACTATGCATGGTTGAGAAAACTCCAAACCCCGCTGTAGATGCACCATCCTTCGATAACACTTGATATACACTTTCTGCGCCTAGCTGACTTTTTTATATCAACATTCCGAATTGAGCTCTACTACCGGAGCCTTTCGATAGGAAGGAATGGAATCTTATCTTACACGAGAGGCCTCTTTCCAAGCCCTTCGTGCAATCTGAATAGGATTCGGAGTCTCCTGTACTGCCTTCATTCACTGCCAAGCTCTAGTAAATATCTGAGGCGTTAAAGAAAAGCGCTTATGGGAGACAACCCATGTTTTTACTTGTTGGCGTCCGAAACCCACCGGCGAGCTACGGCTGGCAACACGAAGAGCCGGGAACAACCTAGGGCTGCGGCTGGCCCTGGTCCCTCCGAGCAACGGCCCGCAAAGCTCCTGGTACGCACGTCCCGATGCTGGTGCAAGGGCGTGCCACCTGATCTATACCTGATCAGGAAGGTGATGGATTTGCTTCGCTAAGTTCCCTGCATGGCATACACGTAAACATTAAATACGAGCCTCGATCGGCTCTCAGGTTGTCCCGTGAATCGGCTCAAGGAGCCGATCCACCCATGACTCGTATAGGGTTTACGATTGCATGGTGGTCCTGCTTGATCAATATGAAGCTAAAACGACCTACGACGATTTAGGGTTTTCACCACATAATCGGAACATCCCACTCGTGATTGAGCCTGGCAGCCACGCACGGTGATAATAAACCGACCCTAGACAAGGCCTAAAAACCAACGTTAAGTTGATCCCCGGAACATCTTGTCTAGGGTTAGCAAATTACACCCTACGCGCTACTGGATCATTCAACCCGTTTGTAAGGCCTAACTATGTAGATATTAAACTAATCCTTGAGGAATCAAGGAGCAATCATAACGGATCGGATCTACTAAACACTGATCAAGCAAGGTGCCGCCCTTACACCTAAGAAAGGTGTAAGGACGGCTAGACGTCTAAGGGTTGCATGGACGGAAACATGTAGCACGGTAGAAACAATGCTAACCCTAACACATCTATGATAACTACGTTGCTCGCCATCAAAAAGGCTTCAGTACGAGCAACGCATGAACAACGAATAAACGTATACTGCCTAGATCGCAAGATGCGATCTAGGCAGCATGATGCTTACCCGGAAGAAACCCTCGAAACAAGGGGTCGGCGATGCGCCAAGATTGGTTTGTGATGAACGTGATTGTTGTCTTTCTCAATAACCCTAGATACATATTTATAGTCCGTAGACTTTCTAACGTGGGAATAATCCCAACCGTGCATGAGCCAAATTCTAACTAACCGACACGTATCCTACTATATTTACAGATACACGGGCAAACTAGCCCAAACTTTCTTGTACAAGGCCGGTTCACGTATTTCTTCCATGTATATTCTTCAAGCCCAATCTTGATCGCGGCCCACCTCTAATCCGGTCAAATTCTGGTGATAACACATGCCCCCTGGTTTTGGAATTGATAATTCCAAAATCACTCTGCTTTTTCTTCGTCGGGTCATGTCGTGGCAGAAAGGGCAAATCGTCGGATAACCTTCATCATGATGCCTTGCCTTCTCAACTTCTCTGCAAGATTTGATAGCTTTAGCATCACTTCCTCGGAAACTGTAATGGCATTAAATTTCCACTATGCTCCCCCTTATTTAACCGTGCCGAACGATTCGCCTCTCCATCCCCCTCCTCTGTTCTAGCTATCGGCACCAAAAAAAACCCTCTTTCCCTGTAGCAATGTCTTCCTCTTCCTCCGTCTCATCAGGCCTTTCTTTCCAATCTTCTTCCTCGAGTGAGCAGGAGTGGGACTTCGACTTTGTGCCAGATGGCCCACCCGAGGCCCTCGTCGGGTCAGATGGTGACCTGCCCCTAACCGATGGGGAGGACGACCTCCAGTTCCTCATCGAAGGGGAGCTGGAGAGCGAGAGCGAGGACGACCTCCACTCCTGGGCGAACCCCACCTCTTCCGACAAGGCGGAGGAAGAAGAAGAAGAAGAAGAAGAGGAGGAACATGAGGAAGAGGAGGAGGATGACTCCTCTTCCTCTATTGGGTATCCGCCGGCAAAGCGCTTCCGCGCTTGGGCGGACAGCGAGGACGATGATGATGACGAGGAGGAAGAAGCTCCGGCCGAGGGCTGGGGTAGCAGCGACGAGGAACTCTCCGGAAGCAGCGCCGACGGCAGCTACGATGCCGACGACGAAGCCAGCGAGGATTAGTAGTGTAGGATTAGTAGTTCCTGAGCAATCGGCTCTTCTTTTGTTCCTCCTTTCTTGAGCAATCGGCTCTTCATTGTAAGAATCCCCTTTTATTAATGAAGAAGTGTTCCCAATCAATTTTTTGCCGATAGTCAAAGTCAAACACCCCCCCCCCCCAAAAAAGAGCCGATGGCATCGCATCGGCCTCTACCATAAAACGTGAGCAAGGCCAACCCAGTTGCCCCTCCAAATGGTAACCTGCGACCTCCGTCTGAGAAAGCAAACTCAGATCCCCAAATCGCCGCCCGAGCAGTTCCAACTCACGGCCACCCGCATCTCAGATCTCGACCGCACCACCCCAACTCCACAGCGCATCCAATGGCGGAATCATCCAATACCAACGCCATGGTCTCCGGTGCGAAGGTAATCCTTAATCGCCTCCCGCCATTCGAATCAACGTTAGGATTAATAGCAAACACACTGAATTAATGTTGTTCCGTTATTAATTTTAGGTTTCAGACATCCTGCTGCCACATCCTTCCCTCGCAAATTCTATGTGCCTCGGTCCCCATTCTTCCGAGAGTCCCGCTCTTTTAATTTCATGCGAGGCTAACAGAATCCCCTTCGTGAACCAGAACTTAGATCTGTCTTCCTGGGCCGACTGCCTGCGAGCCTGGCCTAATCCTCCTGAGGGTTGGGTGGCATGGTACAATAGAGTGTCCAAAACCCACTATGCCACCTGGGAAGCCATAGGGATAGCCGATGCCTTGTCATTATCATTGTCTCCCCTTGAAAAGAATGAAAATATTCTGAAAACCATCGGCTACTACAGTCCGATGCAGAATCGCTTCATGTTTGGCCATGGCCCTATGACACCAACTCTGCTGGATGTGGCCATGATCACAGGCCTAGACATTGCATCCCCAAGCCCCTCTCGCATTCAAGCTGCCGAAAGTTCCTTTCACCCTTTCCTCTAAAAGAGTGTACCATTTGGGGGTGCCTACCTCAATCGTTATATGAAAACCAAAGGCCCCGTGTGAGAGAGAGAGCACACACCTTTTCAACTTCCGGTTGGAGCACTTCATATTACGTGGCCCATCACTCGCCCCAACCAAGAATTACCTTTCCCTGGCCTATGAACTTGCCAAAGGCACCCAACTTGGCCTTGGCAACCGTTTCTTGGAGAGGTCTATCGATCTCTTCAATCGATGTCCACAAAGCTGTTCTCTCAAAAGACGATTAAAAGCCGGAGAGCCTGGTGGTTTATTCAAGTTATGGGCTCACTGTACTTTCGTAACCAGATCCCAGACTTCCCACCTTTGGCCACCCGCACCTTCCCGCATGCTAATGGAAAGGAGATCCGATGCACCAGCTATGGCCAAGCTTTGTATGGTCTCCTGTGCAGCAGGCTGATCCCTAAGGAAGCAGCAGGGTGGTTCAAGATTTTCTTCCAAGGCTTGGACAACCCCCTGTTCTTTCCTTATACTGAATCGGAGAACTTTGAGAACCCAGTCTCCTTCCGATTGGATAACTTTGCCGATGACGCTAGCACCCGGCATTTGTACTCTATCATGATTCGTCCTTGCTTTCTCCCAGTTGGCATGAGTACCTCAAACCGGATCATCAAGCCTGGTTATGAGTCCTACCAACCGGTAGTAGTAGCCCGACAGCTTGGTCTCGGGCAGGTGCCTCCACACTTCTTCCTACACCACCTGACAGCAAGCAGAGTTGAACTGCCTGACATCCTCACTGGCCAAAGGTGCTACACCTTCTTTGATGCTATGGCCGTTCCAATTCCCCACAACCTATGTTTCACCTCCACTACCGATGGTTTCGAGACTTGGTGGTCCATGTGGAAGACCCATGCCTTTAGAAGAGCTCTAGGACCGCTGCTGAGACAACTTGATGCCGAGTATGACGTTCCTGCAGACCAGGTACCATTACTTATAAATTTCTTGCAATGGCTTATGGTAATTGTCTGTAACCCGACTCTATCTCCTGGCAGCAACAAGATGGCCCAGAGCCCACGCAAGCCGATGGTTCCCCCTTCGAATTCCTTCCTCCGGCCCCAGTGGTTCTCTTCTGCCAGAGCTCGCCACCCCTGAAGAAAGTCATAATGCAGAGTTAGCCGATTTCACCGAAATCGGCTCCCAAGAGTAAAGCATCTTCGGGGCCAGTTGCCCCCCGAGCCTCAACTCAGGCGAGGACGGCAGTGAGGAAAGTGGCTGCCAGAAAGACCCTGAAGCGCAAAGCTCCTGCCCAAGAAAGCTTGCATGTAAGTTGACTTGTGCCTTGACCACATTTATCTGCCTCCCCAGTCTTTTGCAACATGCTTGTACTTCTTTCTACAGACTTCCACCGAAGAGAACTCCAGCGGGGACGCAGAGTCCAGCCAGAGGGATTCGAGCTCGAGCAACTCCGAGAGGTCCACCACACAGAGCCAGACGGCCTCGCCAGCGCCGGCTTCTAAGAAAAGTTCGACTCCCGAGCCTACTGCTCCCCAAGCCCCGATCAAAACAGGGTCACGCGTGAAGCGTCGATGTGTCAAAAGGGCTCGCAAAGACCCACGAGCTTCTCCATCAAGCCAGGAGGTCTCAAATGTAATTATCTCCCTGGTTTATATTTCATGCTAACCCATTGCCACTTGGATCGGCTAATTACTTCCTTTTGCAGATCAATGATACCTCTAGCGGAGACGTCGAGGAGGTACTGATGCCGTCCACCACGCTAGACCTAGCCACCTCGATGATCGTGGCTGACTAAGTGGCTAACCTAGCCAAGTCCACGGAAAAGCCGATTATCACAACATCGGCTGCTCCTCCTACCTTGGGAGAGGTACACTCCACTTCCTTGGCTCTATCCCTTTCTTCGTTGTATACTAATATCACTTTTGTTCGTCTTGTCAGGGTTGTGACCTTTCAAGCTTGCTGACGTTCGATCCTGAATCCATCGAACCAGCTACTTCCAAGGCAAGTGAAGAGCCCAGTCCCAGCACGGTCCATGGTCCACTCCAGCGTCTCAAGGCTTTGCTCTCTTCCTCAATTGAGACCCTGGTTGAAAATCCCGAGGAAGTCAAGGGCATCCTCGAAGATATCCAGCCCCATCTACCTGTGACACTGCAGGTGAAGCTTTGGCCAGCTGTGACTCTGTCGGTCTTCAAGTCAAGGGTGCAGTCGGCTCGTCAAAGAATTAATCTTCGCCACGCCCAGCTTCCACTGAGAGCCGATATTGCAGACAAGTGTCAACGGCTCAACGAGAAAAAGGCTGCTTTAGACGCCAAACCGACATACGCCAATAGTGCCGAACTCGAGACCTGCGTAAGGAACTGGAGAGCCTTGAAGAGAGGGTCGTGGTGACCAAGCAGCTTATCCAAGACAAGGAAGCCCTTATTGCCCACTCTCAAGAGGAAGCAAAGGGGCCTCACAGCCGATACGAAGACCGATCTCGGCTGAAATTCGTACTCGACGATCACCGGTGACGGGCAAAGACGAGGACGACGAGGCTGAGATCGCCGAGGTGGATCGTATCCGTGCTGACGCCCTTCACGCCCTCAGCGCGTTTCTTCAGTAGAGCCTTTCTGTGTAAACTGTCAAATGTTTTGCTGAACTTGTACCTCTAAAGTCGATCACTATGCATCGGCTTTTTATTCTGAAGTCGATGTCTTTGCATCGGATTTTTTTTTTACTGGCCGATTTTTCTATCGGCCCCTCACATCTCACTGCCCATGTATCGCACATGTTCCTCTGATTATGTGCCCCCCGAGAGGCGAATGCCCATCGGGTTCTGCGGAATATCGGCTCTGCAGTTATCCAAAGAACTAAACCTGAACATCGGCTCTGCAGACATGACTAATGCCGATTTCTTTGAGCTCACAAGCCGATGTAAACCCATACCCTAGCTTTCCGTCACCTGTTAGATCGACACTGAACACAGGGAAAACGTGTGGTAAGGATAATATGGGCCGATTGCTGGGATCGGCCCCCATCTTGATTGCATCGCTCAAAAGAGGTTTACATCTTGTTCGTGCTTCACTATGACTACGTGGCATGCTCGAGACAAGATCATTACTTTTTATTTTTTGGGGCCGATCACAAGGATCGGCCTTCCCATGTACGTTCATAGACTTTGCTCTTGTTACACGGTCAGGCCAGTGGATAAGACCAGCCTCACCCCGTTTTTTGACACGTCGATGTACTCGCAGTGGTCCAAAGTGATGCCTGAGAGTGGCTCTTGGCCTTCCGTCTCCCAAACGTTCATGCCGGCCGTTGAAACCTCGGCTGTATCGTCTGCATGGACGACTTCTACTTCATCTCCATCCCACTGGATTAGGCATTGGTGCATCGTAGATGGAATGCAACAGTTGGCGTGGATCCAATCTCTCCCTAGCAGGAGACGGGCGTAGAGTGCTCTTGCTGCTATCGACGATGAAGAATGTCGTAGGGATGGTTTTCCTCCCTACGGTCAGATCCACGTTCAGAACACCTTGTGCTTCTGATGCTTGGCCGTTGAAATCGCTCAATGTAACGTTGGTCTTGATCAGATTCGAGCTAGAGCGTCCTAACCGACGTAGCATGGAGTATGGCATGATGTTGACTGCCGCTCCGGTGTCCACCAGCATCCTATTGACAGGCTGCCCATTGATATAACCTCGTAAGTACAGGGCCTTCAGGTGTCTGTAGCTCCTTTCACGTGGCTTCTCAAAGATAACCGGCCGTGGGCCGCGATCAAGTTGTGCCACGTGCGCACCGTCTAATCCTGGGGCACAAAACTCCACTGGAAGGATGAACACCATGTTTGTACTAGCCGATGTCTCATCATCGGCTTTCCTTTGCTTGGGGCACCACTCCATCTTTTGTGGTCGACCCTCTTCATCCAGGGTTCGTTGAATTTTCGCGGCCAGATCGGGCCGCGCCTTCCTTAGCGTGTGCAGGTATAACCTTTCAGCTTCCTCCAAGCCACGCAGTCGCTGAACCCTACGCTTTTGGGAACGGCTGAGTCCGTCAGGGCACCACCTTGGCCGGTGGTACTTGTCCTCTTCTTCTTCGTAGTCATCTTCTAACTCCTCGAGGTCTTCTTCCCGAGAGGACTCAGTTTGCTTGTTCCTAGATGGGAGAGGCCCTAGACGTTTGAACACTGACACGTCTGTTGCACCCTTCTTCTTCTGTCTACATTCTGGGCAGTTGCCGATTGTAGGCAATCGGCTCATTCCTGAATCCCAGCAGTGTTTGAAGAAAGGACAGTCCCAGTGCTTGTCCACGTCGTCTTGTTCTCTTGACCTTTCCTTGGCACGGCGCTCGTATCTCTCCTCATCGCGATCATGCCGACGGTGTCTCCTGCTAGCTAGACGATCCCTTTCATCGTCGCTGTTGTACCGCCGGCGCTGGTCGATCGACTTACATATTTGTTGAGGAGATGATCAGAGAGAGGTCGTTGATATCGCACATTCTTCACTTCTCCCTCAGTGATGTAACGTTTGCCATCGTGCCGGAGCCGATCGCGTGGAACGGCTTCCTCCTTGTCCTTGCTACGAGAGCGGCTGCCCTCGCCCTTGCCCTTACCAGAGTGGTGCCCAGGCTCGACCATGTTAACGCTCAACGAGAAACCTGGCTGGCACCCCTCGGGGTAAGCGTACTCCACCGTGTTAACGGCGGGGAAGGGGTGTGTGTCGACTTTCATGGCGTACTGGTTGAAAATTAGACGTCCTTGCTCTATCGCCATTTGGATCTGCTGACGCCACACCCTGCAGTCATTGGTGTTATGGGTGAACGTGTTATGCCATTTGCAGTATGGCTTTCCGTTCAGCTCCTGTACCGTGGGGATTTTGAGGCCTTCGGGTAACTTTAGCTGCTTCTCCTTAAGTAAGAGGTCAAAAATTTGCTCAGCTTTAGTTACGTCAAAATCAAACCCTCTGGGTGGACCTTGTGGCTTAACCCACTTGCAGGACACGGGGCTTGCCCCCCGAGTCCATTCAGCCACTGCTACTTCTTGATCTCCCGCAGACCCTTCATCTTCCTCTGCCTCAACCAGGACTACTGCACGCTTGAATTTGTCCTGGTACAGCTCTGGGTGGCGCTGTTCATATAATGACAGTTTCTGAACCATATGCGCCAGTGAAGGGTAGTCTGCTTGGGAAGCCATATCCTTGATCGGCGATGCAAGACTCACCACCACCAACTCAACTGCTTCTTTTTCAGTCAAACGAGCCGAATAGCATCGGTTTCTAACGGCCCTGAAGCGATGGACGTATTCTGACACTGTTTCTCCGCGCTTCTGGCGTACCTGTGCTAGATCGGCAATGCCAGCCTCGGAAGCTTCTGAGTGATACTGCATGTGGAATTGTTCCTCCAACTGCTTCCAAGTCCGGACCGAGTCTGGTGGTAGTGATGTGTACCACCCAAAAGCCGATCCTGTGAGGGACTGTGCGAAGAACCTCACACGTAGTGCATCTGCAGCTGAGATCGTGCCCAGCTGAGCCAAATATCGGCTTACATGCTCGATAGAGCTGGAGCCATCTGACCCACTAAACTTGGAGAATTCAGGGAGCCGATATTTGGGTGGCAGTGGGATCAAATCGTAGTCGTTGGGGTACGGCTTGGAATAGCCGATTGCTCTCCTTTTCGGCACCATGCCGAACTGGTCTCTCAAGATCGTGCTGATCTGATCCGCAGTGCTAGCTGCAGGAGTGGAGCTCTGAAGATTCGCTGGCGTGGCATACTTAGCTAGCCACGCTTGCTTCTCAAGATCTGAGCTAGCTACAGGAGTTGAGCTCTGGAGGTTCGCCGGAGTGGCGTACTTAGCTAGCCACGTCTGCTTCTCAAGATCTGATCCAGAGGCTCCTCCTGCTGTTCCGGAAGTCCCCGCTGTTGTAGCCTGGTTCGTGAGTGCCCGATTCACATCGTCTGGCACGTATGTGCACGTGTATCCGTGAGGGATCTCCTTAGGCGCCTCGTACAAGAACTGGTAATCGCTAGGATCGCCACCGATCTTGTAGACGGCGAATGCCGGTGTACTCGGCACCTACGGGTGCTGCCAGTGCTGAACGGCAGCGGCGGTGGTCGGCTCACAGGTGGTAGCTCTCCTTGGTGAGTCCCTAGAGCCGGCCCTGACGGAGAGTACTGATGCCTCAAGATTTCATGGAGCACCCGAAGGGCGACACGCTCCAAAGTGTTCACCAGGCTCTCAGAATAGCGGTGTAGCGAATGAGCTACCATGAAATTGATCTCCTGACGCAAGGACCTAGTGCGTTCTTCTGAAGGGGTGGACAGGTTCACTCCATCGAGCGCGCCTTCAGGTGTGAACCCTCTCCACCTGATGTCGTGCGAGCGGGTCCTGTGGAAAGAGCCAATGAGGTCGGCTTCGAGGATAGCTTTGACGTCGTCATACTTCTTCTTGAGCTCCTCGGGCAGATCCTCGTATGTTACTGGAGTACCTTCCGCCATCTCAGATGTAGATGGCGCTGCAGTTGATGTCGAAGACTGTCCCACCGGGCATGCCAGAATGTGTTGGCGTCCGAAACCCACCGGCGAGCTACGGCTGGCAACACGAAGAGCCGGGAACAACCTAGGGCTGCGGCTGGCCCTGGTCCCTCCGAGCGACGGCCCGCAAAGCTCCTGGTACGCACGTCCCGATGCTGGTGCAAGGGCGTGCCACCTGATCTATACCTGATCAGGAAGGTGATGGATTTGCTTCGCTAAGTTCCCTGCATGGCATACACGTAAACATTAAATACGAGCCTCAATCGGCTCTCAGGTTGTCCCGTGAATCGGCTCAAGGAGCTGATCCACCCATGACTCGTATAGGGTTTACGATCGCATGGTGGTCCTGCTTGATCAATATGAAGCTAAAACGACCTACGACGATTTAGGGTTTTCACCACATAATCGGAACATCCTACTCGTGATTGAGCCTGGCAGCCACGCACGGTGATAATAAACCGACCCTAGACAAGGCCTAAAAACCAATGTTAAGTTGAACCCCGGAACATCTTGTCTAGGGTTAGCAAATTACACCCTACGCGCTACTGGATCATTCAACCCGTTTGTAAGGCCTAACTATGTAGATATTAAACTAATCCTTGAGGAATCAAGGAGCAATCATAACGGATCGGATCTACTAAACACTGATCAAGCAAGGTGCCGCCCTTACACCTAAGAAAGGTGTAAGGACGGCTAGACGTCTAAGGGTTGCATGGACGGAAACATGTAGCACGGTAGAAACAATGCTAACCCTAACACATCTATGATAACTACGTTGCTCGCCATCAAAAAGGCTTCAGTACGAGCAACGCATGAACAACGAATAAACGTATACTGCCTAGATCGCAATCCCTCGAAACAAGGGGTCGGCGATGCGCCAAGATTGGTTTGTGATGAACGTGATTGTTGTCTTTCTCAATAACCCTAGATACATATTTATAGTCCGTAGACTTTCTAACGTGGGAATAATCCCAACCGTGCACGAGCCAAATTCTAACTAACCGACACGTATCCTACTATATTTACAGATACACGGGCAAACTAGCCCAAACTTTCTTGTACAAGGCCGGTTCACGTATTTCTTCCATGTATATTCTTCAAGCCCAATCTTGATCGCGGCCCACCTCTAATCCGGTCAAATTCTGGTGATAACATTACTACAGTACTTTGTTTTATATTTTGTGTCTTGGAAGTTGTTTACTACTGTAGCAACCTCTCCTTATCTTAGTTTTGTGTTTTGTTGTGCCAAGTAAAGTCGTTGATAGCAAGGTTCATACTAGATTTGGATTACTGCGCAGAAACAGATTTCTTTGCTGTCACGAATCTGGGCAAAATTCTCTGTAGGTAACTCAGAAAATTATGCCAATTTACGTGAGAGATCCTCAGATATGTACGCAACTTTCATTCAATTTGAGCATTTTCATTTGAGCAAGTCTGGTGCCTCAATAAAATTCGTCATTACGAACTGTTCTGTTTTTGACAGATTCTGCCTTTTATTTCGCATTGCCTGTTTTGTTATGTTCGATGGATTTTTCGATTCCGTTGACTTTCAGTAGCTTTGTGCAATGTCCAGAAGTGTTAAGAATGATTATGTCACCTCTGAACATGGATATTTTGATTGTGCACTAACTCTCTAATGAGTTGTTTTGAGTTTGGTGTGGAGGAAGTTTTGAAGGATCAAGAGAGGGAGATGCTACAACATGATCAAGGAGAGTGAAAGCTCTAAGCTTGGGGATGCCCCGGTGGTTTACCCCTGCATATATCAAGAAGACTCAAGCGTCTAAGCTTGGGGATGCCCAAGGCATCCCCTTCTTCATCGACAACATTATCAGGTTCCTCCCCTGAAACTATATTTTTATTCCGTCACATCTTATGTACTTTGCTTGGAGCGTCGGTTTGTTTTTGTTTTTTTGTTTTGTTTGAATAAAATGGATCCTAGCATTCTTTGTGTGGGAGAGAGACACTCTCCGCTGTTGCATATGGACAAATATGTCCTTAGGCTTTACTCATAATATTCATGGCGAAGTTTCTTCTTCGTTAAATTGTTATATGGTTGGAATTGGAAAATGATACATGTAGTAGTTGCTAAAATTTCTTGGATAATGTGATACTTGGCAATTGTTGTGCTCATGTTTAAGCTCTTGCATCATATACTTTGCACCTATTAATGAAGAAATACATAGAGCATGCTAAAATTTGGTTTGCATATTTGGTCTCTCTAAGGTCTAGATAATTTCTAGTATTGAGTTTGAACAACAAGGAAGACGGTGTAGAGTCTTATAATGTTTTCAATATGTCTTTTATGTGAGTTTTGCTGCACCGGTTCATCCTTGTGTTTGTTTCAAATAGCCTTGCTAGCCTAAACCTTGTATCGAGAGGGAATACTTCTCATGCATCCAAATACTTGAGCCAACCACTATGCCATTTGTGTCCACCATACCTACCTACTACATGGTATTTCTCCGCCATTCCAAAGTAAATTGCTTGAGTGCTACCTTTAAAATTTCTAATCCTCTACCTTTGCAATATATAGCTCATGGGACAAATAGCCTAAAAACTATTGTGGTATTGAATATGTACTTATGCACTTTATCTCTTATTAAGTTGCTTGTTGTGCGATAACCATGTTCCTGGGGACGCCATCAACTACTCTTTGTTGAATATCATGTGAGTTGCTATGCATGTTTGTCTTGTCTGAAGTAAGGGAGATTTACCACTAAAATGGTTAGAGCATTGCATGTTGTTAGAGAAGAACATTGGGCCGCTAACTAAAGCCATGATCCATGGTGGAAGTTTCAGTTTTGGACATATATCCTCAATCTCATATGAGAAAATTAATTGTTGCTACATGCTTATGCATAAAAGAGGAGTCCATTATCTGTTGTCTATGTTGTCCCGGTATGAATGTCTAAGTTGAGAATAATCAATAGCGAGAAATCCGATGCGAGCTTTCTCCTTAGACCTTTGTACAGGCGGCATAGAGGTACCCCTTTGTGACACTTGGTTAAAACATGTGCATTGCGATGATAATCCAGGTAATCCGAGCTAATTAGGACAAGGTGCAGGCACTATTAGTATACTATGCATGAGGCTTGCAACTTGTAAGATATAATTTACATAACACATATGCTTTATTACTACCGTTGACAAAATTGTTTCTTGTTTTCAAAATCAAAGCTCTAGCACAAATATAGCAATCGATGCTTTCCTCTTTGAAGGACCATTCTTTTACTTTTATTGTTGAGTCAGTTCACCTATCTCTCTCCACCTCAAGAAGCAAACACTTGTGTGAACTGTGCATTGATTCCTACATATTTGGATATTGCACTTGTTATATTACTTTACATTGACAATATCCATGAGATATACATGTTATAAGTTGAAAGCAACCGCTGAAACTTCATCTTCCTTTGTGTTGCTTCAATGCCTTTACTTTGAATTATTGCTTTATGAGTTAACTCTTATGCAAGACTTATTGATGCTTGTCTTGAAGTACTATTCATGAAAAGTCTTTGCTATATGATTCATTTGTTTACTCATGTCATTTACATTGTTTTGATCGCTGCATTCATTACATATGCTTACAATAGTATGATCAAGGTTATGATGGCATGTCACTCCAGAAATTATCTTTGTTTATCGTTTACCTGCTCGGGACGAGCAGAAACTAAGCTTGGGGATGCTGATACGTCTCCGACGTATCGATAATTTCTTATGTTCCATGCCACATTATTGATGATATCTACATGTTTTATGCACACTTTATGTCATATTCGTGCATTTTCTGGAACTAACCTATTAACAAGATGCCGAAGTGCCAGTTGCTGTTTTCTGCTGTTTTTGGTTTCAGAAATCCTAGTAAAGAAATATTCTCGGAATTGGATGAAATCAACGCCCAGGGTCCTATTTTGCCACGAAGCTTCCAGAACACCGGAGAGTCAACGAAGTGGGGCCACGAGGCAGCCAGGAGGGTAGGCGGCGCGGCCCCACCCTTGGCCGCGCCGACCTATCTCCTGGGCCCCTCGCGACGCCCCCTGACCTACCCTTCCGCCTACAAATAGCCTTCGTCGCGAAACCCCCAGTACCGAGAGCCACGATACGGAAAACCTTCCAGAGACGCCGCCGCCGCCAATCCCATCTCGGGGGATTCAGGAGATCGCCTCCGGCACCCTGCCGGAGAGGGGAATCATCTCCCGGAGGACTCTACGCCACCATGGTCGCCTCCGGAGTGATGTGTGAGTAGTCTACCCCTGGACTATGGGTCCATAGCAGTAGCTAGATGGTTGTCTTCTCCTCATTGTGCTTAATTGTCGGGTCTTGTGAGCTGCCGAACATGATCAAGATCATCTATCTGTAATTCTATATGTTGTGTTTGTTGGGATCCGATGAATAGAGAATACTATGTTATGTTGATTATCAATTTATATCTATGTGTTGTTTATGATCTTGCATGCTCTCCGTTACTAGTAGATGCTCTGGCCAAGTTGATGCTTGTAACTCCAAGAGGGGGTATTTATGCTCGATAGTGGGTTCATGTCTCCGTGAATCTGGGGGAGTGACAGAAACCTCTAAGATTATGGATGTGCTGTTGCCACTAGGGATAAAACATTGATGCTATGTCCGAGGATGTAGTTATTGATTACATTACGCACCATACTTAATGCAATTGTCTATTGTTTTCAACTTAATACTGGAAGGGGTTCGGATGATAACCTGAAGGTGGACTTTTTAGGCATAGATGCATGCTGGATAGCGGTCTATGTACTTTGTCGTAATGCCCAATTAAATCTCACTATACTCATCATAATATGTATGTGCATGGTCATGCCCTCTTTATTTGTCAATTGCCCAACTGTAATTTGTTCACCCAACATGTTGTTTATCTTATGGGAGAGACACCTCTAGTGAACTGTGGACCCCGGTCCAATTCTCTTTACTGAAATACAATCTACTGCAATACTGTTCTACTATTTTCTGCAAACAATCATCATCCACACTATACATCTAATCCTTTGTTACAGCAAGCCGGTGAGATTGACAACCTCACTGTTTTGTTGGGGCAAAGTACTTGGTTTGTGTTGTGGAGGTTCCACGTTGGCGCCGGAATCCCTGGTGTTGCACCGCACTACATCTCGCCGCCATCAACCTTCAACGTGCTTCTTGGCTCCTACTGGTTCGATAAACCTTGGTTTCATACTGAGGGAAAGCTTGCCGCTGTACGCATCACACCTTCCTCTTGGGGTTACCAACGGACGCGTGATGTACGCGTATCAGAGGGCGGCGGCCGTGGCTGTCTCCTCATCATAGTTTTCGGGTACGACGTCCTCTGATACGTCTCCGACGTATCTATAATTTCTGATGTTCCATGCTTGTTTTATGACATTACCTACATGTTTTGTTCACACTTTATGATGATTTTATGCGTTTTCCGGAACTAACCTATTGACGAGATGCCGAAGTGCCAGTTCCTGTTTTCTGCTGTTTTTGGTTTCAGAAATCCTAGTAAGGAAATATTCTCGGAATTGAACGAAATCAACGCCCAGAATCTTAAAATTCCACGAAGCTTCCAGAACACCCGAGAGGGGCCAGAGGAGGGCCCTAGGGGCCCCACACGTGTGGGCGGCGCGGCCCAAGGGGGGGCGCGTCCCCCTACTGTGTGGCGGCTCTGTGGCCCCTCCGACTCCGCCTCTTCGCCTATTTAGGCCTCCCTGACCTAAAACATCGACACCGATTGACGAAACCCGAGAAAACCTTCTAGAGCCACCGCCATCGCGAAACTCCAATTCGGGGGACAGAAGTCTCTATTCCGGCACCCTGCCGGGACGGGGAATTGCCCCCGGAAGCCGTCTCCACCGCCATCTTCACCGCCATCGCTGCCTCCATGATGAGGAGGGAGTAATTCACCCCCGGGGCTAAGGGCTCTGCTGTAGCTATGTGGTTCATCTCTCTCTTTGTGATCTAGTTGAATATCATCTATGTGCTACTCTAGTGATGTTATTAAAGTAGTCTATTCCTCCTCCATGATGTAATGTTGACAGTGTGTGCATCATGAAGTACTTGGTATATGCTATGATTGTGATCTCTTGTAGATTATGAAGTTAACTATTACTATGATGGTATTGATGTGATTTATTCCTCCTTTCATAGCTTGATGGTAACAGTGTGCATGCTATGTTAGTACTTGGTATAATTGTGTTGATCTATCATGCACTCTAAGGTTAATTAAATATGAACATCGAATGTTGTGGAGCTTGTTAACTCCGGCATTGAGGTGCTCTTGTAGCCCTACGCAATTAGTGGTGTTCATCATCCAACAAGAGAGTGTAGAGTGGTTTTATTATGTGATCAATGTTGAGAGTGTCCACTAGTGAAAGTAGGATCCCTAGGCCTTGTTTCCAAACATCGAATCTCCGTTTGTTTACTGTTCCGTTGCATGTTTACTCGCTGCCATATTTTATTCATATTGCTATTGCCACTCATATTCATCCATATCATTTGCATCTCACTATATCTTCGCCGAACTAGTGCACCTATACATCTGACAAGTGTATTAGGTGTGTTGGGGACACAAGAGACTTCTTGCATTATGATCGCAGGGTTGCTTGAGAGGGATATCTTTGACCTCTTCCTCCCTGAGTTCGATAAACCTTGGGTGATTCACTTAAGGGAAACTTGCTGTTGTTCTACAAACCTCTGCTCTTGGAGTCCCAACACTGTCTACAGGAAAAGGAGTGTGCGTAGACATCGAGCTATTTTCTGGCGCCGTTGCCGGGGAGGAAAGGTAAAAGGTACTCACACTCCGGATCTCGGCTACTAAGCTATTTTCCAGCTCCGTTGTAAGTACTCGAAGCTATTTCCTTTAGATCCTGCAATTGCATCTTTTTGTTTCTTGTTTTACACTAGTAAGGCATAATGGAAAACAACTATGAGCTTTTTAATTTATTTCCTAAGTTAAGACATGAATTGTGTGATGCGAAAATTAAAGAACCTATGGAACCTCATTTGCATGCTAGTAGCAATGTTATTAGTATGAACGCAATCACTGCTAATGCTATGGAGAAGTCTAAGCTTGGGGAAGCTAGTTTTTGTGATCTTTTTAGCTTCCCACCTTTAGGGGAGAAAATTTGCTCTGATAATGCTTTATCTCCCATATGCGATAACTCTAATGATGCTTGTGATATTTTAAATCCACCAACTGCAAGTACTGCTTTCGAGATACCCATGAAAATTATTGAACGTGTTATAGATAACCGCTATGAAGGGGATGGAACTGTCCATCCTGGAGATCATTCTTGTTTTTGCAAGAATGATGCGGGTTATTCAAGTGTGCAGATATCTCTATGGATGAAGTGAGGAAGAAACTATTCTCTATTTCGCTGTCTGGTAAAGCGGCGCATTGGTATAAATTGCTGAAGAATAGTTATTCTCTTGGTTGGGAGGAAATTGTATCTCTCTTTTATTCTATATTTTATCCTCCTCATGAAGTGCATATTGATAGGAATTACATTTATAACTTTTATCCTCGTGATGGAGAGAGTATTTCTCAAGCATGGGGGAGATTGAAGTCACTAATGCTCAAATGTCCCATTCATGAGCTCCCCCGTAATGTTATTATTAACAATTTTTATGCGAGGCTTTCAGGACATCACAAGGACTATCTAGATGCCTGTTCGGAGGGATCTTTCACAAGCAAGGAGGTTGAAGCTAGGTGGGATCTTCTTGATCGGATTGAGGAGAATGCTGAAGATTGGGAGAACAACAAGGGTAAAGAGTCAGGTATAAATTATGATTATGAATGCATTGAAGCTTTTATGGATGCTGATAAATTTCGAAATATGAGCGCTACTTATGGTCTTGACTCTCAAGTTGCTGCAAATCTTTATAAAGCCTTTGCTTCTCATTTTGAATTTCCTAAGAAGAATTTTGATAAGTATCATGAACCTTTTAAAGATGCTTGCATGAAGGATGAAATTGTTGTTAATGATTGCAATAAACATGCTCAAACTCCTAAGAATGCTATTTCCTATAAGCATGTTAATTTTTGTGGAATGCATAGACCCTGTGGAATTAATCAAATCGAAGATGAATATTGTATCCATCATATTAATGAAAGAACTAGAAAGTGGTCTAGGGCTCTAGATGATCTTGGTAAAAAAGTTTGTGCCCTCTATCCTTTTATTTGTGAACTTTGCCATAGAGTGGGTCATTTTAATTTTCAATGCTCATCCAATGATAATTTGAACCCCATTAGTGCTGCAAGTTTGTATTGTGATGACGAAATTACTCCTAATCAGCATGATGAACTTACTTTATTTTTGTTGTGTGAAGAGTTATCAAGAAAAATCTCTTTGTTACATATGAGTGATCTTGATATTGATGATGTTCTGCATGGGTGTTTTTCTTATTGCATTGATAATTGCCATACAAATACTTACGTACAAAATATTTTAGAAGATGACTGATACGTCTCCGACGTATCGATAATTTCTTATGTTCCATGCCACATTATTGATGATATCTACATGTTTTATGCACACTTTATGTCATATTCGTGCATTTTCGGGAACTAACCTATTAACAAGATGCCGAAGTGCCAGTTGCTGTTTTCTGCTGTTTTTGGTTTCAGAAATCCTAGTAAGGAAATATTCTCGGAATTGGACGAAATCAACGCCCAGGGTCCTATTTTGCCACGAAGCTTCCAGAAGACCGAAGAGTCAACGAAGTGGGGCCACGAGGTGGCCAGGAGGGCAGGCGGCGCGGCCCCACCCTTGGCCGCGCCGCCCTATCTCTGGGCCCTCGCGTCGCCCCCTGACCTACCCTTCCGCCTACTTAAAGCCTTCGTCGCGAAACCCCAGCATCGAGAGCCACGATACGGAAAACCTTCCGAGAGACGCCGCCGCCGCCAATCCCATCTCGGGATTCGGAGATCGCCTCCGGCACCACCGGAGAGGGGAATCATCTCCCGGAGGACTCTACGCCGCCATGGTCGCCTCCGGAGTGATGTGTGAGTAGTCTACCCCTGGACTATGGGTCCATAGCAGTAGCTAGATGGTTGTCTTCTCCTCATTGTGCTTAATTGTCGGGTCTTGTGAGCTGCCGAACATGATCAAGATCATCTATCTGTAATTCTATATGTTGTGTTTGTTGGGATCCGATGAATAGAGAATACCATGTTATGTTGATTATCAATTTATATCTATGTGTTGTTTATGATCTTGCATGCTCTCCGTTATTAGTAGAGGCTCGGCCAAGTTTTTGCTATTAACTCCAAGAGGGAGTATTTATGCTCGATAGTGGGTTCATGTCTCAGTGAACTGGGAAGTGACGAGAAATCTCTAAGATTATGGATGTCTTGTTGCCACTAGGGATAAAACATTGGTGCTATGTTCGAGGATGTAGTTCTTGATTACATTACACGCAATACTTAATGCAATTGTCTGTTGTTAGCAACTTAACACTGGAAGGGGTTCGGATGATAACTTTGAAGGTGGACTTTTAGGCATAGATGCATCTTTGGATAGCGGTCTATGTACTTTGTCGTAATGCCCAATTAAATCTCACTATACTCATCATAATATGTATGTGCATGGTCATGCCCTCTTTATTTGTCAATTGCCCAACTATAATTTGTTCACCCAACATGCTGTTTATCTTATGGGAGAGACACCTCTAGTGAACTGTGGACCCCGGTCCAATTCTCTATACTGAAATACAATCTACTGCAATACTTGTTCTACTGTTTTCTGCAAACAATCATCATCCACACTATACATCTAATCCTTTGTTACAGCAAGCCAGTGAGATTGACAACCTCGCTGTTTTGTTGGGGCAAAGTACTTGGTTTGTGTTGTGGAGGTTCCACGTTGGCGCCGGAATCCCTGGTGTTGCGCCGCACTACATCTCGCCGCCATCAACCTTCAACGTGCTTCTTGACTCCTACTGGTTCGATAAACCTTGGTTTCTACTGAGGGAAACTTGCCGCTGTGCGCATCACACCTTCCTCTTGGGGTTCCCAACGGACGCGTGTCGAACGAAAAGACAATACGTCAACCACGCGCATCAAGCAAATTTCTGGCGCCGTTGCCGGGGAGATCAAGACACGCTGCAAGGGGAGTCTCCACATCCCAATCTCTTTACTTTGTTTTTGTCTTGCTTAGTTTTATTTACTACTTTGTTTGCTGCACTAAATCAAAATACAAAAAAATTAGTTGCTAGTTTTACTTTATTTACTATCTTGTTTGCTATATCAAAAACACACAAAAATTAGTTAATTGCATTTACTTTATCTAGTTTGTTTTATTTACTACTGCTAAAATGGGTACTCCTGAAAATACTAAGTTGTGTGACTTCACAACCACAAATAATAATGATTTCTTATGCACACCTATTGCTCCACCTGCTACTACAGCAGAATTCTTTGAAATTAAACCTGCTTTACTGAATCTTGTTATGCGAGAGCAATTTTCTGGTGTTAGTTCTGATGATGCTGCTGCCCATCTCAATAATTTTGTTGAATTGTGTGAAATGCAAAAGTATAAAGATGTAGATGGTGACATTATAAAATTAAAATTGTTCCCTTTCTCATTAAGAGGAAGAGCTAAAGATTGGTTGCTATCTCTGCCTAAGAATAGTATTGATTCATGGACTAAATGCAAGGATGCTTTTATTGGTAGATATTATCCCCCTGCTAAAATTATATCTTTGAGGAGTACCATAATGAATTTTAAACAATTGGATACTGAGCATGTTGCACAAGCATGGGAAAGAATGAAATCTTTGGTTAAAAATTGCCCAACCCATGGACTGACTACTTGGATGATCATCCAAACCTTTTATGCAGGACTGAATTTCTCTTCGCGGAACCTATTGGATTCAGCTGCTGGAGGTACCTTTATGTCCATCACTCTTGGTGAAGCAACAAAGCTTCTTGATAATATGATGATTAATTACTCTGAATGGCACACGGAAAGAGCTCCACAAGGTAAGAAGGTAAATTCTGTCGAAGAAACCTCTTCCTTGAGTGATAAGATTGATGCTATTATGTCTATGCTTGTGAATGATAGGAATAATGTTGATCCTAATAATTTTCCGTTAGCTTCATTGGTTGCACAAGAAGAACATGTTGATGTAAACTTCCTTAAAAATAACAATTTCAACAACAATGATTACCAGAACAATTCTAGTAACAACTATAGGCCATATCCTTATAATAATGGCAACAGCTATGGTAATTCTTATGGGAATTCTTACAACAATAATAGGAACACACCCCCTGGACTTGAAGCCATGCTTAAAGAATTTATTAGTACACAAACTGCTTTTAACAAATCTGTTGAAGAAAAGCTTGGGAAAATTGATATACTTGCTTCTAAAGTCGATAGTCTTGCTGCTGATGTTGATATTTTGAAATCGAAAGTTATGCCTAATGAAAATCATCATAATAAAATTACTACTACAGCAAATGCCATCCAAGTTAGAATTAATGAGAATATAAGATTGATGGCCGAATTGCGTGCTAGGTGGGAAAGAGAAGAAAATGAAAAAGAAGATAATATAGCTAAAGTTTGGACTATTACCACCACTAGTAATGCTAATGCTACACAAGTTGCTGCACCTCCTACTATTAATGGTAAAATAATTGGTGTTAGCAATGTTTCCACTTCTAATGCAAAGCGCGAAAAACTACCCGAAACTGCTAAAACTGCTGAAACTGCTTGTGATAAAGCTGCTGAAATTTTTTCCAACATTGGGGATGATGATCCCATTTCTTTAGATTATAATGGTTTGAATTTTGATGATTGCCACATCTCTGAAGTTATAAAGTTCTTAAAAAACTTGCTAAAAGTCCTAATGCTAGTGCTATAAATTTGGCCTTCACGAAACATATTACAAATGCTCTCATAAAAGCTAGAGAAGAGAAACTAGAACGCGAAGCTTCTATTCCTAGGAAGCTAGAGGATGGTTGGGAGCCCATCATTAAGATGAAGGTCAATGACTTTGATTGTAATGCTTTATGTGATCTTGGTGCAAGTATTTCCGTTATGCCTAAGAAAATTTATAATATGCTTAACTTGCCACCATTGAAAAATTGTTATTTGGATGTTAATCTTGCTGATCATTCTACAAAGAAACCTTTGGGGAAAGTTGATAATGTTCGCATTACCGTTAACAATAACCTTGTCCCCGTTGATTTTGTTGTGTTGGATATTGAATGCAATGCATCTTGTCCCATTATATTGGGAAGAACTTTTCTTGGTAGTGTTGGTGCTTTCATGGATATGAAGGAAAGGTAATATTAAATATCAATTTCCTCTCAAGAAAGGTATGGAACACTTCCCTAGAAAGAGAATGAAGTTACCTTTTGATTCTATTATTAGAACAAATTATGATGTTGACACTTCGTCTCTTGATAATACTTGATATACACTTTCTGCGCCTAGCTGAAAGGCGTTAAAGAAAAGCGCTTATGGGAGACAACCCATGTTTTTTACTACAGTACTTTGTTTTTATTTTGTGTCTTGGAAGTTGTTTACTACTGTAGAAACCTCTCCTTATCTTAGTTTAGTGTTTTGTTGTGCCAAGTAAAGTCGTTGATAGTAAGGTTCATACTAGATTTGGATTACTGCGCAGAAACAGATTTCTTTGCTGTCACGAATCTGGGCAAAATTCTCTGTAGGTAACTCAGAAAATTATGCCAATTTACGTGAGTGATCCTCAGATATGTACGCAACTTTCATTCAATTTGAGAATTTTCATTTGAGCAAGTCTGGTGCCTCAATAAAATTCGTCAATACGAACTGTTCTGTTTTGACAGATTCTGCCTTTTATTTCGCATTGCCTGTTTTGTCATGTTCGATGGATATTTCGATTCCATTGACTTTCAGTAGCTTTGTGCAATGTCCAGAAGTGTTAAGAATGATTATGTCACCTCTGAACATGTATATTTTGATTGTGCACTAACCCTCTAATGAGTTGTTTTGAGTTTGGTGTGGAGGAAGTTTTCAAGGATCAAGAGAGGGAGATGATACAACATGATCAAGGAGAGTGAAAGCTCTAAGCTTGGGGATGCCCCGGTGGTTCACCCCTGCATATATCAAGAAGACTCAAGCGTCTAAGCTTGGGGATGCCCAAGGCATCCCCTTCTTCATCGACAACATTATCAGGTTCCTCCCCTGAAACTATATTTTTATTCCATCACATCTTATGTGCTTTGCTTGGAGCGTCGGTTTGTTTTTGTTTTTGTTTTGTTTGAATAAAATGGATCCTAGCATTCTTTGTGTGGGAGAGAGACACGCTCTGCTGTAGCATATGGACAAGTATGTCCTTAGGCTCTACTCATAATATTCATGGCAAAGTTTCTTCTTCGTTAAATTGTTGTATGGTTGGAAACGGGAAATGTTGCATGTGGTAGTGTATAATAAAATAATTGTAGAACATTGAGCTTTGGTAACTTGATTCTTTGCAAATGTTTTGAGATATTTAGATGGTAAGGCTTGCTGGATAAATAAGTTAAAATTAGTAGTGGATTGTTGTCTTTAAGCTTGTGCCGTACTACAAACTCTATTTAAATAGTTGAAGGCGTAGTTGGACTTGATAGCTTTCCATGTCTGAGAGTTCATCGTAATAACTAAGTTGTGCTGAAGGTCGAGGGAGCTAGCGGGGTACTTGTGCCACCGTGAATGGCCCTCCTTGGAGTAAATTTTAATCATGCTCTTAATGATGAACGTGCTAGTTGTTTGCAATAAGCTTGTGAGTTCTTTTTGACTAATGTTAAGCTATGGTTTTTGGCACTTCCACCATCCAAATTTGCTAGCCTCTTCGGTACTGTGCATTGCCTTTTGCTCACATTGAGAATTGTGCATACTTCGCCGGTACATCCAAACCCGTGGGAGAACTTTCTCTTGTTCTCCTACACATAAGCCCATACATCTCCTCAAAACAGCCACCATACCTACCTATCACAGCATTTCCATAGCTGTTCCGAGATATATTGCCATGCAACATCCATTTTTTACATTACATGCCATGTTGTCATTTATTATTTATATATTGCTTTGCATGATCATATACAGCTGATGTGTGGTTTACCCATGTTACGCTAGATCATTGCACATCCTGCTACACTGGCAGAGGCATACAGTTTCATACATCATGTTTCATTCGTTATGAGTTATTTGTACCAAAAAGTGTGTTGTCATATTAGGATGTTGCCCCTAAAAATGAAAAGAGCCGTGGAGGCCATCAAAAAGAAAAAAATGAAAAGAAAAAAATGAAAAGAAAGAAGAAAAAAAAGAAAAAAAGAAAGAGAAAAAAAAAGAAAAAAGAAAAAAAAGAGAATAAAGAAAAAGGGGGCAGCATTACTATCTTTTATCCACACTTGTGCTCATGTTTTAGCACCCGCATTATTCATAGTCATCATTTGTGCTCATGTTTAGCACCTACATTCATATGAGAGAGTTTTCATGTTTTACTAGTATAACTATGTGGGGAATTTACACTATAGAACTTGGGTTGTATATTCCAATGATGAGCCTCCTCAAAAGTGCTCTAGGTCTTCGTGAGCAACCGAGTTGGATGCACCCCCACTAGTTCCATTGGAGAGCTTTCATACACATATAGCTCTATGTGCATCCGTTGCATGGCAATCACTACTCCTTGCATAGCATCGATCATAAGGCTTCCTCTTGTCTAATGGTCATTTATAGCTTTGCAAGCCTTTCTTCCATTTGGCCTTCCAAACCCCCATTAACGTTCTTTATGCCATAACATCCTGGTGCTAATACCAAATGCTTGCGCTCACCGGTTGAGTAGACTTCGAAACAGTTGATTCATGACGTTCATGTTTATGTTTACTTGACTGAATCCTTCTTATGTTGTGAAAATTTACTTGATGCTTGGAATGAAGGATAGAACTTCTATGCTGAATACTTAATACATCTTTAATGAACTTTGTACGGTTGCATGTCTTTAAAGAAATAGTTCATGAAAACTTCTAGCTTGTCTAACTCTTGCATTATCATCTCTTATATCAATATAGATACTTGCTTTGAATGATTTGATCTCAGCTCATATGCTTTACAATAGTATGATCAAGGTTATGATGGCATGTCACTCCAGAAATTATCTTTGTTTATCGTTTACCTGCTCGGGACGAGCAGGAACTAAGCTTGGGGATGCTGATATGTCTCCGACGTATCGATAATTTCTTATGTTCCATGCCACATTATTGATGATATCTACATGTTTTATGCACACTTTATGTCATATTCGTGCATTTTCTGGAACTAACCTATTAACAAGATGCCGAAGTGCCAGTTGTTGTTTTCTGCTGTTTTTGGTTTCAGAAATCCTAGTAAGGAAATATTCTCGGAATTGGACGAAATCAACGCCCAGGGTCCTATTTTGCCACGAAGCTTCCAGAAGACCGAAGAGCAACAAAGTGGGGCCACGAGGTGGCCAGGAGGGCAGGCGGCGCGGCCCCACCCTTGGCCGCGCCGCCCTGTCTCCCCGGGGCCCTCGCGTGCGCCGCCTGACCTACCCTTCCGCCTACTTAAAGCCTTCGTCGCGAAACCCCCAGTACCGAGAGCCACGATACGGAAAACCTTCCAGAGACGACGCCGCCGCCAATCCCATCTTGGGGGATTCAGGAGATCGCCTCCGGCACCCTGCCGGAGAGGGGAATCATCTCCCGGAGGACTCTACGCCGCCATGGTCGCCTCCGGAGTGATGTGTGAGTAGTCTACCCCTGGACTATGGGTCCATAGCAGTAGCTAGATGGTTGTCTTCTCCTCATTGTGCTTAATTGTCGGGTCTTGTGAGCTGCCGAACATGATCAAGATCATCTATCTGTAATTCTATATGTTGTGTTTGTTGGGATCCGATGAATAGAGAATACCATGTTATGTTGATTATCAATTTATATCTATGTGTTGTTTATGATCTTGCATGCTCTCCGTTATTAGTAGAGGCTCTGGCCAAGTTTTTGCTATTAACTCCAAGAGGGAGTATTTATGCTCGATAGTGGGTTCATGTCTCCATTGAATGCAGGGAAGTGACAGAAATCTCTAAGATTATGGATGTGCTGTTGCCACTAGGGATAGAACATTGGTGCTATGTTCGAGGATGTAGTTACTGAATACATTACGCGCAATACTTAATGCAATTGTCTGTTGTTAGCAACTTAATACTGGAAGGGGTTCGGATGATAACCTGAAGGTGGACTTTTTAGGCATAGATGCATGCTGGATAGCGGTCTATGTACTTTGTCGTAATGCCCAATTAAATCTCACTATACTCATCATAATATGTATGTGCATGGTCATGCCCTCTTTATTTGTCAATTGCCCAACTGTAATTTGTTCACCCAACATGCTGTTTATCTTATGGGAGAGACACCTCTAGTGAACTGTGGACCCCGGTCCAATTCTCTATACTGAAATACAATCTACTGCAATACTTGTTCTACTGTTTTCTGCAAACAATCATCATCCACACTATACATCTAATTCTTTGTTACAGCAAGCTAGTGAGATTGACAACCTCGCTGTTTCGTTGGGGCAAAGTACTTGGTTTGTGTTGTGCAGGTTCCACGTTGGCGCCGGAATCCCTGGTGTTGCGCCGCACTACATCTCGCTGCCATCAACCTTCAACGTGCTTCTTGGCTCCTACTGGTTCGATAAACCTTGGTTTCTACTGAGGGAAACTTGCCGCTGTGCGCATCACACCTTCCTCTTGGATTTCCCAACGGACGCGTGTCGAACGAAAAGACAATACGTCAACCACGCGCATCAATGACACCCTACCAAAATATGATAGGACCGCTGTGTGTTTTGAACTTATTAATGAAGGGATTTCTATTTTCGTGCCCTCGCTTCCTTAGTTGTGCTCAGTTTTCCCCAGCTCCTTAGTTTTTCCTCAGTTTTCCCCAAGTCCTTGTTTGAAACCCGCAGAAGCAGCTCCGACGGCAGGAATCCGTTAAGTTGACCGTTCCGTGCTGACGAGTGGGGTCGTGTTGTTTGTGGGGTCGCGTCGAGTGGGGCTAGTAGGAAGGAACCGCGTGGGACAGGACGAGACCATGTTTGTGTGGCCGTAGCGTGTGTGGCCATAGCGTGTGGGGCCGTAGCGTGTGGAGCCGCGTGGGTCCGGGACGTGGGCACGAGTGGTTTCTGTCTCTTTCGCCCAGATTAGCAGTTTTCAATGTACCTTTTTCCTCTCTCTCGCTCGATGACATAGGCATCCCCAATGGGCCTGCCGAAGATAGTACCCGGGGTTTATTGAAGGCCCACTACCCGAGGAATGAGAAGATTCGGAAGCCCAAGATATTGTTAAGGGAAGTTAGAGTTGTAATAGGAAAGCATTATTTGTAATCTTGCGGGATGAGTTAGAAACCTTCCCGGACTCTGTAACTTGTACAATACAAATCCCTCGGCTCCTCCTCCTATATAAGGGGGAGTCGAGGGACAAAGAAAGCATCGAATCATTGTTTCTCAAGCCCTAGTTTCATAATCGTCGAGTACTTTTCGGCTGAAACCTTCGAGATCTACTTGCCCTCTACTTCCAACTAAACCCTAGTCTACAACCCGCAGGCATTGACAAGTTAATACCTTGTCAATTGGCGCCGTCTGTGGGAACTAGAGGCGTCAAGGATCCGATCTCGATGGCACGTTCAAGATCGTCGACTTCATCAACCGCAAGCAACGCGATGGATCGAGGTAAACAGATCGCAACTGGTCTTGTCGATTTTGTTCCTCACCCGCCCTCCCGTTTGGATGCATATGCGTATCTGGAGGAGCCTATGGAGATGACATTCGGAAGATTTCACTTTCGCGTCGAGAAAGAGGGATCGTATCGTGTCGAAATTCCGATTTCGTCGGGATCGTCGGCAGTCGATTCCGATTTTTCAAGCTATACATCGTCAACCGAATCAGGAGAGGAAGAAACTTCGACGTCACGCTTCATCAGCACCAGGGCAAGAGAAAAACTTGCCAAGATCTTCAGCGACATGTCGTTTGAGTCATCTGCGGACTCCTATATAAGCGATGGCTCAAGCAGTGTCGACAGCTACGACTTCATCGACAAATCTACTACAGTGGGCAAGGTCTTCGCCAATCTTCATGATGGCGTCACCAAACCCAACATAGATCTGAATACAAAGTATCATCAGATTTATGTCATCGGAGAGCCAAGTCGTGATCAGGAGGAAACATCTGAGGCTTTCGACGATTTGGGAAATCCATACGTTGATCCCTCTGATTTACGGCGAGGCCTAGGCAATAAATATATCGGGCCACAGCCGCGAGATAGAGTCCAACTTCCGCAAGCAGCATGGGATAGAGCCGCAAGAGCTATGGATGGCTCAGAACCAATGGCCACCACAGCCACGCCAGAAGAATTACAAGCATATCAATATAGGCTCGCACGAGCTGCAAGGGAATTGGAAAAACAGACAACTGAGTTAAACAGAAGAAAGGAGGCAGCCTCTGCATCAAGTAGGCGCAGGGCAGAGCTGAGTCGACAATCTAGAACTTCGGGTGATAGCCACAGGGAAGCTCGGAACAGAGCAAGATCAAGGTTACAAAACGTACCTGAAGGAGAAAGAGAGCACTTGGTTCAAAACCTCGACATGTCTTTTATGTCGATAGACACGAGAGGAAACATCATACCCAAGACACCAGAAGCTGGGTATATGGCGACACAAGCTTTCATCCTTGCATCTAGACCACCCCCAGGAGATCCAAGGGAGGCATTGTATAACATGGCAATGGCAGGAGTTGGAGCCATGGGGACGGCGTTTGTGTCAACACCTCCCGAAGGAACAGCAAGGCAAAATAGTCCACGACCTGCGGCAGCAACAGCAGCAGCTCCTGAAGGACCAAGTGGAGCAAGGGACACGGCAGCACAAGCAAGGGTTGACAGAGCGCGACAAAGCAGAAGGGAACATCGGCAGTCCCCAGAGCTAAACGACGAGGATATGTGTGGTTTGCCATGCTTCACAAGGAGAGTTCGAAAAACTCGGGTCCCTTCGGGATTCAAGTTACCTGATAACTTCAAGAAATTCGACGGCCTTCAAGATCCAGAGGATTGGCTAGTTGATTATCTCGAGACGGTGAAACTCACAGGAGGAACCAGAGCAACAGCTATGCAAAGCATCCAGGTGCATTTGAGTGGAGCCGCACGATCTTGGATAAAGAAACTTCCTCCAGGATCTATCGACAGCTGGGATAGCTTCGAGGATGTGTTCGTCAAGAACTTCCGGTCCACATGTAAAAAACCTGCGTCATTAGAGGAACTAAGAGCGTGCCGACAAAAGCCAGACGAGCCAATGAGAAAATATATCCGAAGGTGGAATATCATCAAAAACTCGGCAGAAAATATATCTGACGAGAGAGCAATAGATGCGTTTGTCGCAGGGATCAGGCGTGGAGATTTT
The DNA here is from genome assembly GCF_019359855.2 of Lolium perenne. Lineage (NCBI taxonomy): Eukaryota > Viridiplantae > Streptophyta > Magnoliopsida > Poales > Poaceae > Lolium > Lolium perenne. The sequence continues at coordinate 36,894 of NW_027248968.1, read as the reverse complement.
GTCGAGGATTTGGGGAGGACCAATCCAAAGACAGTATCTGCACTAATGGAAATAGCAAACAGATGGGCAGATGGAGAAGATGATGTTCACAACAAGCGGCATAGGTCGCCAGAGGAAGACCGCGGTCGAAATTATCAACCAAGGCGACGATTTCCTCGGCAGTACTCGAGCTATGACGCTCCAGGTCAAATCTCGGCTGGCTTCCGAGCAAGCGCCGGAGGAAATAACAGAGATGATTACCAGAGAAGCAATGAGCAACGAGGCGACAATAGAGACGACTCTCGAAACAATAGGCAAATAGCGGGCCAAGGTTCCAGAGGCCTTTCGTGTCTCCCGAAGAGATGATGAACGGGCCGTGTCAGATGCACTTTTTCCTCGATAGCAACGGAAAAAGACAGTCAGGACATCTGCAGAAGGATTGTCGCAATTTCCAGGCAATGCTAAGGTATGCAGGGCATGCTAATGCTCAGGCAGCACAGAGAAATCCTCGGGAACCCAGGAGTGAGATTCACTTGCCACCTCCTCCCGCGATTACGGACGACAATCGACATCAGCTCAGAATAGCGGCAGCACCTCCACCACCGCCTTACGTGGATCCTAACTCTAACGGAGCGGTCTCGATGATTCAGAAGGGAAGGCCATCCAATAGGGCTCAGAAAGTAATCTCGCGGCAGGTGTTTATGGCAGAAAAAATGCCTCCACCAACAGTCGAGTATCTTAATTGGTCAGGGCAAGACATTGGTTTCACCATAGCGGATCATCCACAGCAAGTTCCTCGACCAGGGCAGTCAGCACTCATACTACCAGCGGTCATCGCAGGATTTGACGTATCTCGCGTGTTTATAGATGGCGACAGCAGCTTAAACCTTATGTACGCAGATATATTAAGGAAGATGAACATATCCCTAGCAAACCTGAAGCCAACAGACACGAGATTCCACGGTATGACACCGGAGAAGCCAAGTTATCCGCTGGGAAAGATTAATCTCGACGTTCAGTTTGGGACCCGAGAAAATTACAGAATCGAGAACTTGGAGTTTGAAGTCGTCGATTTTCCGTCATAGTACCACGCTCTATTGGGACGACCAGCATATGCTAGATTTATGGTGGTGCCACATTACACGTACCTGTTGTGGAGGATGCCTGGACCTAAGGGACCAATCACAGTCAAAGGAAGCTTCGCCCTAGCCGATAAATGTGATAAGGATTTTCATCGAATATCAGAAACTTTCGGGATGCAAGCTGAGTATTTGGCGTCAAGGCTCATGACTGACTACAATGTACTGCCAGACGTTGGAAGGCCAAATAAAGAATCAACTTTCAATACTGAGAAAAATTCTAAGGAGGTGCAGATTCACCCGACAGACCCGAAAAAGACGACGTCCATCGCAAACGACATGGACCTCGCATAGCAAAGCGCGCTCGTCGAGTTCCTCCGTGAGAACTGGAAAATCTTCGCATGGTGTCCAGCTGACATGCCAGGAGTACCCAGGGAACTTGCCGAGCACCACCTAAACTTGGATCCACTAGCGAGACCAATCAAACAACCTTTGCGACGTTTTTCGGAACCAAACTGCAAGGCTATGCTGTCAGAAATTGATCGACTAAGAGAAGCTGGTTTTATCAAGGAGCTGCACACAGAGGCCACATGGGTAGCAAATCCAGTGTTGGTGCCGAAGAAAAACACTAAGGTCCTTCGCATGTGCGTCGACTTTACGTGTCTCAATAAACATTATCCAAAGGATCACTTTCCCCTCCCGAGGATCGACCAAATTATCGACTCCACGGCAGGATGTGAACGTCTTTCCTTTTTGGACGCATATTCTGGTTATAACCAGATCAGGTTAAAAGAAGAAGATGAAGTAAAAACAGCGTTCATCACAACTTACGGCGTGTTTTGCTATAGAACAATGCCCTTTGGTTTGAAAAACGCGGGAGCAACATATCAGAGGATGATGCAGAAGTGTTTGGCGACACAGATTGGAAAAAATGTGCAAGTGTACATCGACGATGTCGTCATAACGTCAAAAAAGGGGACGACGCTGATCGAGGATCTCAAGGAAACCTTCGACAACCTCGACAAATTTTGCCACAAGCTGAACCCGACGAAGTGCTCCTTCGGCGTCCCAGCAGGAGAACTTCTTGGGTTTCTAGTTTCAGCAAGAGGGATTGAAGCAAATCCTGACAAAATACAAGCTATCGTAAAAATGAGGAAACCAACAAAGTTGAAAGAAATACAGCAATTAACTGGGCGAGTCGCAGCTTTAAGCAGATTCGTCGCCAGGCTGGGAGAAAAAGCGTTACCGTTCTACGCTTTAATAAAGCAAGGGGAGAAATTCTAGTGGAACGAAGAAGCCGATAGAGCTTTCGAGGATTTGAAACGCACAATCTCGACACCACCAATCTTGGTGGCGCCGAAGGAAAAGGAACCTCTCCTGCTGTACATTGCAGCCACACCCCAGGTGGTTAGCACGGTGCTAGTCGTCGAAAGAGAAGAAGAAGGGAAACTCCATGGAGTGCAAATGCCGGTATACTTCATCAGTGAAGTTTTATCGCCTTCCAAACAGCGGTACCCGCAATACCAGAAACTAGCATATGGAGTGATTACAACGGCAAGAAAGTTGCGCCACTATTATTCGGCACACCCGATAATAGTAGTCAATGAAGCACCTCTTTCAAATATACTGAACAATCCAGAAGCTACAGGGCGTGTCTCCCTTTGGGGAATAGAACTTTCCCCTCGGGACATCACGTATGAAAAAAGAAAGGCAATCAAGTCGCAAGTTTTGCCAGATTTCATTGCAGAGTGGATGGAGCTGCAAAACACGGGACCCCCAGATTTGTCGAGAACTTGGACCATGAACTTTGATGGATCCAAGAGAGTAGAAGGAGCTGGCGTAGGAGTAATACTTATATCACCCGAAGGCGACAAGTTAAAGTATGTCCTACGAATGACGTTCCCAAACGCATCCAACAATGAAGCAGAATATGAAGCCCTCATACACGGGATGAAGATGGCGAAAGCTTGCGGTGCAACTCGACTAAAAAATTTTGGTGACTCACAATTGGTGGCTCAGCAAGTTATGAACCAATGTGATGCAGTCAATGATAGCATGATAGCATATAAGGAGGTGTACAATGAGCTTGAGAAGCTATTTGATGGATGCGAGGTAAATCACATCAGTAGGTTGAGCAATGATGAAGCCGACGTTCTCGCAAACATCGGGTCGCAGTGCCTTCCAATCCCGCCAGGCGTATTTTGGGAAGAGATAGCGGAGAGATCCACAAAGCCGAAGAAGGCGTAGAAAAAAGCAAAGGAAGAAAAAACTTCGGCGCCCCTCAAAGAAGCCGTGGAGGACGAAGAGGACCAAGAGCTTGTGATGATGGTAGAAGTTCCTTGGATGCAAGCGTACATATCGTATATCCTTAGGAAAGAAATACCCGACGATCCAGTTGTGGCAAGGCGAATTATTCGATGATCCAAAGCTTTCACAGTGGTCAAGGGTGAGTTATACAAGCGAGGTATTTCAGGCGTCCTGCAAAGGTGTGTCACACCCGAAGAAGGAAGGATAATCCTAAAAGATGTGCATGAAGGAATATGTGGTCACCACGCGAGCAGCCGAGCTATTGCTGCCAAGGTTTTTCGGGCAGGATTTTACTGGTTGACAGCAATCGAGGATGCAAAAGAGATAGTAAGAACCTGTGATGCGTGCCAGAGATTCGCCGCAAAACCTCACTCTCCGGCGGCAGAGCTGATGCCAATACCATTGTCGTGGCCCTTTGCCCAATGGGGACTTGATATGGTGGGAAAGTTGCATAAAACTTCGCCAGGAGGATACGAGTACTTGTTGGTTGCTGTCGACAAATTCACCAAGTGGGTAGAAGCGAAGCCAATAAATTCACCAGATGCAGCGTCGGCAATAAAGTTTGTGAAGGGCCTTGTTTTTCGGTTTGGAGTGCCTCATAGCATTGTCACAGACAACGGTACTAACTTTACAGCTAAGGAGTTCAAGGCATACTGCGCAGAAGCAGGCATCAAATTACACTTTGCGTCAGTTGGACACCCGCAAACCAATGGCCAAGTCGAAAAAGCCAATGGTATCATCTGCAACGGCATTAAAAAGCGCCTACTAGGACCACTCGAAAAGGCTCGACATACCTGGCCAGAAGAATTGCCAAGTGTTTTGTGGAGCATCCGAACAACACCAAATACGTCGACACAAGAAACTCTGTTTTTCCTCGTCCACGGAGCCGAAGCAGTACTACCAATCGAAATAGAGCATGATTCTCCAAGAGTAACAGAATATGACGAGGAAACATCACGAAAAGCTCGGGAGGACGATATGGATGCACTCGATGAAGCTCGAGACGAAGTACTATCACGAGTCACCAAGTACCAGCAGGACCTGAAAAATTACCACAGTCGACGATTGCGGCCCAGATCTTTCCAGGTCGGCGATTTGGTCCTACGGCTTAACCAACAAAGTACTGAAAAGCTCGAGTCACCATGGTTGGGACCTTACATCGTCACGGAAGTCATCGACGGAGGAGCATACAGGATCAAGGACAAGAAGACAGGGGTTCCCGAGAAAAACCCCTAGAACGTGGCGCAGCTCAGGCGGTTCTACGCTTAGAGTCGAAATATAGTCCTCCTCTGTAAAAATACAATGTACTGAAACGCCCGCGAGTTTTCAAACGCACTCTTTTCCTTTTCGGGGCACCGAGTGGGGCCGGAAAGGTTTTTAATGAGGCGGGCTCGCGGTGCTGCAATATAATAAAGATAGTGGAGATATACTTCTTAATCTTCGACACGCTCGGGGGCTCAACGGCTTCAAGTTACAAAATATACACAATATAGATAAACTAGACTTACCGAAATATTTCGCCTTGGTACAAGAATATCTCGCCAAGTAGAACATCGGAAGCTACAAACTATAAATATAGTGTACTCGTCAAAATTTTACTGCTTTGGTCTAAAAACCTCGCAACAAAAATATAGAACGTCACCACCAAGACACTCGGGGGCTTGTACCCATCGACAGCAAAATATATATATTTTCTTGCAATAAGAGAAAAATCTTCGGGATAACAAAACAGTATAAACTCCAGCCAAAGGCTCGGGGGCTCGACGATCAAAAATAGAAACAATACATATTTTCATAGTTGACAGCTTTACAATATAGATCATGTTTACAAATACACAAAGACGTATCAATGGTGAAACTACAGCAAGAAAAAGTAAAAAACCCTCAATGAATACCTAGCACATGGTCTATGGTTATTCGCTCATTGGAAGGACGAGTACTATGCTCGGCATAGCTACCCTTCACAAAGAACTCAGCATCCATCCGAAGAAGTTCATCCATCATATCTTCGTCTACAGGAGTCACCAGATCATCAATCTTGCCCATGTTTCTCTTTTTCTTCGACATCTTAGCCAGGCACGTGGGAACAATTTGATTCATGGGCAATTTTGGATAGCAAATCTTTATCATCATCATAGCAAATCTTGCGCCAGCAGAGAGTTGAGCCCGCACAAAGCCATGGATTCGAGGAGCATCTCGAATTTTTTTCATTAAAGCAGGAAGAGTTTCTGGCATCTTGTTGCGAGGGAACATGGTTCCATAAACTAAAAATAAAGTCTTCGTACAGAAGTCAAGGAAGTCACGGACCTGAGCCGCACGATCTTGGAATCTGACAATTTGGCGGGTACGCTCAGGAGTAACCCAAAAGTTAGAACCATGTTGTGCAGCCAGTCTGAGCAGAACATTGGCTCGAGCTTCAACACGTTGATCTTCGGCAGTAGTATAAAAAATGAGCCTGGTACAGCAAATAAATTGTCAAGGAAGGAAAAATAGCAAAAACAACATCCAGCATGGTTATGAACAGGAAACATACCTGTCATGTCCAGGCTGGCGTCAGTCATTAGCTGAAGCATATAATTTTCTCGAGAAGAAGCTTCGGTAGCCTCAGCAACAGCAGCATCCTTTGCAACAATGGCTTCTTTCGCCTGTTGAAGAGCAATTTTATCTCTCTCGGATGCTTGTCGAGATTGCTCCATCATCGTAAGAGTTTGTTTCTTCATGGATTGGAGTTGTTGGCGCAGTTCTTGCAAATCTTGCGACAAATGTTGTCTTGAAGAACCTTCGATGAGGTTATCATTGACTAGTGTTTTCTTCGAGAAGGAGGAAGCAGGAGAAGTATCGGCAGAATGAGGATTGGCAGAGTAGTTATCAAATATCAACTGGAAAAGAAAATTCAAATATCAAATGATTGCACAAGACAGAATTCCATTGATCTTCAGGAAATTTACATGGATATTACAGAAGGAGTTCTTCAAAGGGACTACTAAGGTAATTGTCGCCAAAGCTAATATGGCGACAATAGCTAAAGAAACAGAAAAAATAAAAAGAAGGGGCATTCAACTAGACCTCCGGCTTTGATGAGCTAGGAGTTGAAGATGGTTTGATTCCGAGATAGGCCAGGATTTTCTTCGTGTTGGGCTTTGCCGCCCTGATCAGCGATCGCCATTCTGTTTGCTTTATCTGTTCTGTGTCGCCTACTTTCGCCCAGTTGATAGTTTGTTGGCTATCAGCGACCAAGGCAACAGTGCTTTCGACAGCAATCTTCATGTTCTCTTGGCGCATCTTCATTCCAAGATCCTCTGGTGGATTGAAGTCCTTGGCAAGAGCAAGGAAAGTCTTGGGTTCCGCTTTCTTCGGGAAGAAATAGGGGAACAGCCGTGACAATCCTACGTCAGCCTGTTCAATGCCTTCGCGAGCTTCGGTTCCATGAAACTCAAGGACAGAGAGCGCGTCAAGAAGAGGATCGTTGTCGGGATCTTTGATACGTCTCCGACGTATCGATAATTTCTTATGTTCCATGCCACATTATTGATGTTATCTACATGTTTTATGCACACTTTATGTCATATTCGTGCATTTTCTGGAACTAACCTATTAACAAGATGCCGAAGTGCCAGTTGCTGTTTTCTGCTGTTTTTGGTTTCAGAAATCCTAGTAAGGAAATATTCTCGGAATTGGACGAAATCAAAGCCCAGGGGCCTATTTTCTCACGAAGCTTCCAGAAGTCCGAAGGAGAGACGAAGAGGGCCCCGGAGGGGGCACACTATCGGGCGGCGCGGCCCCCCCCTGGGCCGCGCCGGCGCGTCGTGTGGGGCCCCCGTGCCGCCTCTTGACCTGCCCTTCCGCCTATAAAAAGTCTCCGTGACGAAACCCCCGGTCTGAGAACCACGATACGGAAAACCTTCCAGAGACGCCGCCGAGCCCATCTCGGGGGATCCAGGAGATCGCCTCCGGCACCCTGCCGGAGAGGGGAATCATCTCCCGGAGGACTCTACGCCGCCATGGTCGCCTCCGGTGTGATGTGTGAGTAGTCTACCCCTGGACTATGGGTCCATAGCAGTAGCTAGATGGTTGTCTTCTCCCCATTGTGCTATCATTGTCGGATCTTGTGAGTTGCCTAACATGATCAAGATCATCTATCTGTAATTCTATATGTTGCGTTTGTTGGGATCCGATGAATAGAGAATACTTGTTATGTTGATTATCAAAGTTATGCTTATGTGTTGTTTATGATCTTGCATGCTCTCCGTTACTAGTAGATGCTCTGGCCAAGTAGATGCTTGTAACTCCAAGAGGGAGTACTTATGCTCGATAGTGGGTTCATGCCTGCATTGACACTGGGACAAATGTGAGAAAGTTCTAAGGTTGTGTTGTCTTTGTTGCCACTAGGGATAAAACATTAGTGCTATGTTCAAGGATGTAGTCACTAGTTACATTCGCACCATACTTAATGCAATTGTACATTTGTTTGCAACTTAATACTGGAGGGGGTTCGGATGATAACCTGAAGGTGGACTTTTTAGGCATAGATGCAGTTGGATGACGGTCTATGTACTTTGTCGTAATGCCCAATTAAATCTCATTATACTCATCATGATATGTATGTGCATTGTCATGCTCTCTTTATTTGTCAATTGCCCAACTGTAATTTGTTCACCCAACATGCTGTTTGTCTTATGGGAGAGACACCTCTAGTGAACTGTGGACCCCGGTCCAATTCTCTTCTTGAAATACAATCTCTTGCAATACTTGTTCTCTCGTTTTCTGCAAACAATCATCTTCCACACAATACGGTTAATCCTTTGTTACAGCAAGCCGGTGAGATTGACAACCTCACTGTTTCGTTGGGGCAAAGTACTTTGGTTGTGTTGTGCAGGTTCCACGTTGGCGCCGGAATCCCTGGTGTTGCGCCGCACTACATCCCGCCGCCATCAACCTTCAACGTGCTTCTTGGCTCCTCCTGGTTCGATAAACCTTGGTTTCTTTCTGAGGGAAAACTTGCTGCTGTGCGCATCATACCTTCCTCTTGGGGTTGCCCAACGAACGTGTGAAATACACGCCATCAAGCTCATTTTCTGGCGCCGTTGCCGGGGAGATCAAGACACGCTGCAAGGGGAGTCTCCACTTCTCAATCTCTTTACTTTGTTTTTGTCTTGCTTAGTTTTATTTTCTACTTTGTTTGCTACACTAAATCAAAATACAAAAAAATTAGTTGCTAGTTTTACTTTACTTGCTATCTTGTTCACTATATCAAAAACACAAAAAAATTAGTTTACTTGCATTTACTTTATCTAGTTTGCTTTATTGTCTTGCACTCTATATTAAAAATACAAAAAAATTAGTTACTTTTGTTACCATGTCTAGCTCTGAACCTGTTACTTCTTCGCCTGAAGAATTAGTCTTCACTTTTAAACAAGGGGATGAGGAGAGTTTTAAGGATGCTTGGTCTAGGATTTTTACTTCTTATCGTAAAACTGAACCTCAAATGACTCTAAGTTTGCTCCTTAGTAATTTTTATTTCGGTATTATGATTCGCTATAGATATGCTTTGGATACTTTAGTAGGAGGAGATTTCCTTCATTGCAATGGGGATCAAGCTTTTAATGCCATAAAGAAGTTGGTTGCATCACATGATTCAGCTAATAACTTTGATTCAGCCCTCACTAGCATATATAGTAGATTAAACAATCTCGAGATAAGTACATCTCGCTTGGATGATAACTATTGCCACGTTCGTAATCGTCTTGAACAAGTTTTAGTGAACTCTAAAATCTCATTGTGGGATCCTGCTGTTAAAATTGTTATCGGTGATCGAACTCTCCATGCCTACTGTGATATTATGTATGAATTTTGCCTTATGCCTGAAAGTATTTATAAATCTTTGAAACTTTGGGGAGTCGAGGAAGGAGGAGAAGAAATAACTCTCATTGATAACTCTACTATAATTCCTAAAGGAATAGCCGCAGGTGTGCATACAACCATTCTTGGAAGAACAATATCCATTGATTATCTTGTTGTTGAAACAGGAAAACTCACACTCGGAAGATCCCTGCTGAAACTATTGGGAGCAGTCATTGATGTTGGAGAAGGCACTCTGAAATTCACCTCTATACCGGGGGAAACTCATACATTTCCTAAACCAAAGGCAAAGAAAAACAATAAGAAAGGTAAGGGTAAAGCCCAAGGTAATGTTGACACTTCGTCTCTTGATAATACTTGATATACACTTTCTGCGCCTAGCTGAAAGGCGTTAAAGAAAAGCGCTTATGGGAGACAACCCATGTTTTTACCTACAGTACTTTGTTTTTATTTTGTGTCTTGGAAGTTGTTTACTACTGTAGCAACCTCTCCTTATCTTAGTTTTGTGTTTTGTTGTGCCAAGTTAAGCCGTTGATAGAAAAGTAAGTACTAGATTTGGATTACTGCACAGTTCCAGATTTCTTTGCTGTCACGAATCTGGGTCCACCTCCCTGTAGGTAGCTCAGAAAATTAAGCCAATTTACGTGCATGATCCTCAGATATGTACGCAACTTTCAATCAATTTGAGCATTTTCATTTGAGCAAGTCTGGCGCCATTTTAAAATTCGTCAATCGAACTGTTCTGTTTTGACAGATTCTGCCTTTTATTTCGCATTGCCTCTTTCGCTATGTTGGATTAATTTCTTTGATCCATTAATGTCCAGTAGCATTATGCAATGTCCAGAAGTGTTAAGAATGATTGTGTCACCTCTGAATATGTCAATTTATATTGTGCACTAACCCTCTAATGAGTTGTTTCGAGTTTGGTGTGGAGGAAGTTTTCAAGGATCAAGAGAGGAGTATGATGCAACATGATCAAGGAGAGTGAAAGCTCTAAGCTTGGGGATGCCCCGGTGGTTCACCCCTGCATATATCAAGAAGACTCAAGCGTCTAAGCTTGGGGATGCCCAAGGCATCCCCTTCTTCATCGACAACATTATCAGGTTCCTCCCCTGAAACTATATTTTTATTCCATCACATCTTATGTGCTTTTTCTTGGAGCGTCGGTTTGTTTTTATTTTTGTTTTGTTTGAATAAAATGGATCCTAGCATTCACTTTATGGGAGAGAGACACGCTCGCTGTAGCATATGGACAAGTATGTCCTTGGTTTCTACTCATAGTATTCATGGCGAAGTTTCTCCTTCGTTAAATTGTTATATGGTTGGAATTGGAAAATGATACATGTAGTAATTGCTATAAATGTCTTGGGTAATGTGATACTTGGCAATTGTTGTGCTCATGTTTAAGCTCTTGCATCATATGCTTTGCACCCATTAATGAAGAAATACATAGAGCATGCTAAAATTTGGTTTGCATATTTGGTTTCTCTAAGGTCTAGATAATTTCTAGTTTTGAGTTTGAACAACAAGGAAGACGGTGTAGAGTCTTATAATGTTTTCAATATGTCTTTTATGTGAGTTTTGCTGCACCGGTTCATCCTTGTGTTTGTTTCAAATAAGCCTTGCTAGCCTAAACCTTGTATCGAGAGGGAATACTTCTCATGCATCCAAAATACTTGAGCCAACCACTATGCCATTTGTGTCCACCATACCTACCTATACTACATGGTATTTTTCCGCCATTCCAAAGTAAATTGCTTGAGTGCTACCTTTAAAATTCCATCATTCACCTTTGCAATATATAGCTCATGGGACAAATAGCTTAAAAACTATTGTGGTATTGAATATGTAATTATGCACTTTATCTCTTATTAAGTTGCTTGTTGTGCGATAACCATGTTCACTGGGGACGCCATCAACTTTTCATTGTTGAATTTCATGTGAGTTGCTATGCATGTTCGTCTTGTCTGAAGCAAGAGAGATCTACCACCATATGGTTAAGCATGCATATGTTAGAGAAGAACATCGGGCCGCTAACTAAAGCCATGCTCCATGGTGGAAGTTTCAGTTTTGGACAACAATCCGCAAATCTCAAATGAGAAAATTATTAATTGTTGGTATATGCTTATGCATAAAAGAGGAGTCCATTATCTGTTGTCTATGTTGTCCCGGTATGGATGTCTAAGTTGAAGAATAATCAATAGCGAGAAATCCAATGCGAGCTTTCTCCTTAGACCTTTGTACAGGTGGCATAGAGGTACCCCTTTGTGACACTTGGTAAAAACAATGCATTGTGATGACCCGGTAGTCCAAGCTAATTAGGACAAGGTGCGGGCACTATTAGTACGCTATGCATGAGGCTTGCAACTTATAAGATATAATTTACATGATGCATATGCTTTATTACTACCGTTGACAAAATTGTTTCATGTTTTCAAAATCAAAGCTCTAGCACAAATATAGCAATCGATGCTTTTCCTCTATGGAGGACTATTCTTTTACTTTCAATGTTGAGTCAGTTCACCTATCTCTCTCCACCTCAAGAAGCAAACACTTGTGTGAACTGTGCATTGATTCCTACATATTTGCTTATTGCACTTATTATATTACTCTATGTTGACAATATCCATGAGATATACATGTTACAAGTTGAAAGCAACCGCTGAAACTTAATCTTCTTTGTGTTGCTTCAATGCCTCTACTTTGAATTATTGCTTTATGAGTTAACTCTTATGCAAGACTTATTGATGCTTGTCTTGAAGTGCTATTCATGAAAAGTCTTTGCTATATGATTCACTTGTTTACTCATGTCATATACATTGTTTCGATCGCTGCATTCACTACATATGCTTTACAAATAGTATGATCAAGATTATGATGGCATGTCACTCCAGAAATTATACGTGTTATCGTTTTACCTGCTGGGACGAGCAGAACTAAGCTTGGGGATGCTGATACGTCTCCGACGTATCGATAATTTCTTATGTTCCATGCCACATTATTGATGTTATCTACATGTTTTATGCACACTTTATGTCATATTCGTGCATTTTCTGGAACTAACCTATTAACAAGATGCCGAAGTGCCGATTCTTTGTTTCTGCTGTTTTTGGTTTCAGAAATCCTAGTAAGGAAATATTCTCGGAATTGGACGAAATCAAAGCCCGAGGGGCCTATTTTCTCACGAAGCTTCCAGAAGTCCGAAGGAGAGACGAAGAGGGGCCACGGAGGGGCCACACTATAGGCGGCGCGGCCCCCCTTGGCCGCGCCGGCTTTGTAGTGTGGGGCCCCGTGCCGCCTCTTGACCTGCCCTTCCGCCTATAAAAAGTCTCCGTGACGAAACCCCCGCACCGAGAACCACGATACGGAAAACCTTCCCGGAGACGCCGCCGCCGCCGATCCCATCTCGGGGATCCAGGAGATCGCCTCCGGCACCCTGCCGGAGAGGGGAATCATCTCCGGAGGACTCTACGCCGCCATGGTCGCCTCCGGTGTGATGTGTGAGTAGTCTACCCCTGGACTATGGGTCCATAGCAGTAGCTAGATGGTTGTCTTCTCCCCATTGTGCTATCATTGTCGGATCTTGTGAGCTGCCTAACATGATCAAGATCATCTATCTGTAATTCTATATGTTGTGTTTGTTGGGATCCGATGAATAGAGAATACTTGTTATGTTGATTATCAAAGTTATGCTTATGTGTTGTTTATGATCTTGCATGCTCTCCATTACTAGTAGATGCTCTGGCCAAGTAGATGCTTGTAACTCCAAGAGGGAGTACTTATGCTCGATAGTGGGTTCATGCCTGCATTGACACTGGGACGATGTGAGAAAGTTCTAAGGTTGTGTTGTGCTGTTGCCACTAGGGATAAAACATTAGTGCTATGTTCAAGGATGTAGTCACTAGTTACATTACGCACCATACTTAATGCAATTGTCTGTTGTTTGCAACTTAATACTGGAGGGGGTTCGGATGATAACCTGAAGGTGGACTTTTTAGGCATAGATGCAGTTGGATGACGGTCTATGTACTTTGTCGTAATGCCCAATTAAATCTCACTATAATCATCATGATATGTATGTGCATTGTCATGCTCTCTTTATTTGTCAATTGCCCAACTGTAATTTGTTCACCCAACATGCTGTTTGTCTTATGGGAGAGACACCTCTAGTGAACTGTGGACCCCGGTCCAATTCTCTTACTGAAATACAATCTACTGCAATACTTGTTCTACTGTTTTCTGCAAACAATCATCTTCCACACAATACGGTTAATCCTTTGTTACAGCAAGCCGGTGAGATTGACAACCTCACTGTTTCGTTGGGGCAAAGTACTTTGGTTGTGTTGTGCAGGTTCCACGTTGGCGCCGGAATCCCTGGTGTTGCGCCGCACTACATCCCGCCGCCATCAACCTTCAACGTGCTTCTTGGCTCCTCCTGGTTCGATAAACCTTGGTTTCTTTCTGAGGGAAAACTTGCTGCTGTGCGCATCATACCTTCCTCTTGGGGTTGCCCAACGAACGTGTGAAATACACGCCATCAATCTTCAAGCTCAAATTCTTGGTTGGTTTTACCTGTCGCAGAAAATATATGTTGGTCGACAGTAAGTAAAGAAAAGCAAGTCTAAGAAAAATAGAATGGATCGACAAAATTACCGACAAAGCGCCGATTCTGCGTGTTCAAGCGCTTGATGATCGCCTTTTCACGAGTAGCCTGCGCGGCTTTGTGCTCGTTCAAAGCAGTTTCGGCATCATCAAGTCTTTTTTGCAGATCTTCGACACCAGCAGCTTCTGCCTTGGCCTTATCAGCCTCCGCTTTAGCTTTGCCAGCATCAAGTTTAGCCTTCTTGCGAGCCGCTTCACTTTGCTCTAATTTCTGAGCAAGCGTGTCGACAAGCTTGTTGGCTTCCGCAAGTTTTTCTGCCAAAATAGTTAAGAATCGTCACAATTGCGACAAAACAGGAACAAGAAGTTATAAACAAGAGCCAGCAAAGAGTTATTACCTTCAGTCTTGCTGGCATACTCACGGTACCCAATGAATTGGGCACCGATGCGAATAAGCTCTTTGATCATAGGCTATCAAAGAAGGACAAAGAAAGAAAATGTCGGTATGGGAAAAATATGATGGCATAAAGAAGCAAACAGAGGAAATATAGACAGTGACAAGAAAATTAAGAACTTACATCATCCAAGAGAGGGCTAGATGAGCTACCCAATTGGAGGGTAGGCTCCGGGATTGTTTCAACCCTTGTCCTTTTTGGTGAAGGGACAAGAGGGCTTGAAGGAGGAGTAGGGGCGCCGACGTTTTGTTGAGGAGGCGAGGATTCCTCTCCTTCGACTGGCATCTCCGAAACAACTAGAGTATGTGATGTACTCGTTCGAGCAGCCACATCAAAAGTTGGTACTTCTTCCTCATCATCACTGCGATTAAATGTCGGCAGCATAAAAAGCAAGATAGAGAAAAATCTTCGAGTACAAAAATAAAGGGAAATAAAAGGTGACTTACGAGCTGATGAGGGCCTCAAGGTATGGATCATAAGCTGCCTTCTGGCGTGAAGGAACATCTTCTTCGGCTTTGGAGGTGCCGGAATCTTCGACATCATCCCTTTTCCTTTTGTTCCTTGGAGAAACAGCAGGAGGAGGAGATTGTGCCGATGTAGTGCCTTCGGAGACAGCCTCCTTTTCAGAAGATCCCGCAGATTTTTGAGAATCTACGGGTTCATTCACAAAAGAGGGGGCATCTTGGTTGTCGTCGGTGACAACGGCCCTTTCATCGACTTCTCCACCTTCAGGAAGGGGAGGAAGCGAGACAAGATTTGGATGGTTCTATACAAAAAACAGGGGAAGATGTCAAAAAAGGAGTTACAAAAAGATAGCAAGGCAATAACAAATCAATCGACAAAGGTTACCTTGGGAAGCGCATTGGTGGCGCTATATGGTTTTACACGGCAAGAAGAAGGGACAGGATCTTTTTTGCTGAGGGAGGAGATTTTTTGGACAAGCTTCTCTAAGTCCTTGACCTCTAAATCCGCCGACAACCGATCTGTGTCCTTGTCGCCAGCGTACTTCCAGAGAGGGTATTTGCGAGCCTGAAGAGGCTGCACTCTGGTTCTAAGAAAATACGCTGTGATTTGAATACCTGACAGCTCTTTGCCGCGAGTATTCTGCAACTCATGGATGCGAGTCATCAGGGCTTCTATCGATATTTTTTCTTCCTCGGTAGCCTCTGCATCCCAGGAGCGGCGGCGAAGGATTTTCTCGGCACCATCAAAAGGAGGGATGTTGTCTTCAGCACATCCATGGTTCTCCTCCTGAATGTACAACCACTTCTTGCGCCACCCTTGAACTGAGTCAGGGAGTTTGACGTCGAAGTAATCGACTGTGGGGCGAACGGAAATAACAACGCCGCCTATATTATAGGCGACATTGGGAGAGCCATTGCGGCGACAAAAGAAAATGCGCTTCCATAGCGCCCAGTTAGGCTGGACGCCAAGGAAGGCTTCGCAGAGGGTGATGAAAATGGAAATATGGAGGATAGAGTTGGGCGTGAGGTGGTGAAGTTGCAGACCATAAACAAAAAGCAATCCGCGGAGGAAAGGATGAATGGGGGCGGAAAGACCGCGGATGAGATGGTCGACGAAACTTACCCGATACCCCATTGGAGGGGTTGGGTAGCTTTCTTCACTAGGGAAGCACAGCGCCTTGGGCTTCTTGCTGATCCCCAGCTTCTTCAAGAGATTGATGTTCTGGGTGGAAATTTTGGACCTTTCCCACTCCGCGCTTCCCAGATCTACAGCAGCCATTGACGATTCCGGCGTGCTATGTTTGATCAACCGACGCGGTGGCATCAACAATGGCGCAGGAATGCAGCTTGGAGAAGATGAGCTCAGGGAGTTGTGAGGTACAGGATGAAGTTATGCAGAGAGGAAGCGGGAGAACGGCGCGAGCGGAAGTGCTCGAGGAAGAAGAAGGGGATCTTATATAGAGGTGCGGCGAAGCGGCGGACCGTTGGATGGAAAAAGTGTGCGGCAGATGATAACCACGTGGAAACAGGGGTAAAAAAGTATTTTAACACTGGAGAAGTTACGGTACGTGCGCCAGGAAAAGCGGAGGACGTGTGTCCCCCACCCGCACGACGTGTCAAGATAATGGATAATTCAGGCCCGCAAGGCAGCGGGAGAAAACTTCTCGCGATTTTCGGACTCGCAATCGTGGCTATCGTCAGCAATAACGTCACCTTGGCAGAAGAAAAAATTCGCCTCAACAGCTTCATAAAAAGGCGACATGGAAAATATTGGCGAGCTTTTGATCAAATACAAGTTTTTGATCAAATGCTCGGGGGCTACTTTGAAAAAATGAAAACATCAAGAAAGACAAAATAGAAATGGCGTGAGCCTATGATCAAATACAAATATTTGCTCATAGCCTCGGGGGCTACTCCCATCGGGAGCGCTGTTCGCGCACCCGAGAAATTATAAAACTTCGGGAGAGAAAGAAAATATAGCAGCATAAGGCGTGGAGCCTACACCCAAGTACAAGTCCTTGGCTGTAGCCTCGGGGGCTACTCCCATCGGGAACGCTGTTCGCGTACCCGATGAAATTATAAAAAAGAAAGAAAGAATGAAAAGAAGAAATATAGAAGAGCAAAAGAGTATATTTCGAGTTATAAATAACTCTGCATATACTCCCATCGGGAGAGCAATATAAGTCATCTTTGACTCGATAAAATGTGCCATTCCAACAGCCAAATAAGCACTCGACAATATATTCTCAGAACGCCAAAGTTGCGATCAATTTCTGAATGCCGCAAAACTTTGCGAAGGTAAGACCCCAGATCCGTTCTGTGTGGCGTGGCGCCGTCTCTCACGTCGGTCTGCTATTTTTTATCCGTATCAACAGATACAAAGAAAAATCCTAACAGACGCGTTAGGTACCCGATAAATATGACTGGGACTCGATAGAATGGTAAGACCTTAAGCGGCACCTGTCGAAGTTTACACCAGTATCCCGAGATCATGTCCAGGGACGTGATCTTGAAGTAGGTTTTTGCGGATTGCCACTAGAGCAGTTAACTAGTACCTGATCCGTCAGATGAACTAGCCCCAACTACCATTATCCCTGTACAATATAGAAATTTATGTGAAGAAATATAGAAAAGTTTTAAGTTGTCGAGTAAAAATAAACAGTGGAGATTTTCCCTGACTCTACGATTCAAGCAAAATCTCGGGGGCTACTGACATAGGCATCCCCAATGGGCCTGCCGAAGATAGTACCCGGGGTTTACTGAAGGCCCACTACCCGAGGAATGAGAAGATTCGGAAGCCCAAGATATTGTTAAGGAAAGTTAGAGTTGTAATAGGAAAGCATTATTTGTAATCTTGCGGGATGAGTTAGAAACCTTCCCGGACTCTGTAACTTGTACAATACAAATCCCTCGGCTCCGCCTCCTATATAAGGGGGAGTCGAGGGACAAAGAAAGCATCGAATCATTGTTTCTCAAGCCCTAGTTTCATAATTGTCGAGTACTTTTCGGCTGAAACCTTCGAGATCTACTTGCGCTCTACTTCCAACTAAACCCTAGTCTACAACCCGTAGGCATTGACAAGTTAATACCTTGTCACTCGATCTCATTCCTATTTGATAGCCCAAATTGGTAGCAAATCTAGAGCAGCTTCTCCTTCTGTTTTTTAACGCCATTCATTTCTTTATGCCTTCGTTTTTACCCAATCAGGTAGGAAATCTAGGGCACAAATCCAGAGAAAATATAGGATAAGCTTGCATAGAGCAGCCAACATATCATAGATATATTCACGACAGATCCAACAGTAGTACCAATAGAACCCTACAACATAAGCTACATTTTACATGAATTTAAGCTGCTCTACAGATAGAGCAGTCACATACAGAGAGTGCAGTAGGCATGTTCAACGCCTCCAGGTTGCGCCTGTGACTCGCCTGGAGGTTGCGCAGGTGAATCCCAAGTGCTTTGTGTTTGGCCATGAATGCATGCACGTTCACCGTCGTTCCAACTCTAGCGCCGCATCTGCCAATGGATTCAGCATGGTTCACCAGGCAGTTGAAGTCGGTGGCGCGGAGCTTCCTGTTGCAGAAGGGGCACTTGTAAATGCCTCGAGCAAAGGGGCCATCGTAATGGCCGGACTGCAGCCTCCTGAGGACGTGACGAGTCTTGGTGTCGAAGGACTCGTCAAACGTCGTGCATCGCGTCGTTGCTACGCACCTGTCACGTAGCACCAAAGATCGTGCAAAAAGCATGGAGTCAGTTGCAACGATGATGGAACAGAGAGTGAACAAAGATCATGCATGATAATATGGGCTCGAAAAAAAGAGGTAGCCTCAGTTACATTGGACACACTTATATCCAGGATTTGAGTAAGTAAACCAAAGATCATGCACAACAAATTTGAACACACCAATTGTTTACTCACCAAACCCTGAATCAATTTGTGCCCAAATATTCATCATCATCGGCACAAATCTTAAACAAAAGCAAATCACAAGCACTAATAACACAAGATCTAACACAAAAGGATTGAACTAGGAACAGACGCACCCTAATAACGCTAGATCTAACACACATGGATTGAACTAGGAACAGACGGACCCTAATAACGCTAGATCTAACACAAAAGGATTGAAATGGGATAAGAACAAGGGAGCAAAGGGTTACCTCCGGCTCGTCGTCGACGATGCTGGTGTCGTAGGGGTTCTCCGGCGCGACGTACGGCACTGGTTCGTACGGGTCCCAAGCGACGGGGGCCTGGACGGGGGCCTGGACGGTGGCGGCGGCCGATGCGCCGGCGGCTGATGCGCCGACTGCAGCGACAGGGGCCTGGACGGGGGCAGCGGCCGATGCGCCGGCGGCTGATGCGCCGACAATGGGCATCTCATTCTTCTCCATCGCCGGCAGTTTTCTTCGGGGTTTTTTCTTCGATTGTGGAGAAGATGATGGGACAGGAGAGGCGGTTGCAGTGAGAACGTGCGTCGAGGGAGAGGAAAAGGGCTCTATAAAGATGAAGGTGGCGTGTACCGCAACACGCGTCCGCTATGCACGGCTGCAGCGTGCACCGCGACACGAGTCTAACCCTGGGACGTTTGGTGTACTCAGTTATAACCTCGGGCCTTATACAGAAATTTTATCTGTACTCAGTTTTCCCCTCGAGTACTTAGACTGGCAAGTGCAATATACTCAGTTTTACCCTCAAGTAGCTAGTCAACAAAGAGTCAACAAATGAGATTAACATATCTAACTGAGGCATTTCATGCTAAAAAAAATTCAAAAAAATAAAAACATAGTGGCACCTACTCATGGAGTCTTCCTACGCAACCTGCCACCAAGAAAACCTTAACAAACATATATAAATCAAGTTTTAGCACAAATTGCCACTTCTCAGAATCACTAGTGTAGCTATGAAGATGCATGGTTTTCCACTCAAACCCCTTTGCAAAACAACTTCCCCAAAAACATAGTTTGTCTAAATGATGCCATAATTGTCACACTCATGTATATTTGAATTGCAAATAATTTGATGTAGCCCAATATGAATTATATTGTACAAAACATGCATTTTTCATTTTGTAATTCTTTTTGTTTGAATCCCTTAGTCTATTTACTATTTATGTGCCCTTGGATTGTTAGTACTACTCAGTTTTGCCCTCAAGTTCTATCACAAATGCTCTCAGAAGCCCAAACTTATCCTGATTGGTTGAGCCGTTGTCATGCGGATCGACTCCACGAACCGTTGATCAACTGATCTAACGGGCAGTATACCCCTCCCCGTCTCTTCGTGGCCACCCCTCTCTCTCTCTTCGTGGCCACCCCTCTCTCTCTCTGTCGGTGGATATAGTTTTGGCTTTCGCTTTCCTTTTTCTTTTAGGGGATATAGTTTTGGCATATAGTTTCGGTAATTTGAAACGGCCCAAAAGTGGTATAATTTTGGTATAAACATGAGGCATACATATTTGCGGATTTCGGTGAATGCATTATTGTCACCCCCCTAACAATTATCAACTATCTTTCGCTTTCCTTTTTATTTTAGGGGATATAGTTTTGGCATATAGTTTCGGTAATTTGAAACGGCCCAAAAGTGGTATAATTTCGGTATAAACATGAGGCATACATATTTGCGGATTTCGGTGAATGCATTATTTTCACCCCTCTAACAATTATCAACTATCTTTCGCTTTCCTTTTTCTTTTAGGGGATATAGTTTTGGCATATAGTTTCGGTAATTTGAAACGGCCCAAAAGTGGTATAATTTCGGTATAAACATGAGGCATACATATTTGCGGATTTCGGTGAATGCATTATTGTCACCCCTCTAACAATTATCAACTATCTTTCGCTTTCTTTTTTCTTTTAGGAGATATAGTTTTGGCATATAGTTTCGGTAATTTGAAACGGCACGCACTAATATAGTTCGGTGAGCAATGATAAGAATCCCTTGTATAAACATGAGGCATACATAAAGCATTCCAATATAGTTGGTAATTTCGGTGAATGCACACACTAACCATGAAAACAACTACAAGTACATGTAACTGAATAATGAATTTGTAACAAGGTATCCCTTGTAACAACTTCTAGCGCCCGGTGAGCAATGATAAGAATCCGATCGCAATTATACAACAGAAAAAACAACCAGCTATCAGATTAGCTTGCTTCTTCAACTCGATCAGCTGCCTTAACTGCCTGTTCATTTTCTTCAGTTCTCCCTTCACTTCCACCAGTCCTACATTGGGAGCATTAGGCATAATCGGAACGGCTCCTCTCTCTCCGCCGCATTCTCTACAGCAAGTCCCCCCTCCCAAATTGCGCTCCCCAATAGCGCCAATTGAATCCTGCAATTGAAGCCTCTGAACGTACACATCGATCCACTCGAAATGCCTGCATTTCTTTAGGATCTGAAAACAACAACGGGAACCCTAAATCCCAAATTCGAGGGAATAGCAAGAAAATCGAGAGAAAACAGAGAAATTGGAGCGAGATCTAACCTTATCCCCCTCTCTATATGGCAAGCTCTCGCATGCAAGGAACTCACGTCCACGGTTGCCGTTCTCGTCCGTCTTACAGATCGACCGCTTCAGAGGCTCCTGGCGTGGGCAGTCAGGGCATCTTGTCAAAGGCACGGGTCCATACTGCGGCATGAAGAACGGGAGGTCGAAGAGAAACTAGACATCACCCGCCTGCCGGAGAAGGGCTGCCGCTGCCGGAGAAGAAGAACAATGGGGCGCGGGGAAAGAAAGGGGAAGCAATGGCACGGGCACGAGCACGGGCACGGGGCTGGCTCGGGCTCCCATTTTGCAACGGTCACCTGGGTAAGCTATGGGTCCAGCGCACTTAACGTGGACAAGTTGTGGGTCCCGCGATGATCTGGATAAGTGAAGACGTGTCCACTGCGGGGCACCAACAGCGGCCCCACTTGTCAGCACCAACCAACGTCAACTAAACGGGATTCCTTCCGTCCGAGCTCCTTCTGCGGGTTTCAGACAAGGTCTTGGGGAAAACTGACGAAAAACTAAGGGGCTGGGGAAAACTGAGCACAACTAAGGAGCCAGGGGCACGAAAATAGAAATCCCATTAATGAAAAGGAGGAATCCTCCCAAGTTTCTTCTATTGTTTCTGAAAATAAATCAGGTTATGTGGAGAAGCCTCCCTTCAAGCCTCTTCCTCCTAAAGAAGGGAACGATGAGAAGGAAGAGAAGAATAAAAAGAAGAAGGGAACGAAGAAGAAGGGAACGAATAAGAAGAAGGGAAATAAAGAGAAAGAGGTAACAGCATATCTCCGCGTGAATGAGATAACGATAGGTAATCGTAAGTATGTTGCTCCTAATGACTATTATGATAATGAATCTAAATACAATGATCTTCCTATGCCCTTTACATACATTAGTGATCATGATTTGAAAGAGCACACTACTTTTGATATTGCAAATCTCTGGGAAACTAACTCTGAAAATGATGATGTTAATAATTGCCATAGTATCAGTACTATCCATGCTTCCTCCCATAATGATATAGAAATATCTAAGCTTGGGGATGAGGCATTTGAAAATCCTTTTGCTACTGATCATTATATGTTTGATACATCTCCTTCTAGTAACAATGGTGGTATGGTCACAGATGAACATACTGTGAAAGATAACTATTCTATTTCTTATGATGACACTATGCCTCCGACCTTTGATGATTATTATAAAGAATGCTATGATATAGGTTATAACTATCCTTATGAAACTTGTCATAGTTATGATTGGATTGCCAAAAACAATTCCCTTAATATGCAACTTGCTTACCATGTTCAAATTCTTGATAATAATCTTGATCCAATTACTATTAATGAGAAGAACTCTTCTTATGCCAAAATTAATGATACTTCTATGCATATGAACCATGATAAGAATGTTTTAAGTGATGGGTATATTGTGGATTTCATCAATGATGCTACTGAAAGTTATTATGAGAGAGGGAAACAAGGTTATATGCATCTTAATAATATTAAGTTTCCCCTCTTTATGTTGAGAATCTTGAAGTTACTTGTGTTTTATCTTCCTATGCTTGTCACTTTGTTCTTCATGAATTCATTTGTGTACAAGATTCCTTTGCATAGGAAGTGGGTTAGACTTAAATGTCTTTTGAATTTGCTTTTTGATGCTCTCTTTTGCTTCAACGCTTATTTCTTGGGAGTGCATCATTGAAATCACTGAGCCCATCTTAATGGCTATAAAGAAAGCACTTCTTGGGAGATAACCCATGTTTTTATTTTACTACAGTAATTTTGTTTTATATTTGTGTCTTGGAAGTTGTTACTACTGTAGAAACCTCTCCTTATCTTTACTTTATTGCATTGTTGTGCCAAGTAAAGTCTTTGATAGTAAGGTTGATACTAGATTTGGATTACTGCGCAGAAACAGATTTCTGTCTGTCACGAATTTGGGTAGGGTTCTCTGTAGGTAACTCAGAAAAATCTGCCAATTTACGTGCGTGATCCTCAGATATGTACGCAACTTTCATTCAATTTGAGTATTTTCATTTGAGCAAGTCTGGTGCCTCTAAGAAATTCGTCTTTACGGACTGTTCTGTTTTGACAGATTCTGCCTTTTATTTCGCATTGCCTCTTTTGCTATGTTGAATGGATTTCTTTATTCCGTTAACTTCCAGTAGCTTTGTGCAATGTCCAGAAGTGTTAAGAATGATTGTGTCACCTCTGAACATGTGAATTTTTGATCATGCACTAAACCTCTAATGAGTTTGTTTTGAGTTTGGTGTGGAGGAAGTTTTCAAGGGTCAAGAGAGGAGGATGATACAATATGAAAGCTCTAAGCTTGGGGATGCCCCGGTGGTTCATCCCTGCATATTTCAAGAAGACTCAAGCATCTAAGCTTGGGGATGTGTAATAACCCAGAACATAGGAACAACGAAGGGTAGATTTAGAAATGGGATGTGCATTTCATCGCAAAACGGGGGAAATTTTCGCGCCTTATTGCAACTAAACCTAAGAGGGATCGAGGTTCTCTCTCATTTTGCACTTAGGGTTAGGCAATGTGAGTTAGGGCAATTTCGACATGATCTCTTTTGTATCTTATTGATTTGGGAATTGATTGCATTTGACAAGTGTTAATACAATTAACAATGAGCATCACACAATACAAATAATGAATCCATAATTCAAACACAAATTATAAATTCAAATGACTTTGAATTTCAAATTGAATATCAAATACAATATTTAATCAAGAATATAAACATTACATAATACCAAAAGCTCATAAACAAAACTTGAGCTTTATTGATATACAACACAAATTACAAAGTCTTTACAATATTCTTGATACAAGAATTGAGACATAATGAACAGAAATAAAAAGGGAAAATTACAAGTTTGTTCTAAACTAAACCTAGACTAAGTGACTTGAGGATGATCTTCTGGCCATAATTCATTTCAAACCTGCAAAACAAATAACAAGTGCTAGACCAGAATGTAAGTGTTAGCAAATTTCAGTTTGGATAGTTAGCACAAATCACAGAAATTCAGTTTGGACAGTGAAACTGTCACTGCACACTTGTGCTTGTCCAAATTCCTGGACAGCACAAGATAGGCACAGGCAGACCAAAACTGAGCAGCCACA
The DNA here is from genome assembly GCF_019359855.2 of Lolium perenne. Taxonomy (NCBI): domain Eukaryota; kingdom Viridiplantae; phylum Streptophyta; class Magnoliopsida; order Poales; family Poaceae; genus Lolium; species Lolium perenne. The sequence goes on along the minus strand of NW_027248968.1, from coordinate 12,526 downwards.
GGGGCTCAAGTTTCAGCATATGAGGGCTGTTGCTAACCAGGCAACAGCAAGGCAATGCAAGGGATGAGTCACAAAGTAACCAGGCCTTGTGTGTCATGGCCAGAGTAGAAGTAGGGACCATATAAATAGAACACAAACCCTAGAACCATGACAGTCGACCAGATAGGATAATTCACCAGGTAAGGGTGAAGCTAGAGCCAACACAAGTTCATCCAGTTCTTGCCAAGAACAGAACCAACACACAACCATTCATCCCCAGGAATCATGGTGACCTGAGAAGCTCAACCAGAATCTGGAGGTGAAGGGCTGTGCACAAAACCTCAAGTCTGCAACAACCAAATATTTCACTCTAGGAGCTGGAACAAGGTATACCAAGTTCCTGGACAGATCCAATGGATCTGATCCATACAATTTGCATGACATAGTCATGGGATTGAGCAGATGCTCAAATGGGTAGATCATCACTTGGTTTTCACCAAGGATTACTGCCAGTCTAAAAGCCACTAAAAATAGAAATCATCTAGATACAGATCTTGAGCACAGAAGCTAGCAATCATGCATAGATGCACACACTAGCAAGATCATATGCCCAGATAGCACCAGTAGATGTGTTGCAAGGATTAGCAGCTAACACAGACTACACAGTAAATCCTAAGCTAGTAACCATCAGTAAACCCTAGATTTCATCAGGTAAGCATATTGGCATTCATATCTAGTATGATCCCCAAATATGCAAGCAAAGGTTGAGTAGCCACAAGATCCAAGCAAATAGGTGAGCAACCAATCAGTAGCAAGGCTACTGAGGTCACATCACACTTAGCACCATTTAAAAGAAAGCCAACTATAGCACATCATTATCCAGAAATGGATTCAGATTCATTTGCTTGCTAAACAATCATGAATAGCCAATTCATATACAATCAAGACATTTAAATCATCACTGCATAAGCAGTTCATTATGAATCAATTTAACTCAAGCATGAATTTATCACAGATCCATACTAATTATTGACAGTAGCATACTGTTAAGCAACACAGCACCAACCACTAGATCATAGCCACTGGATCAAGTCCAGTAAGCTTGAATGAGCAACAACACAAGTAAGCAGTAGCATAGTGATGCTTGAGCATCAGCATCAACAAGGAAAATGAACCACTTAGCCACAGAATTAATTAGTAAGCCATCACTGACATTTAATTGATCAAATGGATCAATTGAATCAAGTCAAGCCACACAGATAAGCTAGCCAACAAGCAATGATTGATCCAATGGATCATTAGCTTACACAGGAAGCACAGAAGCATTTCACAAGCACCACTGGCAATCACAAGTGTCACTGATGCACCACAGTACACCTAGACAAGCAAGTATAACATGCCAGTAAGCACAAGCAAGCCCATAAGCAAGGATAGCATGGCATAGCAAGCTCTTAAGCAAGCACAGTAGAGCATAGCAAGATTAGAGCAGGCTAAGAGCAACAGCTAAGCAAACAAAGCATGTACAGCAAGCAAGGAAACACTGGCCAGTACCAGGAACTGGTGATTTGGCCATGAGCTCGCAGTGAATGGAAGCATAGGAAGATTAAGCAGCCATGGCAGAGCTCTATGTGATCACAAGATCACCAGAGAGCAACAGAATATAAGGAGGAAGAAATACAGTAGCAAGGGAGGCGCACAGGCATGGAGAAGAGAAGGAGGAGGTGAAGAAACTTACACTCGCCTAGAAGCAGAGGCTAGGGCATGTCGAGTCAGTGCTCGCGCGGCCATAGCAGCTGCAAAGCCAGAGTAGGCACCGACGTTACGCCGGCGAACACGAACACACCACCGTAGCAGAGCACCAGAGACGATGGCACAGGTACTGCGAGCAGCACCCGCGCCAGGTCAGTCTCAGAGGCGCACACGTCGACGGCAAGGACGAGGGCTCGCCGGAGATCATCAATCGCCAGAGGCGATTCTCCACGAGATCCAGAGAGGGGCGATTCGCCAGGAGAGGAAGAGATGGGGGAAACCACGCGGACAGATCGGTAGATCTGCACGCGGCGGTCCCGATTTGGTAGGTGACTAGGGCAGGGGAGCATGGAGATGGCCGGAGAGTGGCGGCGGCCATGGCGGTGACGCCATCGCCACAGGAGACGCGAGAGAGTTAGGGTTAGGGACGAGCGAGTGAGAGAGACGAGTGAGGAGCGAGGTGGGCCGCTTCTGCGCCACCGACCCATTATGGGACAAGCCTTAATGGGCTGTCCCTGGGCCTTAGTTAAGTGGGCTGGCCCAATAGGGGCCATGGGGCATTTTGGTCTTTTAACAATTTAGGAAAGGCCAGAATTTCACCAATTTTTAATAAATAAAATACAACTCTAAAAATCCAGTAAAAATTGGATTAGTGAATGAAAAATAAATCTTAACCAGAATAAAATATGAAATAGAATTTAAGAAACAAATTCAAAATTATGAATTTGAAGAATTTAAATAATAACTTGGAATTTTAAACTATTATTTCCTTGTATTTAAAATTCAAGGAAAATCTCAAATAAGTTCCAAATACTTATTTTCAAACATTTCAAAATGAAATTCTATTATTCCAAGTCATTTCAATTGAGAAAGGTATTTTTCCAAGAAGAATACTATATTCCTTTGTATTCCAAAAACTATAGAGGTAACTCTATGATTTCAAATTATTTTTGGAATGAGTAAGGGAATCACCAAGTGAAGTAGTTTACTTTGAAGTATGTTACTTTATGTGAATTAAAATGGTTTACACTTTTAAATCAATTGCAAGTTACTGCCAAAGGCATAAATCTTAACTCAACCCTAAATTGCTACAACTCAGTGGGGTAAAGGGATTCAACATAAAACAATACATCCATGATTGCATTATTTGGATTTTATAACATTGTCCTTACCGGACAATGATGCTTCTTACAGAACCCGAGGTCCAGGTTCCATCAAGCTGCATTGAAGCGCACTATCTCTTGATCGTCCACAGGCAAGTTCACCCTTGCTCATGTCAACTTGATTATTTTCTACTACTTCAATGCAAAGCTATATACTTATCATTCCTGCATCGCAAATAAAATGTTACTTTTCAACTATGAATATGACTATGTGGCTGGCAATGGAACCATGGTATGTGTTGATATGGTGGAGTTTCCATTGCAATGGGTTATATCACCCTAGGATTAATTACCAATGCCGTCCAGTGATTCTAGCGTCGTACAAACCGCGTTGACCATGAGATCTATAATGGCTCTGGGGAAGCCAGCCGTATCTTTTCCCTTCTGCACGTAACGGATTGGTAGAGCTGGTGGGGTGTTGGAGGCAATTCTGCCGCAATAGGTTGGGATATCCTTTTAAATCCCCATCCATTAGTGATGATAAGCTCTACGATCTATGATGGATTGTCCGGAGTACACCGTGAGTAAAGCCGTATTATCGGGAGAAGTCTACTGGGGGTGTATGGTTGGACAAAAGGGTGGGTTTGCAGTCGCGGAGAAGGCGGTGTGGGCTTGGATTTTCATACCTGGCCTCACACCAAAGGAAGTGTGAACGGGGGAAAGTCCCTGCGGATGGCAAAAGGGGTGGAATCTCTTATGGGAAAAGTAACGCACCTCTGCAGAGTGTATCAAATTGTGGCTGTCACTCCTTGTTCTGGGAAGGGAACTGCGAACGCGGCAGGAAAGGAACTCCATGAAGTTCTAGTCAACCTGTGAAGACTGACGGGCATAGTTTTCATAATAAAAGCAACCTTTTGAAGAAATGATTTCAAAACATGCATTGACCTGTGATTTCCTGATCAATGGTCGTAGCTAGTGCATCAAACACCTTTTTACTCTTTTAGAACTTGCTGAGTACCTCTGTACTCACTTTCTTTCGACACCCTTGCTAGACTGTGATTCGGAAGTGGAGGCTATCAATGATGGAGCACCAGAAGGAAGTTACGAGCTGGTCTACGAGGAACCTGATCTTACCGGCGGAGTGGAAGGAGTAGACTATGGGATAGTCTACGGACCCGATGACACGGAGGTGGAGGAGTAGTGATTCACCCTAGCATCATAGAGCCGAGCAACGTAGAACTTACCTAAATAAGTTGTTGAGCTCTCTTTATATTTGGTTATGAGTTGTAATCGTACTTAAGTAGTATCTTAGGGTGTTCTCATAGGACCTGTGAGAATACCAACTTGTTAAGACAATGTTTGTAATAAAGTATGGAGTGTTATGACCTGCAATGTTTCTGTTGTACCACTCTGAGGGATATGGCAATTTGTGAAGAAGTCCCTTCACAAAGATCATATCAACGACTTGTATACTACAACATGCAGTGGTATGCTGGGTCACCGCAGGATGCCCAAGGCATCCCCTTCTTCATCGACAAATTATCAGGTCACCTCTAGTGAAACTATATTTTTATTCGGTCACATCCTATGTACTTTACTTGGAGCGTCTGTATGTTTTTGTTCTTGTTCTTGTTTGAATAAATGCTTGTGTGGGAGAGAGACACGCTCCGCTGGTTCATATGAACACATGTGTTCTTAGCTTTTAATGTTCATGGCGAAGGTTGAAACTGCTTCGTTAATTATTATATGGTTGGAAACGGGAAATGCTACATGTAGTAATTCGTATGATGTCTTGAATAACTTGATACTTGGCAATTGTTGTGCTCATGTTTAAGCTCTTGCATCATATACTTTGCACCTATTAATGAAGAAATACATAGAGCTTGCTAAATTTTGGTTTGCATGATTGGTCTCTCTAAGGTCTAGATATTTTCTAGTAAGGGTCGAACAACAAGGAAGACGGTGTAGAGTCTTATAATGCTTGCAATATGTCTTTTATGTGAGTTTTGCTGTACCGGTTCATACTTGTGTTTGTTTCAAATAGCCTTGCTAGCCTAAGCCTTGTATTGAGAGGGAATACTTCTCGTGCATCCAAAATCCTTGAGCCAAACACTATGCCACTTGTGTCCACCATACCTACCTACTACATGGTATTTCTCCGCCATTCCAAAGTAAATTGCTTGAGTGCTACCTTTAAATTTCCATTCTTTGTCTTTGCAATATATAGCTCATGGGACAAATAGCCTAAAAACTATTGTGGTATTGAATATGTACTTATGTATCTTATTTCTTATTAAGTTGCTTGTTGAGCGATAACCATGTTCCTGGGGACGCCATCAACTACCCTTTGTTGAATATCATGTGAGTTGCTATGCATGTTCATCTTGTCTGAAGTAAAGGCGATTTACCATGAGTTGAATGGTTAGGGCATGCATATTGTTAGAGAAGAACATTGGGCCGCTAACTAAAGCCATGATCCATGGTGGAAGTTCCAGTTTTGGACAACAATCCTCAATCTCTTATGAGAATATTATTTGTTGCTGAATGCTTATGCATAAAAGAGGAGTCCATTATCTGTTGTCTATGTTGTCCCGGTATGGATGTCTAAGTTGAGAATAATCAAAAGCGAGAAATCCAATGCGAGCTTTCTCCTTAGACCTTTGTACAGGCGGCATAGAGGTACCCCCTTGTGATACTTGGTTAAAACATATGTATTGCAATGATAATCCAGGTAATCCGAACTAAGTAGGACAAGGTGCGAGCACTATTGGTATACTATGCATGAGGCTTGCAACTTGTAGGATATAATTTACATAATACATATGCTTAATTACTACCGTTGACAAAATTGTTTCTTGTTTTCAAAATAAAAGCTCTAGCACAAATATAGCAATCAATGTTTCCCTCTGCGAAGGGCCTTTCTTCTACTTTTATGTTGAGTCACTTTACCCATTTCCTTCTATCTTAGAAGCAAACACTTGTGTTAACTGTGCATTGATTCTTACATGTTTACCTATTGCACTTATTATATTACTTTGCATTGACAACTATCCATGGGATATACATGTTACAAGTTGAAAGCAACCGCTGAAACTTAATCTTTCTTTGTGTTGCTTCAATGCCTTTACTTTGAATTTATTGCTTTATGAGTTAACTCTTATGCAAGACTTATTGATGCTTGTCTTGAAAGTACTATTCATGAAAAGTCTTTGCTATATGATTCAATTGTTTATTCATTTTCTTTACCATTGCTTCGAATCACTTCATTCATCTCATATGCTTTACAATAGTATGATCAAGATTATGTTGGTAGCATGTCACTTCAGAAATTATCTTTTATCGTTTACCTACTCGAGGACGAGTAGGAACTAAGCTTGGGGATGCTGATACGTCTCCGACGTATCTATAATTTCTGATGTTCCATGCTTGTTTTATGACATTACCTACATGTTTTGTTCACACTTTATGATGATTTTATGCGTTTTCCGGAACTAACCTATTGACGAGATGCCAAAGTGCCAGTTCCTGTTTTCTGCTGTTTTTGGTTTCAGAAATCCTAGTAAGGAAATATTCTCGGAATTGGACAAAATCAACGCCCAGAATCTTAAAATTCCACGAAGCTTCCAGAACACCCGAGAGGGACCAGAGGAGGGCCCTGGGGGCCCCACACGTGTGGGCGGCGCGGCCCAAGGGGGGGCGCGGCCCAAGGGGGGGCGCGCCCCCTACTGTGTGGTGGCTCCGTGGCCCCTCCGACTCCGCCTCTTCGCCTATTTAGGCCTCCCTGACCTAAAACATCGACACCGATTGACGAAACCCGAGAAAACCTTCCAGAGCCACCGCCATCGCGAAACTCCAATTCGGGGGATAGAAGTCTCTGTTACGGCACCCTGCCAGGACGGGGAATTGCCCCCGGAAGCCGTCTCCACCGCCATCTTCACCGCCATCGCTGCCTCCATGATGAGGAGGGAGTAATTCACCCCCGGGGCTGAGGGCTCTGCTGTAGCTATGTGGTTCATCTCTCTCTTTGTGATCCAGTTGAATATCATCTATGTGCTACTCTAGTGATGTTATTAAAGTAGTCTATTCCTCCTCCATGATGTAATGTTGACAGTGTGTGCATCATGAAGTACTTGGTATATGCTATGATTGTGATCTCTTGTAGATTATGAAGTTAACTATTACTATGATGGTATTGATGTGATTTATTCCTCCTTTCATAGCTTGATGGTAACAGTGTGCATGCTATGTTAGTACTTGGTATAATTGTGTTGATCTATCATGCACTCTAAGGTTAATTAAATATGAACATCGAATGTTGTGGAGCTTGTTAACTCCGGCATTGAGGTGCTCTTGTAGCCCTACGCAATTAGTGGTGTTCATCATCCAACAAGAGAGTGTAGAGTGGTTTTATTATGTGATCAATGTTGAGAGTGTCCACTAGTGAAAGTAGGATCCCTAGGCCTTGTTTCCAAACATCGAATCTCCGTTTGTTTACTGTTCCGTTGCATGGTTACTCGCTGCCATATTTTATTCAGATTGCTATTGCCACTCATATTCATCCATATCATTTGCATCTCACTATCTCTTCGCCGAACTAGTGCACCTATACATCTGACAAGTGTATTAGGTGTGTTGGGGACACAAGAGACTTCTTGCATTGTGATCGCAGGGTTGCTTGAGAGGGATATCTTTGACCTCTTCCTCCCTGAGTTCAATAAACCTTGGGTGATTCACTTAAGGGAAACTTGCTGCTGTTCTACAAACCTCTGCTCTTGGAGGCCCAACACTATCTACAGAAAAAGGAGTGTGCGTAGACATCATCCTCCAGCTTCATAGTAGCGGGAGGCACGTCGTCCATCTTCTCGTCGTCCTCGTTGTCATCATCGAAGAAGACCCCACCCTTGTTGTCTGGCGCGTCATCGCCGGGTATGAAGTCGCGGTGATCGCAGATGACCCGGCGCGCCTCATGCTCCTAGGCGAGAAATTCCCGCTGGTACACCTCCTGCTGCTGCATCACCGGCGGGAGGCGCTCGATCTGACACCGCATATCCCTGAGCAGGGACCACCGGTCCGCCGGAGGTGGCGGAACAGGGAACCTTAACCTGTTCAGATGTCACCCGTGCCTGAGGGAGACATCGCGGTGGCGGCAGGGGTCGCCCTTCGCCCACCGCCGCTGTGCCTCGTGCACCGGCACGTAGCGCCTGTTGCAGTCTGGTTGGTGCTGAGGAGGAAGCTGCACCGTCGGCGCCTAAGGGCCAGAGAACAAGTGTGCATGCGGCGATGGAGGGACTGCGTGGGGCCGTGCAGGGTTCCGCTAAGGCGAAGAATCCCGGTGCGCCGGCGATCGAATGAGGAGCCGAGCCTCGTGGTCGTTAGCGGACTTCTTCAACTACTTCGGCTTCTTCATCGACGATTTTCGTGGTCGTGCGCGTATAAGTGGCAATGGCAGTGGAGGCTGTAGTGGGTAGCAGATGCGGGCGCGACCGTGTTTGTATACCGCTGGCCATCAACGCCGAGCGCGCCCGCGTGGCTTCCAGCATCATCGGCTTCAATGCCGGTGTAGGAGTCCAGGCGATGGGCCCAGACTTCAACGGTGGGCGCAGCTGTCAGCGGCGGCCTTGATGACAAACACTGCCGCCGGTCAGGTAAGTTGGAAATGTGTTTTAGTTAGGTAAGTTGGCAAATGTACTTGGGAGGTACGATGGAAAGTTGGAAATGTGTTTTGGTCATACTGAGATGGCCAGAAAGGAAAAATGGGTCACCCTTACCTATTAGTCTTCAAAGAAACTTGTTTTCAAAAGGTTTTTCAACAAAGATATAGAGATGTCATATTCTCGAGAGAAACTATCTCTCACTCTTTGTATCCATATAATAGTGCATATTCCTTGCTACTGCCAAATTGCATATCCTTTACTTCTCTCTAAGGTGGTTTGCGAGTACAATTCACAATATACTCATGGCTTTGTCCCTGGCTATTTACTTAGCTAGACTTGGTGGATTTCGGCAAAACAAGAAGGAGGAGTCGACAATGTCTATGTGATCTAGGCACGTCCTCCCAGTCAGTTGCATGTAGGGTTATGGCATGACTTGGGCCCTACGAACACTTTCGTCTGAAGTATTTACGTTGTGTGGTTGTTGATCTCCTGCCATTGTGGCTCTTATCACTACAAGAAAAGTTCTGATAGGCAACGTCTCAAAATCGTCCGCTAAGGGGTGTTTTTCGTCGCCTATGGGCCTAACCCGACGATATGGGTTCTGTTGTCGAAGCTGCGTCGGGCAAAGTCCTACCACGTTTTCGGCCCGTCGCGCTTGGGCGCCCTTCCAGCCATGGAAAATTGGACCGTTGCGAAGTGTTTCCGGAGCCCGTTGATGCGCGACGTCATGCAAGCCGACACGTGGCGAGACGCCGTTAAGCGCGCGATTAACGGCGTTAACCGCTGAAACCCCGTGGTAGATGGTAGGCCCACACGAGGCCTGCCATGTCTTAAGCGGGCCGGCCCATTAAGTTTGCGGGCCGGGCCAGCTGACTTAGTTTGACCGGTCAACTATATAGCTGGGCTGGTCCATTAGTTACGTGGGCCGGGCCTAACCTCTAAGGTTGACTGGTCAAAACATTAATGGGCCGGCCCACTAAGCATGTGGGCCGGGCCGAATGCACTCGTTTGACCAGTCAACAGGCAAAAGGGCCGGCCCACAAAAACATGTGGGACCCACTTTCATGATATCGTGCTGGCCCATTTACCAAGTGGGGTCCACCTTAAAGCAAGTGGGCAGGCCCAAGAAGTTATTGGGCCGGCCCAATTAGCATGTGGGTCCCACTTTCCTGCTATCGAGTAGGCCCATTTAGGACGGGGGGACCACATTAGATCAAATGGGCCGGGCCAAAAGCACAGGTGGGTCCCACTTTCCTGTTAAGGGCCGGCTCATTTAGTATGTGGGGTCCACCATATAGCAAGTGGGCCGGCCCAACAAGATAGTGGGCCGGGCCAAAAGCACAGGTGGGACCCACTTTCCTGTTAAAGGGCTGGCCATTTAGTATGTGGGGTCCACCATATAGCAAGTGGGGCGAGCCCAACACGCAAGTGGTAGGGCCAAAAACACGGGTGGGTCCCACTTTCTGTTAAAGGGCCGGCCCATTTAGTATGTGGGGTCCACCATGTAGCAAGTGGGCCGGCCCAACAAGATAGTGGGCGGGCCAAAAGCATAGGTGGTCCCACCTTCTGATAAAGGCGGCCCATTTAGAACGTAGGGTCCACCATATAGCAAGTAGTAGGCCCAACAAGATAGTGGGCCGGGCCAAAAGCACGGTGGGTCCCACTTTCCTCTTAAAGAAGTAGGCCCATTTAGTATGTGGGGTCCATCACAAAAGCAATTGGGCTGGCCCAACTAGTTAGTGGGCCGGCCCAGTAGTTTGTGGGGTCCACCTTATAGTAAGTGGGTCGGCCCAATTGGTGTGTGGGGTCCACCATAAATCAAGTGGGCTGGCCCAATAAGTAAGTGGGCCAGCCCATTTAGTTCTTGTTTATATCTTAGGCATAATAGGCGCTTTAGGATTTTGGGGGCCGGCACATATGTGATTTCACTTAATTGGGCCGTTTAAGGGATGGGAATTCGTGATTTAGATACTTAGAATATTTACGCAGCATTGATTTCTGTCGGATAGCCTCACTTACCACAAGCACCAAAGAAAAAATGCGCGAAAGAACTATAAAAACTAACTAAATATTACATCAGCTGCAAGGCTTTGAAAAATATTACGAGAACAATGAAATTGAATGGTAATTAAACCTAGCAATACAATGAAGCGATCCGGCAATCTTTTAAGTTGTCCATGCAGCACCTATATCTGAAACAAAGACATTACAAGTTAAGACAGCAACAATGGAAAGGCAAATACACTACAATATTGTTTGCCAAAGAATTTGGAAGTCATCATTTCGTCGTTATAACAAGATCATTGTAATGCGCACAATAAGCAAACAAAGAGTGCATGCCGCATACCAACAGCCAATATAACAGAGCATGTTAGAATGAAACTTGAGACTTACTCTCGTCGAGTCCCATGCAAACCAACATGTTCGGGGAGTACAAAATTGGCATGAACAACATAGTAGCAGGCTATAAATTTTGTAACAACGACTGAGCAAGATGAAGTTATGATGGCTACATCTACAGAGCAGGGAATGTAAACCAAACATAGTAGCAGGCTATAAATTTTGTAACATCGACTGAGCAAGATGAAGTTACGATGGCAAAAGCTAAAGAGGAGGGAATGTGAACCAACATGTGCCAAGTGCAATTACTTCATTTTGGCCGTGAACTAAATAATACTCTGAACTTATAGTGAAGGGATGCAAATCAAGATGTTTCGGGATATAAACTTGTAATGAGCAACACAGAGAGGATAGTTAATGCTGGAGCTTAGGATGGACCAGATACAGAATATAGTGGGATCACCTATGAACTTGTATAAGAGGGAATGCAAACCAATATGTTCAGCATTCCATATGTGAGCATCATGCAAAGTCAGAGAAACAAGTCAATAATGCAGCTTTTGAAGAACAAGATGGCACGCAAAATTATTATCTAGTAATATGACAAGTTTATTTGTACTACAGGCTAGATAGCATGCCAAACTAAGTCCTTACTTTGTTAGCTTACAATGAAGTAGATACAAAACAATGGCATCACCTGTAGTACAGGGAATGCAAGCCAACATGTTCATGGAGTAAAAAATTGGCACAAACAACATAGTAGCGAGGCCATAATTTTTGTAACAATTTGAGCAAGATAAAGTTATGATGGCTAGATCTGAGAGCGAGGCAATGTAAACCAAATATAGAAGTTACGATGCCAAAAGCTATAGAGCAGGGAATGCGAACCAACATGTGCAATTACTTAAAATTGGCCATGAACTAAATAATAGCAGGATGTTACTATAATACCTATAATTTTTGTAACAATGACTGGGCAAGATAGAAGTTATGATGGCTACATCTATAGAACAGGGAATGCAAACCAAAATGTTCAATCGCTTAAAGTTAGCAATGAACTAGAAAATAGCAAGGTATTACGGTCATAGCTAGGAATGAACTAAAAGAGCTTCAGACAAACAAGCATACGAACCCGAACATGGCGCTAAAACAAGGGACTTACATTAGGAGAAGCACTCTGTGGGAGTCACAGCAGATCTTCCTGGGGTTGATAGATCTGGTGATGAAGTACGCAACATGTGCTACTTGGGGTTGGAGAGACGGCCATTACACTTCATGGTTACTCATCTCATCTGCAAAAACGTAACGGCGCGTTGTTAGCACAAACAGGTTCCCCCAAGATTAAACAAGAACTTGCAGGCAAGCAATAGAAAAGTGACAGTAGAAGAGTTTAGATCATGCACGGCGCCGGTGAAGCAGATCCGGTTCATGCACAGCGGTGTCGGTGAGCAAGATCCGATGCGGTGCACGACGGATCCGGCGAAGCGGCTCCGGTGGGGTGGACGGTACCGCAGCTGAAGCGACTATGATGAAGCTGCTGGATGAGCATATGGTTTCGAGGTTCGGCGGGGATGATCCGGTCCGGTTGATGACGGCGTCGATGAAGCGGCTCCGGCGAGCAGCCGGAAGACGAGGATCGCGAGGCCTCGGGTAGGCCGGGGAAGTCCGGCGGGGATGTTCCGGTGCGGTGGTCGTGGAGGT